>NC_050096.1:246039435-246341310 GCF_902167145.1 Zea mays | reverse complement strand
ACACGTTTATACTAAACAAATATTAAATAAATAGAAAGTAGTTAAGTTAATATTTACCATGTTAATATTTTTTATAAAAGGCCCAAGTGGAACACTACACATTAATCTAATTAGGATATTAATCTAATAAATATTAGTCGAACGAACCTTAAGTTAATTATCTAAAATATATAAAAAGATGCATTAACATCGTTAACATGTGTGTTTATAAGACAAATCAATTTATTATCACGCGCAGACACTGCGCGACAAACATGAACGGCGTGTGACAACGCGTGCCAACGGCACGCGCGGCACTCGCGAACGACACGTGACGACGTGCGCGAAACAGCACTGCGGCACGCGAGACAATGCGCACGACAGCGCGCGACACGCGTGAGTCAATGCGACTACGCGCGCGAACAACACGATGACGCGCAAGCGATGTCGTGCGTGAACAACAACAAATAATTAATTAATTAAAAGTATTTAAGCTGGTATTAATCAAGTTAATAAAAATTTATATTTATAAAAGCTTGAGTTAAAAACTACAACCTAGTTTTAAATAGAAGGTCATTTTTGAATAACTATAGAATACCAAGAGGATAGATAATTAATTAATCAATTAAACTCGCGACATGACTAGATAACGTTACTAATATAGAATCGATGTTGTCACGAAGTTGACACGACTAAAACGAGCTGACACAGGTTTGCGATGCATAACGTATTGAACAATTAACAATTCGCGGCTAAACACGACGCGCCATGCAAATACCACTAGACTATGATTAAACGTGCAAAACTATATTTCTAAGTTGATTTTTGTTAGTGTAAATTATTAGCGTAAGATATTTTAGATAAATTAAATCATCAATTGGTCAATGATATGAATGAATTACTATGCATGAACGATTATAGCGAAACGATTAACCAAAGTGCGTGAATTGCGCGTGCAACACACATGGATGGTGACAGCGCACGCGAACGACAACAACGACACGTGCGGATAGCACGAGCGGTACGCGCGATAACTCGGAAGCAGTGCGCAGGTCGCTGCGCAAGACGCGAAGGATGCGCGACGAAGCAGGCGAGCAGCACGCGCGACATACGCGAACGAAACATGATGAAACTAAATAGTCGTCGCATTTATATCAAACAAATATTAGAGCAAAACATTTGAGTTACTATTAATTATGTCGACCAGTATTTATAAAGCGCAAGTTAACTACTTATATATTAGTTTAATTGAAAAGTCTAATTAATTAACGTTGGTTAGACAAAAATATAATTAATTATTTAGAACGTGTGACATGGTGAAACAAGGATACTAACGTGTAGACGAAGCTTACCTCGCAACGATGATGGATGGCTAGGTGAGCTCATGGCGAGGTATGACGACGGCGAGGCTATTGCGTCGGGGTCGCACAAAGGGTTGGGCTGAACTACACAGGCCGCGCGGACTGCGCCAGGGCTGCGCAGACGAGTTACGCCGGGTGTGACGACCATGACGAGGTGCGGTTCCCAGCTCGACGACCACTCGACAGCAAGGCAAGTCAACGACGTACGACAAGATGCGGACTTGCGATTGTGGATGTTGTGCAGGCTCCTCCACATAACAACAGGACATGCACGGACGCGTCGGCGAGGCAGCTGCGCGGGCACGATGCCTGGTGAATGGCTGTGAGGCGGCTCCGGGCGTGGTGAGACGATGCCGATGCGGCTGTAATGGCGAGAAGGTGGCCTGAGGAGGGGTTGCAGCGCGCCGTGGCCGACGATGGAGCTCGCGCGACCGGCAAACTCGACGCGACCAGGGGAGGGGAGGACGGCGAGGAGCAAGCGCGGGTCGAGGCGATGCGAG
Source organism: Zea mays (assembly GCF_902167145.1). Classification (NCBI taxonomy): domain Eukaryota; kingdom Viridiplantae; phylum Streptophyta; class Magnoliopsida; order Poales; family Poaceae; genus Zea; species Zea mays. The sequence goes on along the minus strand of NC_050096.1, from coordinate 246,339,470 downwards.
GACTACCGGCGACTGGCGGGCACCATCGGCGCGACCAGAGCAGGCACTCGGTGCGGGGTGCCGTGACGCCGGACCTGACCACCGCTCTGGGCACGCGCAGGCTGCCGCGCACACCCGCTGGCCGCCACGGGACGCCGGACCACTGCGTTGGGCGAGCCGCGCCGAGGGGCTACCGTGTATGGGCGTGAGGCAAGGCAAGGGGAGTGAGGAACTGCATGGGGGCCGAGGGCCTTACTTCCACGACTTGGGCGAGATCGTGGCCATGATTTTCGTCTTCCACCTGCGCACGACGAGTGGAAAGGCGTGGCGGGGAGCGCGCTTGCTTGCTGTGCGGTGTGGCCGCTGGGGTGGGCAAGCGCGGCGGGGAGCGTGCCTACGTTTAGCGCGTGGGCCGCGAGCGGGGCGCTATTGATAGGTGGGCCCAGCAGCGCGAGCGGCTGGGGAACGAGGTGCGACACTAGGGCACGTGGGGGGCGCGGCTGCTGGGCGGTGGGTGGGTCGCGCGCGTTGCTGGGCCGCGGGAACGGGGCAGGGCGCGGTGTGAGACGCGGAATGGGCCGCGAGAAGCTGGGCCGGTGGGGGAGAAGAAGTGGAGCTGGGCCTTTTTGTTTTTTTCTATTTTGCTATTTTCTCTTCCTATTTATTCCTATTCAAATCTAAATATAGTATTTGAACCAAAGATTCAAATTTATTAAATGAGTTTGAATTGATGCACAAACACAACAATTCGACATAAAAAATCTCGGCATGATATGCAACAATCAAGGATTCTTTTTATGGTTTCATTTTACTAGGCTTATAGATATAATAAACAAAATAATTTCTCCATTTTTAGGAAAAAGAAAAAAAGAGAAGGAAAGCAAAGAACCGAGAGAGTAACACCTGAATTTGGTGGATATTAGAAAATAAATTTTATACCCCAAATTCAGGGTGTTACATCGCCACTCGCCTCCAAATCAGATGCCACCAACCTCCCTAGACGCTCAACTAGGGGTGAAAACGGGTAGGGTACCCGAAATAGGTATCAGATACATTTTTATTCGGGTCGTACCCGTATCCGTCCCAACAGATAAAATACTTGTATCTATATCCAAAAAGCATCTCGAATCGGTATCCGTATGCGATACTAGTTCCGGGTACCCTACCCGTTTTCACCCCTAGTTGGGCGTCTGGGGAGGCTAGCGGCTCCGATTTGGAGGCGAGTGGCGGCGGCCGCCATGGTGAGAGAGAGGGATGGTAAAAGGGCCCATAAAAGATATGGGCTTATTTTAGTAGATGGGCTAGGCCTCGGGCCATGGCCTGGGAGAATCGGGTCTGAATCCGCCCTTTCTATAGGTAGATAAAGAAACTATATTCATTTAAATATTAGGGAAAATTTTATCCTGATAATAAATATGTGGGTATAATTCAAATAAGATACCTTTTTAGTAATAAATATGTCAAAATCTAGTGGAGGAAGAGGCTTTGGCCAGCCCTTAGGTCATAGTATCAAGCAAATCATATTTTCGTTTTTGTTTATTTTTATCTAAAATTTTACTTATTTAAATCATGTTGTCATGTGTGACAACATGTCAAACATGAAAGCCTATGTGGCATTAGGACCTGCCATTAGTGGTGGGTAACATGAGCTAACATGGATAATAATATTGTTTTATAGAAATACATCATATATTTATGACATATGTGTATTGTCATACAAAACTATCATAAATATAATAATGAGAAGGCTATGACGACTTCTTCTTATAACGATTCATACTTTGTCATAGAAGGTTGTCACAAACATGATATTTGAGTATGTTATGATAGTTTTAATGACAAAGACTAAATTTTCGTCACTATACTGAGTCATCTTCTAAAAATCATCATAAACAGGGTGACCTAATGACGAATTACTCTATTGTCATCGACTATTCGTCATAGAAGGCCATAAGTATGGATGACTACCTAGAAAGTGTGAGAGCACTAAAACTCTAGGCCAAAACAATTGGCAGCCAAAAGATACTAAACTAAATAGCCTACTCCTCTATTTATATAGGGTTAATTAGACTTCCTAAACTAGCCTTATTTACATAGAGCCTACTCAAATAAATAGAGGAGTAGCTTGTGGGCCGCACTGGCAGTGCAACAAGAGGTAGAGGCCAAGGCAGAGGCCCCCACAATATAGATAGTTTTACTACGTGTTCCATGGCGAAGACGCCAAGCACCCAACTATAGATTGCCTAGAAATCAAGGAAACCAAAGACGGCATGGCAACAACCGTCCTAGCAAACAACCAGAGAACCATTTCCCACACTTACCACCCTCACCAATACCACCATCACCATTATAAAAACGACCACCCATATCACCCCTAACAACACCAGAACTACAACCATGCATTCCCCCAACAGTTGCGCCTGCAGCACCAAGAAAGATTAGAACTACCACCCCAACCTCCGCCACCACAAGAAAACCACCAACAACCCCCTCCGCTTCTGAAATAAGAACAAGAATTCGCCAACCCACCATTCTAGGGAGTCATCCATATGATCACCGAAGGGTATAGCGCAGAATTTGAGAGCAAGTGACAGAAGAAATACCACTGCCGAAGGGTCAATCACGTCGCCCTCACTGGCCCAGTGGTGCAAACAAAGACGTCCCACATTCTGGTTGCCTTCGATGTGAGGGACATCGACCTTCGTAGCGCGCCCCACGCAGATGCGCTGGTGATAAACTACAATGTCGTGGGCTAGGACCTGCATAAAGTCCTCGTCGGCAACGAAAGTCTAGCTAATATCATTTTCTTACATGCCTTCGACCGCATGGGCATAAACCACAGCCTGCTCTAGCAAGATGATAACCCCTTATACGGCTTCGGAGGAAAAAGGAACATTCCCGCTGGGCAAAATAGAGCTACCACTATCCCTCGACATAGCCCCTAATGCAAGAAGCGAGCAAGTGACCTTCGACATAGTCGGCATGGTCTACCCATACAACGCCATCATGGGGCGATGGTCCATAAACAAGCTCGAAGCGGCTATACACGGACTTTACATGTGCATGAAGATTCTAGGCCCCCAGGGCGTAATAACCATATACGGGGACTAGCAAGCTGCCTGTAACAGCGAGAGAGACTTCATCCACAGTCAACGCAACATACAATGCCTTACCACTGAAGGCGAGGACCCTAGAGGCCCTCACCTAAAAAAAGAAGAGCCAGCCAAGGCCTAGATACAGAGCAATGAAGGGCCAAGAAGGTCCCCCTGGATAAGACAATTTCCATCCAAACGGTCTTGATCAGCGAAGACCTTAGTGAAGCGGAAGATGACAAAATGTTGTTTGAATCGCAACAAGGATTGCATGGTCAGCTCTAGACCTCATCGGTGTCAGTCGCACAACCATCGAACACAGTCTGAGCACTGACCCAACAATACGCCCCAAAAAGCAAAAACTATGCAAAATGTCCGATGAGAAGTCGGAAGCCGCAAAAGCTGAGGTCCACCGCTTGCTGGAAACAAAGTTCATCAAGCCAATCGATTACCCAACCTGGCTCGCCAATGTCGTTATGGTGAAGAAGAATAAGAATAGTAAATGGAGAATGTGTATAGACCTCACCAGTCTCAACAAGGCCTACCCAAAGGACAACTTCCCCCTTCCAAGGATAGACAAGATTGTCGACTCAGCGGCAAGATGCAAAGTAATGTATTTGCTAGACTTCTTCTCAGGATACCATTAGATCCACTTGAAAAAGGAAGACAAGGTGAAGACAAGTTCAATTACCCCCTTGGAACATATTGCTTTCTGTGCATGCCCAAAGGCATAAAAAATGTTGGCTCCACATTTTCAAGGCTCACCAAAACCAACCTAGAGAACAAGATGGGCTGCAACCTATTCACTTACGTCAACGATATAGTCGTCGCAAGCAAAACTAAAGAAGATCACCTCTCCGACCTTGCGGAAACATTCGCCAACATCGGTGAAGCCAGAATTCGCCTCAATCTAGAAAAATGCATATTCAACATCCGTCAAGGCACGATACTGGGTACCTTGTATCACAGAGAGGCATAGAGGCGAACCCAGCCAAAATAAAAGCAATACTGGACATGACGCCCCCGTAGTTAGCTAGAGATGTCCAAAAGCTTTCAGGAAGGCTCACGACGTTGAACAGATTCATCTCACACTTTAAAGAGCAAAGTCTGTCTTTCCTCAAAACACTGTGTGGAGCAAAAAACTTCACTTGGGGCCCACAGTGGGCTGCAGCCTTTGAAGCACTTAAGGAGTACTTGTCAGAGCTCACAAATCTAATCAGTTCAGACTCTGCTTCACCGCTATTGCTATAAGTCACAGCCTCATACAGAGTGGTCAGCGTAGCTATGGTACAATAAAGATCCAAGGACGACAAACTACAGTAGTATCTCATCTACTTTGTCTCCGAGGTCCTCACCAATTTAAAATGCAACATGACAAATGGAAAAAATAGCCTACGCAGTCCTCATGGCATCACGCAAGCTACGACACTATTTTGAGGTGCACAAGATAAGGGTCCCTATAGATCGAAGCCTAAGTGATCTATTCAACAATCCCAAGGCCTCCTCTAGAATAGGCAAATGGATAGCGGATCTCTTTGGCTACAACATCGCCTTTGTTCCTAGAGCAACAATAAAATCACAGGTCCTCGCTGACTTCATAGTCGACTAAACATGGTATCTAACCTCGAACCATCCCAATACAGAAGCAATCTAGAGAATTTTCTATGATGGTGACTGGTGCCATGTGGGGGCAGGCACCACCGTGATTATCACATCACCATCCAGAGCCAAATACAGATATGTCGTGCCCTCGAGTCAGACAAGTGCACAAATAACATAGCAGAATATGAAGATCTCATCTTAGGACTCCGCAAGCTCAAAGCCCTCGTCGTAAACACTTGCATAGTGAAAAATGACTCCAGAATTTTCGGCAGGCAAATCAATAAAAGGCTACGCAGCAAGAGAGTCGGTCCTCCTGCAATACCTATCAGCAGTGCGAAGCCTAGAGAAATAGTTCAAGGGTTTCACACTCTAGCACATAGATAGGAACAAGAACAAAGAAGCTGACATGCTAGCGAAGGCTACAGCCAGAGGTGATCCCATGCCTTCGAACGTATTATTCCACGTGATCGGAACCCCCGCGGTAAGAAACCCCCGAAGGCCTAAGAATCATAGAAGGACCCAATGGCCAAAGTATCATAAACTTAATCATGACTGAAGACTAGAGGGCCCCATAACCTTATACTTGCAAGGGCATTATTGCCCTACAGACCATGTCAAAGCCAAAATATTAAAGTATCGAAGCTGGGGATTCACAATGATAGAGGGCCAGCTTTACAAAAAAGGCATTAGTCAGCCCCTGCTCAAGTGCATTTTAGATATTGAAGGCAGAGAACTCCTCCTTGAAGTCCACAAAGCAGTCTGTAGTTGCCACTCAGGACCTAGGGCCCTCGCCGTTAAAGTCATGCGTCAAGGATTCTACTGGCCAAGAGTTGTTTGCGCAACAAACCGCGTAGTGCGCTCTTGCGAGGCCTGTTAGAAGTTTTCACCATGAAATGGCATAATCGCTCATACCTGGCCATTGCAGTGTTGGGGCCTTGACATAGTCGGCCCACTCCCCACAACCCAGTGCAACCTCAAGTATGCCTTTGTTGTCGTGGAATACTTCACGAAATGGATAGAAGAAAGGGCAGTTTCCACAATAATAGTGAAGACATCACAAAAGTTCTTCTAGCAGAACATAGTCTGTCACTTCGGTGTCCCCTCAAAATTAACAGTAGACAATGGAAAGCAATTCGACAATCAGGATTTTTGTGATTTTTGTGCCTCAATAGGAACTAAGACAGTCTTCGACTCCGTCTACCACCCACAATCCAATGGGGTTGTCGAGCGTGCGAACGGAAAAATTTTCACAACCATCAAGAAAAGGTTACTCAAAGATAAAAAGGAAAGTGGGTTGAGCAATTACCCAAGATCCTTTGGGGGCTTAACACAATAGAGTGTCGCGTAACAGGTTTTTCCCTTTTAGACTCATGTATGGAGCCAAAGCCATGACCCCATAGGAACTCAAGCATGGATCGTCGCGAATGGCCCCCAATGCAGAGTCAGACATCGATGAGGCAATGATGAAAGATTTCCTAGACAGCGATCGTGCACCGGCCCTTCAATCATTACACAAGTATCAAGCCTCCACCATGACATTGAGGGACAAAGCAGTCAAGCCCAAAGAGTTTGAAGAAGGAGACCTCGTCCTCATATGAGTCGCTAGAATAGAAAACAAAAGCAAACTAGAGCCAAAGTGAGAGGGTCCGTTCATAATCAAAAAAACTTCGCCAAGTTCCTACAAACTATCAAGCCAGATAGAAGTCGAACTCGAACACTCCTCGAATTTCTACAATTTGAGAAAAATTTACCACTAAATGGACTTCGCTTCTGTTGAGCCACGTGAGCCTTTGTAATACACTAACACTTTCGAACATTGAGGCCCGTACTCTTTTCCTCCCAAAGGGGGTGAGGTTTTTAATGAGGTGGTACCTTGTAATAATAAGCAAAAACCCCTACGCAATCCCATCAACCAGTCAAAATGCCCCCTCCACAGGGCGGCCATAATAGTTGACAGCCGCAAAGTCATCACGATAGATGAGACATGCAGTCTCACCACCACGTGCGACATATAAATCCGTGCAAAAGCCGCCTAATGGTGCAGCCAGATCAGCACAAAATGCGCTGAGACACCTAATGGTGCAAAGTTGTCTCATAAGAAGACGCACAAATCCGCGCAAAATTTGCCTAAGGGTGCAGCCGGATCAGCACAAAAAATGTGTAGAGTCATCTCATAAGAATACAAGGCGCATTAGTTCCCCACTGTAACACCCTGAATTTGGAGGTATAAAATTTCTTTCAAATTATCAACCAAATTCGGGTGTTACTCTTCTCTCTCTCTAGTTTCTCTCTCTCCTTTTCTTTTTTGTAGAATTAGTTTAATTAGGGAGGGATTATTTATTTTATTTTGTCAAAACCATAGGAGTCATGAAATGTTGCATTATGTTGAGCTCCAAACATTCTTTGAATTGTTGCACATGTTTGATTTAATTTAAATTTGAAACTTGGTTTGAATTTGAACTGAAAACCCTAGAGAAAATAAATAGGAAAGCAATTAGAAATTCCATGGAAAATGGAAAAGCAATTTCAGCCCAAGTCAGCCCATTAAGCCCAGCCCCGCGCCCGCGCGCTCTCGGTGCCTGACAGGCGCATCCCGCCTGTCGGCGCTAACCCGCGTGCCCTCTCTCCCTCTCTCTCTCTCGCTGCTCTGTGGGGCCGATCTGTCGGCGTCGTTCCTCTCGCTCGCGCACCCGCTCTCTCTTTGTCCCGTGGACCCCACCCGTCAGTCCATCCCCAACCTCCCGCCCACGTCCCTCGCCGCGGACGCGCCCACGACCGCGCGTTCTCCGGCCACCTCCGCACGTCCTCGCCCCTTTTGAGCCCCGTGCCCCGCTTGCCCACTTCCCCCCTCTCACTTGCGCCCTCAGTCGAACCCCCTCGCCCCTCTCTCACCCTGTGCACGCGACCATACAAGCTCCGTCGCCGCTCACCGAAGACCATTGTCGTTCCGCGACCGCCGTTGAGTCCCCGTCGCGTTTGTGGCCTCGGTAAGCACCGCCACATCACCTACAGCTCGGGACGCCCTTTGATTCGCCCTTTCCTCCTCTGGGTTGCTCGGTCCACGCTCATCGAAGCACTTCTTGCGCAGCCGGAGAGCCGCCGCCGTCGACCCGCGTCCTCACCGCCTCCCCGTCGTCCTCCAAGCATTCCTAGGTTCGCACTTGTGGTAAGCAACCTCCCCGCACCTCTATTTCCCCGTTAATAGTCCTGGTTGTCGCGCAATTGTTCACCGGAGTAGGTCTACGCCGTCGTGATACCTTTCTGTCACGGGTTGTGCCCTCTGGTGCTCCCGTGCCGGCGTAATACCCACGGTCGTGTTCGTCGTGTCGCCCTGGATGTGTCTGACCCTTTCCCTAAGCCCCTAGAGCCCCGTCGTGGCCGTCCCTCTCGTCTCCGGTGAGCCCTTGCTGCGAGACCGAGCGGCGCCACCGCTCTCATGTCCGGCCCCCGGCTATTGGATCTCGGGCGCCCATCCGAGATCTAACGGTTTAGGTTTAATCAGAGCCGATCTGATCTCAGCCCTCTGATCCAGATTCGACCGTTCCCCACTCTTCCCCCTCACTCGCGCCCTGGCCGCTGGGTCCGGCCTGTCAGCCCCGCCCTAGTTTGTTGACGCCCGGAGCCCACCTGTCAGCGCTCGCCCGCGGATCTAATCTCAGCCATTGATTTTAGATCTAACGGCTGAGCAGACCCCGTACCGCTTCGCGGGTATTTTTGCTTAAGAGACCCTCGAGTTTTAGGAAATAAACCCGCCGTCCCTGGTTTTCGCGCAGGCCCCTGTGTTCTTTTAAACAGCCCACTGTGCTTTTAAATAATTACAGAATTAGACCTAATTTCATATTTTAAACTTCAAAACTTGTTTATTTCATATCTTTTTCATATGAACTCCAAATTTAGTGGTTCAAATTGCAAAATGTTCATAAGATTATTCTCTGTCCAAATAAATTATGTTCACCTATAGTCTGTACACTTTAATTTTATACCTAGAATATAAGATTAATGTATATGTAGATTTATTCCTTTAATAGAATAAATAAAAAGGAAAACCCTAGGAGTAAATGGATGGTTAATCTTGTGAGTTTAATAATGTGTAATATAAGAATTAATCGCTGGTTTAACTTTTAGGTCTCAATAAAATGAATAGTTTTAGATTATGTAATCATGGACAACACTTAAAGAGTAATCAACTCATAATTAAGATTAGTTCATTTTATAACTTGATCTCATTCTTCTTTAATTAATACTATACCTTTTGAGATGTGTTCCAATGTTTGTACATGTTTGATGTGTTGTTCATTTGTACTTTCCAAATGCATTGAATGTATGATCGCTTTATTTAGATAACGAGCAGCTCGTGGTCCTTGAGTGTGTTGCCAAAGATCTTCCTGAGCAACAACCTGGTAAAGGCAAGTGTCATCTGACCTATTATGTCCTACTTACTTATAATTCGCTGTCCCAAATTACATTATTAAAACTTAAGGATTGACTAGTTTGTATTTACCTTGTCCCTGTTTACCTTTTTGGGTTAATCATGGTTAGCTTATGTTATTGCTTTAACTTAATCAATGAACATGATGTGATTATTTATGATACGATGATGTTATCCCGATGATGTTCCTGTGATAATTTAGGGGACTCAGGTTGTTTACTGAGTACCTCTCCGTAAGGACCTGTTTGGGGAGTGACAACCCGGGATAACAGTGCAACCATGAGGGTGGAATGGGACGCCCTTAGCTGATTAATTAGAGAAACCAGAGGAGTAGTTGGATTTGTCGTAGGGCCGTCAATGGGGTCCGGGCATAGTACTTGCTCTATCGAGGTTGGTTGTAGAGGTTCTTGATTTGGTTTTGTTAGTCACCCTTCCTTTGGGGAGATGTACTGTGTTTATCAAACTGGAGAAACCTAACGGGCGACTATGACCTCTGGGAAATCTTTGTAAAGGCTACGTAGTGAGACCCTGCTAGGTCACCTTGGTAGTGATCAATGGGGAGGCTAGAACCCCGGGCAGAAAGGGAATCATGACTTGTGGGTAAAGTGTGCGACCTCTGCAGAGTGTTAGAAACTGGTATATCAGCCGTGCTCACGGTTATGAGCGGCCTTGGGATCATCTTTGATTAGAAGAACTTTGGTTACTTTTATGATGATGGTTAGCAATGATGGTTATAATTTTGATCTCTGGTATTTCATCTTGGAGGGAGTGCTTCTAGGTAATAACTGGGTTTATTACTCAAATTTGGCTCTACTTATAGTAATAAAATATGCATGACATGAAAGAACGCATAAATAGAGTGTCAAAATCGAAAACTGATTTTATCATTGTGTTCGTCACGTCAAAGCTTCAAAACTAAATCTCACTTGACATATTTATCTTAGGGTTTATCAGGGTCACCCATTCCATCTTTTGTCTCAATCATTCATGAGAATTATTGAGGTAGCCGTCATTATACAAAAAACAAGCATTACAGGAAAGGAAGTGAACAAACTCATTCATTTTATGAATACTCAGTTATCCCATCTTTTTAGCCTTAGGCATTTATGACAATAACTGAGATAACAGACATTTAGTGAGTCAGTCATTCTAAAAAATATGTATGACATGAAAGAAAGTGAACGAACTCAGTAATTCCTATGAATATCATTCCATCTTTTAACCTCAGTCATTCATAAGATAACTGAGGTAGAAGTCATTTATTGAGTCAGACATTCTAAAAACAGACATTGCATGGAAGGAAGTAAAAAAACTCAATCAGTCAATCCACATTTTAGACTTAAACATTCGTGATAACTATTAAGAGAGAAGTTATTTTAGTGGGTCTATGAAAGGAAGTGAATAAACTCAGTCATTCTATAAATATTCAATTGGTTCACTTTTTTAGCATCAATCCTTCATGAGAATTACTATCGTAATTGCATACATTCTCTGGCAAATGCTCCCTTAATGCTTGCCCTCGAGTACATTACAAGGGTAAAGAATGACCTGAAGAATATAAGCATGGGTATTAGCCTAACCAGTGTCCAGAGGTATAGATTAGATACAGACACACGTCCTAAAAGGGTAGTTTTTATGCATCGATTCCTTTCTCTTTTTTTCATTTTGGCAAAGGCGACTGGATCATTTCTTGTTCATCAAAGCAGTTCTAAGCCGCACTTGCAAATCGAAAAGACACCTCTAGCCAAACGGGCAGAAAGTGGAGCCGGGCGTGATGCGTCCACAGACAGCAGTCCACTCCGAGCTGAGTCACGTAGCGCGTGGAGGGCCATATTAATTATTAAACACACAGGTGCTAAATAGGTAATATTATTCAAATCTCTTATAAAGTAGTATGTCGCTATTATAAAGTTGTATTGCTTTGTATTTTATTCGAATTGCATTTTCTATTTGCATATATATGACCTTTATGATTTTTTATGAACGAATTATGCCTGAAACTATTATTATTTATTGTACAGCATGAGTTATACACATTATAAACAAATCCTATCAAAATTTATTTTTTCCGAAACTACTCATCTCTATTTGGTACAAAAACAACAAAATTCGGCGAGAAAGCAGGATTTTTCGGGAAAACATCTGAGATCCGTTTTTAAAAATTTCAAAATCCATCCGGTCTGAAAAAACGAAATTAGGTGATTTTCCGTTTTCGGTGACCTCAAAAAATTAAAAAAAACGAAAAGGTTAAAAAAATACTACCTCCATCTTTTTTTTATTTGACGCCAAATAGACGACAAATAAAAGAAATGGAAGAAGTACAATCCTAGCTTCCCAAGGCGACATCAAGAATAGCTTCCCAAGGCGACATCGAGAAAGAGAACAAATGGTGCATGCGACCCTAGGAGACAAACCACTGAAAGATTATGAATAAAGCCAAATAGCTCACAACATAGAATAAACGAAAGCCAACTTTTGTGCCTAGAAAAGCTAACTAAAATTGTATCCTTTCTAAAACAAAAGGAATAGAAACTAACAGCAAGAGTTTCAGGGTTAAGTTCATGTTACACTCAAACTTTCATGGTATGAGATGGATACCACTGCCATAAGTCCAACAAAAGTATCGACAAGACAATGTACCATCGAAGGCCTGGCACTTCAATTCCAAAACATACCATGTTCTGTCAAAGCCAAACAGCCAACGAGGGAGACAGATAAACATATCCTCCCTGCAAGAACATCAGCTCGTACCAATGCCTTCCATCATAGAACATCAGCTGCCGAGTGCAAAATAAAAAGAATCAAGTAAACAGGTTATTTCTCAGATCCATCAGGAAGGTCGTCGAGGATGAACGGCCCAAGCTTCCCTGATCTGAAGAGAGTTAGGAGCTTCTTGGAGGTAGGGCCCTGCGTTTCATCGAAAGGCTTATGGGGTATCCTGAACACCTTGCGGAGCTCCACAAGCTGCATGTCTATGAGGGTTTCCAGCTCACTTTCTTCCTCGATGTTGCCAGTGAAGTTCAGGAACGTACGGCATAGTGCCCTCTGCACCTCCGTCACTAAATCCTAGAACAAAAGGACTAGATTTGTTAGTATCATTGGAAAATTTGGAAGTACAATTAGGTAGAGAAACAGAGTGCTGACAGTACAACTTGTTTGGTTGAATAACTGAACCCTAATGGCAAGCAAAACTTATTTACTAAACAGAATACCGGATCAAGAAATGTAAAGTGTGAATTCTTTCAACAATGTCTAAAAAGTGATTAGTCAACAACATGATCATGTGGGACAAGCAGTAGAAGCCCTGGGCCTGAGCTAGAGACGTAGACAGAAGCGCGCTGGGAGCGACATAGGAGCACGATCACCACGGCCAGAGCAGGACCACAAGTGTTCAGTTTGGCAAGTGCCTAGAATTTAGGAGATCTCCGTCTCAAGTTTGTTAGTGGCCAAGGCGAGCGTCCCCTTTTTTACCTTTTAAGCGCCTATACATAGTTATTAAGGCGTGTTAAGGCGAGCGCAACACCCCCCACTACCACCCACCTTTTAAGTTTTTGTTTGGGTACTCTAGTATTTACCTCAATTCCCATGTGTTGATGTTGATTGGGGTGTAAATTAGTTTAAGTTACACTCTAATCCACCTCAATACATGTGGATTGAGGTCAATACTAGAGTACCCAAACTAGCCCTAAGCGGAAAGGCGTAAGGCGAGACGGCACCTTATCATATATGCAGATAAGAAAATATAGGAAATTAGTTCTGAATAAAATTAATAGTACCAAATAGCCGTTTACAAGTTCAACATAAAGAAACATAATAAGGTAGAAGTCAAAATAACTAGTTTCTAATACTCTCAATGAAGTCTCAAACTCTCAACATCCATCATCAAACTCATCAACAATGGGATCAACATTGTCTTCTCTGTTTTCTTCCCCACTAGAAGGTTCACCAGCATCACTCACGTCTATGTCATCCTGTGGATCAGCCTCAATGTCTTCATCAGTAGAATCATGTGCTTCTCCATCTTCCTCAACTTCTTGTGTCCTCATTCTTGCATGCCTTGTGTAGTAGGTTTGGGTCTATCCAACACCTTGAGTATGTGTCAATGACTTGCTTGCCTTGGAAGGTTGCACCATCGAAGTGAGTCCAATGCTTTAGTAGCAACATCAACATGATCCCATATCAAATCAATAAGATCATCATTATCCCTACTGGGATGTACCACCGATGAGTCTATCCACTCATTGTCTCAATCAAAGTCCTCAATAACTAATGGGTCACAACTTGAGTCATCTTTCTCCCTCCTCTTTCGGAACCTAATTTTCATCTTTCGATTGCATGAAACATAGACCGAGTCATTCAACCTCTTGTGTAAGCTTGGGCAAGGCGACCAAGACGCCTTACCGCTTAAGCGACGCCTTAATAAGCATGGGCCTATTTACCTCTTGTATGACTCGATTGAGATTAAGCAACATCAGATTACTTCCTAATCCCCTCTTATTCCTAATCTCCCTCCACAATAGGGCGTCAAGAGGATAAACACCGTGCCATTACCGACAGAGACTATAAACTCTGCAGCTGGGTCCTTGCCTCCCTAAACCCATATGCCCTTGATAGATCACATGGTGGAGCCATGAAAGTTTAACTAGCACAAGCACAAGATGTATCATGTTGGACTCGCCAACTACACATGGCATCCTGTACCTGGTTGGATGTTGTCCATGGCCCATGTGACCAGACAAACCCCAAATGGCCAAACAAAGTTAAAATCATAATTCCACCCCCAATATTTTGGTAACACACACCAATCGAGCACATGATACCAAGAGGTCCAATGTGACAGAAGTTACAGAACCAAAAGGCTACCCTGCCCACATAAGTAGTCCAGCCTAATGCGTTGAGGCACAAGGGCATGTTTAGTTGCTGCCCTGGCAGAAAAATAAGGGGACTAGGCATGAGTGGAATTGTCCCCCCAGCAATGATAGCTCATGCATTATACTTTCAGATAAGAGGTAGAACCTGAACATATACGGCATCAGAGTTATTCAACCGAGTCCTCCGTAATGAATTGTCTTTTTTATTACTGCTGCATATCTCTTCACACCACTCTTCTTTTCTGTGCAACAACCGCTCCCAGTGTAGAGGTGTCTTTTTAATGTTAAAAAGAGATAATAAATATTTTGCTATACGTTCTTCCCCAACTACCGAGTCTTTAACAGCTCCTGCATATGATTGAAAAGAATGCTATTGATTTAGCAGTGGAAGAATGCAATAATATGATTTTCTTTCAGAAAAAAGAATGTAACGAAAGTATTAGTAGAGTCTAAAACTGAAATCATGATTAACTTTGATTATTGTATTTTAGGATCAATGCTACAAAGAGACGGGAATATTGATGAGAATGTTAGCCACAAAATCAAAGCAAGGTGGATGAAGTAGCATCAAGCATTTGGAGGACAACTATTAGACCTATTATATTATATGGTGCAGAATGTTGGCCTACAAAAATACGACACATTCAGCAGTTAAATGTTGCAAAAATGATTATGTTGCGGTGGATTTGTGGCCACATAAGAAGGGATTGAGTCTGAAATGATGATATACGTGATAGGCTAGGGGTGGCACCAATTGTGAAAAAAATTGTCCAACATCAATTTAGATTATTCGGACATGTCCAACGGAGACTTCCAGAGGTGCATGATAGCAATGAGAAGAGAAAGACCGAAGTTGACATGGAAAGAGACAGTAAAAAAAGATTTGAAAAGATGGAACATACCCAAAGAATTAGGCTCGAATAGGAGTGCATGGAAAACAACTATCCATGTGTGACATGTGTCTGAACCTTGACTTGTGGGTTCTATTGGATTTTTAGACTTAGCCTACCCCAACTTGCTTAGGATAAAAGGGTTTGTTGATGTTATTGTATTGTGTTTTAGTAGACACGCAAAGGTTTTCTATGCACAAATCACAGAAAACTGAGTAGTTGACACAAAAAAAAAACATACCCTAATGCTTTACCTGTTAAAGCAAGCTTTAACCCTGTCTCCATATCTGGTATGCTTGGCACAAGAACACCAGGTGTATCAAGCACATAAATACTGGGCTGAGTTGCAATCTGTCCATGATAAATATGGATGTTAGTTTATTCAGATGAGCACTGAAGAAAAGAAGCCACAAATTTCAGAAAACGGATATTACTTCTAGTGTTAAACCACAAATTTCTAGAAGAGTTGTATTGTAGTAACTACTATAAATAAGGTATCCTCTTTCCAAAAACCCCAAATGCAACAGATGGAATTTGATATCTTATTTAACAATACTCGTAAGACTGTGTCCAGCGGTTCACTCATATGGTTAACCAAAACGCTGCTTTGCATTGTTTTATACTGTAGATTGCATTGTTCGCAGAGTGGAGTTTGAATATGTGTATGGGGATGGGTAAGCTGCTGGAGATAAGTAGATAACCTAACCATTCACTCATTCAGTCTAACCATTCAGTGGAATGGGACTCATGCAGATGAACCTAAATGCAAGATATATTGATGCCTAGGTTATTATTACTATTAGTAAATAACACATCCTATATTCTCAAATGCAATAGGTGAGAATATTCAATCATATTAGGCCATGTTTAACATAGCATCAATATAACAATTCATGTATCAAGGCAATTCCCCAGTTAGGCCGAAAATTCACTTGGTCAAATGAAAGGGCCTCACCAACGTTGGTCAGACTCGACATGGTTTTTTGTTGTGCTGGATGGGAGGACATCTCCCCAGATTCCATACTGCAGTGCAGAATACAGCTTCAGCTTTTTCAGGTCACTGCTAGAGTGAATGCACTAACCAGTTCAACCCAAAATATTAGATTGTTAGGAGAGGGTAGGCAATCCACTTATACACTTCAACACTCACACTCATGTGCAACCAGAGAAGAAGGAGCAAACGTGAATAAAAAGGGGCAAAAGCGCAAATGAAGTCTCTGCTAGGATTCGAACTCAAGATTTTTTGCTTTGATACCATGTTAAAATAGACACACTAACCAATTCAACTCAATAGTTTAAGGGCTTATTTGAGAGTAAGGGGTTTGGAGGGGATTGAGAGGCCTAAATCACTTTCTATTGAAAGGGATTTTAGTCCCCTCCAAACCCTATGCTCTTAAACACGCCCTAAGCAATTAAGAGAAGGTAGGCAATTCATTTATACACTTCAACACTGCCCCCTCATCCTGGGCCTAAGAGTTGGCACCCGTGGCAAATGATGATTTCATTTTGAGAGTTTTGGCTGAAGCTTCCAGGATTTTGAGAGACCATGCAGCAGAATTGGACAGCTCGCGTGTAGGGATGAAAACGGTTGAAAACGATCGAAAAAATAGCTAAATTGTTTTGTTTTCATATTTTTTGGCCGGGACGAAAACGAAAATGAAAACCAACGGTCGAAATACGGGATCGGAATTGTCGGTTATTCGAAAACGATAAACTATAGTCGGAAAGATAACTATTTTGTAGTTTTAACAAAAATATAATAAAGTGATGTATTGCCTAATTTTTAAGATTTAGAAATACACAAACAACTCCTTTTCATCATTCATATTAGTTAGATTAATTATAACATTTGCTTTTTGCTTATTCATTCACTTGAACACAACAAAAGTTTATAACTTAAATAAATTATATGCTAAATCTATCTCATATTATATAAAACAGTAGAAAACGGCATTAGCACGACTCGGAAACGAAAAATACGAAAACGATCGAAAAACTAGCTAAATCATTTTCGTGCCGTTTCTAATCGGTTCCCGAACAATTCGAAAACGATCGAGAAAAAACAGTATTCGAAACGGTACGGTACGGGAATTTCCCGTCCCGTTTTCATCCCTACTCGCGTGGCACCCACCTGTGAGCTTCCTTTTTCTCAAATTACAGTGGCTAAGCATTGGACTTCAAAAATGGAGTCAAAGAAAAATAGACAATATCAAGACCCAGCTAGGCATGGCAAAGAAGATTTTAAATCGCCTTGAGCTAGCTAGGGACTCCATGGATCTCTCCCTTGGAGAATTGTGGTTGAGGAAGAAATTTAAACTGCACTGCCTAGGCTTGGACTCGCTTGATCATACTATTGCATGACTTCGCTCAGAATTCTTCACATCCGAGAGGGCAACACTAATACCTCCTTTTTCTACCAGCATGCCCAGTATCGTAGGAAGAATTCCACTGCTAAACTACAGGTGGGAGACAGGCTCGTCACATATCAGGAAAGCAAACACAAGGTTGTTCTTGATTTTTATGAACAATTGTTGGGATCAGACGTGGACAGAAATTGTACTCTAAATATCACTGACATCCACAACAGTCAGCATGATTTTTCCTCTTTGGAGGAACCTATCATGTGGGGCCGGTCCTACACAAGGCGGCAGGCGCGCGACATGCGCAGGGCCGCGGAGCGCGCAGGGCGCATAGATAAGGAAGGAGTAGGTATTAGTGGATAGATTACAAAGATAAGATCTGATTGGTTAGTTCCTATATTAAGTCCTTAAGTGTAGGATTGATTGGTTGGCCAAGGGGCCATATATACTCCTTGTACCGCACACTGCTGAGGCAAGAAAGATTAAACCTATCTAATCTCCCTTCTCTCTCTTAAGCCGGTGGCCAGGGGCGCTCAGCCCTCCTGACGAAGGACGGCTTGGGGGCATAACCCAGTCGGCCACCACGGACCGCGACTACGAGCTTCGTAGTCGTGGATCTGCTACCCTGAGCGCCAGTGCACTTCACAACCTGGTATCGGGCATCAGGCGATCTTCATCCTCCCAATCCCAGCCCACCGTGACTTCCACAGCAGCCGCACCCCACAAACACCGCTCGCCTCCTTCACCGCCCGCTCCCTTGTCGTCCTCAGCCATACCCTCGCGGATATCATGAAGTAGCTGCAGTCCCTCTCCACAGAGATGGCGGCTATGAAGGCCGACATGGAGGGCCTGAAGGATAAAGTCGCCACAACATCGGAGGGTGGCGGTAGCCGTTCCGAGGTGCACCGCGACCTTGACCGTCCTCCCAAGTTCCACAAGCTAGACTTCCCCCGCTACGATGGCAAGACAGACCCCATGCTCTTCATCAACAAGTGTGAGTCGTACTTCAGGCAGTAGCGCACCATGCCCGAGGAACGCGTCTGGATGGCGTCGTACAATCTCGAGGACGTCGCTCAACTCTGGTTCATCCAGCACCAGGAAGACGAGGGCACGCCGTCGTGGGGGCATTTCAAGGACCTCCTCAATCTGCGTTTCGGGTCGCCCTTGTGTTCGGCGCCCCTATTCGAGCTGACAGAGTGTCGGCGTACGGGCACCGTGGACGAGTACGCCAATCACTTCCAGGCCCTCCTACCCCGCGCTGGCCGACTTGAGGAATCCCAACGCGTCCAGCTCTTCACCGGGGGCCTGCTGCCGCCGCTAAGCCACGTCGTTCAAATCCACAACCCGGCAACGCTCGCGGCGGCTATGAGTCTGGCCCGTCAGGTGGAATTGATGGAGCTCGACAAGTTGCAGCAGGCGCCGGTCAGGCCCGCGACTCGTGCGCTGCTGCCAGCACCGGCACCGCGTCCAGCACCACCGACGCTCCCGACGCTGCCAGCCCCCCAGATTAGGGGCGGAGCCAACCAGGCAAAACGCCTCTCGCCTGAGGAGCAGGCGGACCGTCGACGCCTCGGCCTCTGCTATAACTGCAACGAACCCTATGCCCGAGGCCACAACCGAGTTTGTCGCCAGATTTTTTATATCGATGGCGTCGAACTCGGTGCCGCCGCGCAAACAGAAGACGAGGCCGATCACAACGCGCCCGGTGTTCTCCTTCAGGGCCGTGGGTGGTATGCCGATTTGTGACATGATGCAGGTGCGCGTGATTGTGGGCGCGGCGACCTTCATGACCCTCTTAGACACCGGGTTCACCCACAATTTCATTGCGGAGGCGGCAGCAAGTCGAACTAGTCTCTAGGCTCACTCCGACCCGCGACTCACTGCCACGGTGGCCAACGGCGAGCGGATCTCCTGCCCCGTCGTGTTCCGTCAAGCACTCATTGCCATCGACGGCGAGGAGTTCTGCGTCGACCTCTACATCATGCCACTCGCCGGCTACGATCTGGTCCTCGGCACCTAGTGGATGGTGACTTTGGGCCCGATCGTCTGGGACTTCACCAAGCGCACTATGGCGTTCACTCGCCAAGGCCGATCGGTTCGTTGGGCGGACGTGACCATGCGCCAGACGCCTCGCTGCCACCGCCTCACCGACGGCCCTCCTCGATGAGTTGTTGTCCAGCTTTGGGGTCTCTTTACCGAGTCGGTCGGCCTTCCTCCGCAGCGCGCGCGACCACAGCATCGTCCTCAAGCCGGGCGCGCTACCGGTGGCGGTCAGGCCGTACAGGTACCCTGCCGCCCACAAAGATGAGCTGGAGAGGCAGTGTGCCGCCATGATCACGCAGGGCATCGTCCGGCGCAGTGATTCCGCATTTTCGTCCCCGGTCCTCCTCGTCAAGAAACCGGACGGATCGTGGCGATTCTGTGTCGAATACAGGGCGTTAAACGTGCTCACGGTGAAGGACGCGTTCCCCATCCCCATCATCGACGAGCTCCTAGACGAGCTCCATGGGGCGTGCTTCTTCACCAAGCTCTACCTACGCTCTGGCTACCACCAAGTCCGCATGCGACCTAGTGACATTCACAAGACAGCGTTCAGGACGCACGACGGCCTCTACGAGTTCCTGGTCATGGCTTTTGGGTTGTGCAACGCCCCGGCCACATTCCAGGCCATGATGAACGACGTCCTTCGACCGTTCCTCTGCCGCTTTGTGCTAGTGTTCTTTGACGATATTCCGATTTACAGTCACACATGGGCGAACCACTTGCGACATGTCCGCGTAGTCTTCAGAGAACTCAAGCGACACAAGCTCTTCCTCAAGCAATCCAAGTGCGCGTTCGCCGTCGTCCGTCGCGTACCTCGGGCACGTCGTCTCTGCCGTGGGCGTCGCCATGGACCTAGCCAAGCTCCAGGCTATGCGGGAATGGCCGCCGCCATGGTCCGCGCTGGCGATGCGCGGCTTCCTCGGCCTCGCCGGCTACTACAAGAATTTTGTGCACCACTACGGGACCATCGCCGCGCCACTCACCGCACTTTTTCGAAAGGATGGGTTCTCGTGGTCCGAGGAGGCAGTTGTTGCGTTTGCCGCCCTCAAGGACGCGGTGACCTCGGCCCCGGTCCCCGCCATGTCGGACTTCGCCAAGACGTTCGTGGTAGAGTGCGACGCGTCATCTCACGGATTCGGGCCCGTGCTGGTCTAGTACAGCCACCCGATCGCATTCTTCAGTCGGCCGGTGGCACCCAAGCACCGGGCGCTTGTCGCCCACGAGCGCGAGCTGATCGGCCTTGTGCATGTCGTCCGACACTGGCGGCCATACTTGTGGGGGCGCCGCTTTGTCGTCAAGAGCGATCACTACGGCCTCAAGTACCTGCTCGATCAAAGGTTGTCCACTATCCCGCAGCATCACTAGGTTGGCAAGCTCCTAGGCTTTGACTTTGTCGTGGAGTTCAAGTCGGGGCATTCTAATGATGTGGCTGATGCCCTCTCGCGCCGCGACACTCCGGAGGACGGCACGATGATGGTGCTTTCCGCCCCGCGCTTCGACTTCATTGATCGGCTTTGTCAAGCACAAGCCACCGATCCAGTCCTCATCGCCCTGCAAGACGAGATCCGGGTAGGCTCCAGACCACCGCCATGGGCGTTGGTGGATGGGTTGGTCCAGTACGGCGGGTGGTTGTACCTTGTCGCCTCTGTTGCAGGAGGTTCTAGTAGCCGTCCACGAGGATGGGCACGGGGTGTTCAGCGCACGCTGCACCGTCTCCGTCGCGACTTCCACTTCCCTAGGATCTGGTCCGAGCATGTGCTGTCTGTCAACGCAACAAGTCCAAGCATCTCCTCTCGGCCAGCCTGTTGATCCCACTGCTCGTACCACAAGGAGTGTGGACCGACATCGCCCTAGACCTGACAGTGGTCGACTGATTCAGCAAGTATTGCCACTTCATCCCCCTAGCACATCCATACTCGGCAGAGAGGCAGGCGTTCTTCGCTGACATCGTCCGGCTGCACGGCATTCCGCAATCCATCGTCTCTGACCGGGACACAGTGTTCACCTCCAGCTTCTGGCACGAGCTAATGCGCTTAAGTGGCACTAAGCTCCAGATGACGACGGCCTTCCACCCCCAGTCTGATGGACAATCTGAATTGGCTAACCGGATCATTATTACGTACTTGCGGTGTTTAACAGGTGACCGGCCCCACGACTGGCTGCGCTGGCTGCCTTGGGCGGAGTACATCTTCAACACCGCCTTCCAGTCATCGTTGCGCGAGACACCATTCCGCATCGTGTATGGTCATGCCCCCCGTCCATTCGATCCTATGAATAGGGCGAGACGCGGGTCGCTGCCATAGCTAGAACCATGGAGGACATCTGTCTACGACTAGAGCGGGCCCAGGCGGTGCAGAAGCGCCACTATGATCGGGCTCATCGTTCGATCACCTATCAAGTGGGCGACTGGGTTCTTCTCCGCCTCCGGCAACGCGCAGCTACGTCTCTTCCCCAGGCTTCAGGTGGCAAGCTCAAGCCTAGGTTCTACAGCCCCTACCGTGTCATCGAGATCATCAACGACGTCGATGTTCGTCTCGCCCTACCACCGCAAGCTCAACTCACGACGTCTTCCACGTCGAACTCCTGAAGAAATTCCATGGCGAACCTCCGCAAGCGCCTCCACCCCTCCCTCCAGTCCGGCACGAGGTGGTCACACCTGAACTGGAACGCGTTGTCAAGGCGCGCCTGGCACGCGCCGTGCGTCAGGTCCTCATACATTGGAAGGGCACCTCACCGGCTTCGGCGACCTGGGAGGACGTCGACACGCTCCGCGACAAGTTCCCACAATTCTAGCTCGAGGACGAGATGTCTCTCGAGGAGGGGAGAGATGTCATGTGGAGCCGATCCTACACAAGGTGGCGGGCGCGCGACATGCGCAGGGCCGCGGAGCGCGCATAGATAAGGAAGTAGGTATTAGTGGATAGATTACAAAGATAAGATTTGATTGGTTAGTTCCTATATTAGGCGCCCCATCGGAAGGTGTCAGGCGGCGTGCGTGCACTGTCGTGTAGACGTAATCATGTCGTTGCGCCGGACGTGATCGCTATCTTGTCTGTCACTATGCTCCGCTGCCACAACGTGGGTTGGCACACGCATTAAATGTGTCTATCCCCTGCCTGTTTTCGGGCGCCCTTGTCCTATCTGCCTGAGGCTGGCTCGAGCGAGACAGACTGAGTGGCGGCGACCCCGGGCGAGGCGGAGCCCTGCTCGAGGTGGGAGACTCTCGGGGGGACGTCTCGGTTTTTATAGGTGGCTCGGCTGTCACCCTCAGGTTCTCTGAGTGCGTTTGTTAAGGGGATAATTCGGGTGTCCCTAATTATTGCCCCCGACAGGCATGTAACTGGAAAAACTTCGTATTGACATCACCTTCTGAGCCAAAAAATTCCTTAATCTCATCCGAGCCATAGTGCGTTTCAAAGAGGACAGTAACAAGGAGTGCTTCTTGAGTCTGTTCTTCAACCAAATTTCAGCAGGCGTTAACATTTTGTCATCTCCAATCTGTGCAAAACTTCTTTAGCCAAGATCAGCTGCGATCTTATGTGGCCCACTTGTTTATCACTCCAAGCTTGTAGACTCCTAGTCGTCTTCTGCAATTTTAGAAAAAGAGTTTGGTATGGACACGCCCACATTCTCAACCGATTCCCAAGCAGTCTGAACAGCCTCATAAAACCCCTCTAACTTTGGCCAAAATGCCTCAAAATGGAAGCGTCTTTTCCCCGATTTGTTGTCATGAAGGCCCAAAATTAAGGGGCAATGACCAGAGTCGTGGGAGGCAGTGCTTTGGAGCAGAACATTGGGGAAGAACTGCTCCCAGTCCACCAAAAATAATACTCTGTCCAGCTAGACAAGGATTGGATCCACTTGTTGGTTAGACCAAGTAAATCGTCGGACATGGAGAGGTACCTCTTTGAGAGCAAGATCATCAATCAATCTTCTAAATCGGCCCATCATAGCCCTGCTGAAATTATGGTTGTTCTTATCAGAAGCCTTATATATGAGATTAAAATCTCCAGCTATGACCCATGGTCCACTGCAATCCACTCTGAGGTTTATTAGTTCTTGCACAAATAAAACCTTCTCATCATCACCTTGAGGACCATATACACAAGTCAGCCACCAGGTACCTCCTCCTTCCTTACGAAATTGAATTGAGACACTGATTATCCACTCTCTTCTCCCATGTATATCCTAAATGATTCCTCCATGCCACGAAGATTCTACCACTAGCCCCCATTGAAGGCAGAAAAACAGTCAACAAACTCAAGGCCCAACATAGAGAGAAAGGTGCTTCTAGCAAAAACTTGCATTTTTGTTTCCTGAAGACAAACAATCTCTGCCCGAAAAGCAATAACAAGTTCTCTAACTGCATCTTGCCGTGCGCTGGAATTGAGGGCCTGCACGTTCCAAATCATGGCTGCAACCCCAGTGTTACCATGAGTCTTAGAGCTGCTAATGAGGAAAGGATGCAATGGGAGATTGCTAGTGCCAAGGGGCTCTGCCATCTAGCTGTACCTTTAGCTGAGAGCTAAGGAGAGAGGAGAGAGGAGAGTCTAATGGATTCTTTTATGTATGCTTCTTACTGGCCTCCGTAAGGAGGCTGTTTTGTACTGGCCTTTCTTGGCCCCCTTTTTCCTCTTCTTAATATATTATGGGGCGCAGTTCTCCTGCGCTTTCGAGAAAAAAAAAGGGAACCATTAAAAGACAGAGAACAACTAGTTGGAATGGGAAACCCTAACCCTAATCAGGGTTGGGTGTGGTATTAATAGACTTAGGTATTGGGCCTGGCCCATTACAAAGGGGACGGATAATCTAACACCCCCCTCCCCCGCAGTCACAACTCTATCCTGTACAGACGTTGAGACTGGATCGAAAGTCTAAAAATACACTCGACGATAACCCCTTGGTGAAGATATCGGCGAACTGCAGCGTGGTGGGGACGCTGAGAACCCGAACGTCACCGGCAACGACACGCTCGCGGACGAAGTGCAGGTCGATCTCCACATGCTTCGTGCGCTGATGCTGCACGGGGTTGGTGGAGAGGTAGACCGCGCTGACGTTGTCGCAGTAGACGAGGGTGGCGCGCTGGAGGGGACTGTGGAGCTCGTGGAGGAGCTAGCGCAGCCAGGAGGCCTCTGCCACGCCGTTGGCCACGGCACGGTACTCGGACTCAGCGCTGGAGCGAGAGACGACGGGCTGACGCTTGGCAGCCCAAGAGACGAGGTTGGCGCCCAGGAACACGGCGTAACCTGAGGTGGACCGACGCGTGTCGGGACAGCCAGCCCAGTCAGCGTCGGTGTAGACCACGAGCTCCGACGTCGGGGATGGTCGGAGAAGGAGGCCGTAGTCGAGGGAGCCGCGGAGGTAGCGCAGAATCCGCTTGAGCGCGGTGAGATGGGGCTCCCGCGGAGTGTGCATATGCAGGCACACCTGCTGGACGGCGTATGCGATGTCGGGCCTGGAGAAGGTGAGGTACTGGAGCGCGCCGGTCAGGCTCCGGTAGGACGTCGCGTCGGCGACCGGAGGCCCGTCATCCTCAGAGAGCTTCGCCTGAGTGTCGACAGGCGTGGAGCAGGGCTTGCAGTCAGACATGCCAGCCCGCTCCAGGATGTCGATGGCGTACTGGCGCTGGTGGAGGAAGAGATCCTGAGGCCGGCGCTCGGCGGTGATGCCGAGGAAGTGGTGTAGGGGCCCCAGGTCCTTCATCACGAACTCCCGCTGAAGGGCGACGATCGTGCGGTGTAGAAGGTCGGCGGTGGATGTCGTGAGCACAATGTCGTCAACGTAGAGCAGGAGGTAGACGATGTCGTCGCCGCGCCGGTAGATGAACAGGGACGTGTCCGACTTGGCCTCGACGAAGCCAATGGAGGCCAGGTAGGAGGCGAAGCGACTGTACCATGCCCGTGGCGCCTGCTTGAGGCCGTACAGGGACCGGTTTAGCCGGCAGACCAGATCCGGACGGTCAGCGTCGACGAAGCCGGTGGGCTGGCTGCAGTAGACAGTCTCCGTCAGAGTGCCATGGAGGAAGGCATTCTTGACATCGAGTTGATGGATCGCCCAGTCGCGAGAGAGGGCGAGGGAGAGGACGGCGCGAACAGTGGCGAACTTGACGACGGGGCTGAAGGTTTCGTCGTAGTCCACTCCGGGGCGCTGTGTGAAGCCCCGAAGGACCCAACGGGCCTTGTAGCGGTCGAGGGAGCCATCGAGGTCAGCTTGTGGCAAAATAGCCACTTGCCGGTGACCACGTTGGTGCCTGGTGGACACGGCACTAGGTCCCAGGTGTGGTTGGCCAAGAGGGCCGCGTACTCCTCCTCCATAGCACGACGCCAATGTGGGTCGGCGAGGGCAGTGCGAACGGAGGAGGGCACCGGGGAAGCGTCGGGTGGAGTGCTGGACGTATCAGCTGCCAGGATCAGCCGGTCGACGGGGCGAAGAACGCCAGCGGCACGCCGAGTCACCATCGGGTGGATGTGTCCGGGGTCGCGGTGGATGGCGACCGGGTGGTAGACGGACGGCTCGGAGCGGACCGCCGGAACGTCGAGAGCGGCGGGGGTGGCCGGCTCACGGCGGTGATAGACGACGGCTGGGTCGGCGAAGCGGGTCGCGCTCGTCGATGGGCCCGAGTCGGGGGGCGCCGAGGTAGTGGCGTGGCCGCGGCGGTGGTAGACGAGCGAGGGGTTGGCGAAGCGAGCCGGGGTCGACGGGGCCGCGCGTGGCGCAGGCGGGGTCGACGGGGCCACGCGTGGCGCCGTGGCAGCACGAGGAGTAGGTAACGGCGCAAGACGGGGCGCCGGGGGTGGGGGGAACCGGGTCGGACTCGAGGAGTGAGTCAAGATCGGTGGGTGGGGTGGAGCCTGCAAGGAGAAACACATTTTCGTCGAAGACGACGTGACGAGAGATGATGATGCGGTGGGAGGTGAGGTCCAGGCACCGATACCCCTTGTGGTCAGAGGAGTAGCCGAGGAAGAGGCAGCGAGTGGAGCGAGGAGAAAGCTTGTTAGGGGCGGTAGCGGAAATGTTAGGGTAGCAGGCACAGCCGAACACGCGCAGATGGTCGTAGGAAGGGGTTGTGTCGTACAAGGCGAAGTGAGGTGTAGGGTGGCTCACTGCCTTCGAGGGAAGACGGTTGAGGAGATGTGTGGCGGTATGAAGGGCCTCTGCCCAGTAGGTGGCAGGGAGAGAGGCCTGAAAGAGAAGGCAGCGGATCATGTTGGTGGTGGTGCGAATCATGCGCTCGGCCCAACCGTTCTGAGCAGAGGTGTAGGGACACGAGAGACGCAACTGGACGCCGTGAGTGAGGAAGAAAGAACGGGAGGCGTTGTTGTCGAACTCGCGGCCATTGTCGCACTGCAGGGCACGGACCGGGCGCCGGAACTGGGTGGATACCCAAGCGAAGAAGTGAGTGAGGGTGGTAAACGTGTCGGACTTCAGCCGAAGGGGGAAAGTCCAAAGGAAATGGGAGTAGTCATCCAGAATGACCAGGTAGTATTTGTAGCCGGAGAGGCTAAGAACAGGAGACGTCCAGAGATCACAGTGGACAAGATCGAAGGCCTGAACAGCCCTGGACGTGGAAGTGGAAAAAGGAAGACGGGAGTGACGGCCGAGCTGACAAGCATGACAGAGGCGCTCAGAAGAGCCCCGAGTGTATGATATGTCTGAGTGGCCGGAAAGCTGGGACATGACATTAGGTCCAGGGTGCCCGAGGCGACGGTGCCAAATGGCGGAGGAGGTGGTGGTAGTAGCAAGAACATGTGATGGGGTGGTAGTAGTAAGTGCAGGAGATGAGGCTACTCTGGTGTGGTGAGGGGAGGGCAAGTGAAGAGAATAGAGGGGGTCGGAGCTGTCACAGCGAGCGAGCACAGCATGTGTGGGAAGGTGGCGTATGGTGAGACCCCAGGGGTCGAACTCCATAGAGCACTGGTTGTCACTAGTGAAGCGACGAACCGAGAGGAGGGGATGAGTCAGTCCGGGAGCAACAAGGACGTCGTTAAGGCAGAATGGCCCTGGAAGAACCGATGTACCTACTGAGGTGACCGGGAGGGTGGAACCGTTGCCGACGACGATGGAGGTAGGATGTGAGGGGTGGGGTGGATGGGAGTGGAGTAACAAACTAGTGGTGGGGGTAGTGTGGAAGGAGGCCCCGGAGTCAACCACCCAATCGGTGGTGGTGCGGGGAGGTGGAAGTGGCGAAGGTACGGTGTGAGCGGAGAGGGCCAAAGAAGGTGCCCCGACAGAGGCACTAGGAAGGGAGGGAGATGACACGGGCTCAACCGCTAGGGAGGCGATCGCAGCACGTGGGAAGATAAGCGGTCCAGGCACGTGACGGCCCGCGTGAGGGTGGACCTCGACGCAGTCCCGAAGAATAGGGTTCCAGACTGGATCGAAGGACACGAACATGCCCCGGATGAGCTGGCCGTCGTGGAGGAGGACACGCACAGTCACGAGAGCGGTGGGCGAGGTAAAGCTCATGTATGGCGGGGGGACGCCATGGAACAACGCTGGTAGGAATAGCGCAGCTGCGCGATTAGTGAGGAGGGTCGTCAAGAAGGGCGCGCGCAGCCGCTAGGATCGGGTCGGGCGGCGGGATCCGGCACAGGGCGGCCGCGGGGATCCGGCAGGGCAGTCGCGTTCTGAGGGGCGAGACCGGCACAGAGGGCGCGCGGCGGCAGGGCGCCTGGGCGCGGCTCAGGACAGAGAGGCAGAGGAGTCGGCGTTGGTCCGCCTGCGCACGTCGGGGGAGGGCGGCTCGGCCGCTGCTGCTCGGGACAGGGTGGGCGGCGCGGTTTCGGGCGACCTGGGCGTCGCGACGCGATGGGGCAGAGAGGAGGGAGAGGGCGCTGTGCCGGGAGGCCGCGCCCCGCGCCGCCGTGGCTGGGTCGGAGCCGGGGACGCCGCGCCCGCGCCGCCGGGGAGACGCGCCGCCACCAGGGCCGCCGGCTGCTTGGGGAAGGGGAGGAGGAGGCGCTGGGAGCGGAAGCAAGCACCCAGACTGCGGAGGAGTTCTGGTGTCGTGCCTCTGCGCGGTGGAGCCGGCGGCGCGCAGGACCGGCAGGGGCGCAGACAGGTGGGAGGAGGGAGGCGGCCGGCGCAGGGAGGTGTGTTGCCGGCGGCTGGGAAGGGAGGGGAGGGTGCCGCGGGTGCTCCAGGGGCGGCGGTGGGGAGCTGCGCGCCGGCGGTGGAAGGGCCGGGCGGAGGCGGCTGCAGGGAGGCCGACGGCCAGAGCAGCCCGGCGGCTGTGGATGGGAGGGAAGAGAGAAAGAAAAATTTTGGCTCTGGTACCAAGTTGGAATGGGAAACCCTAACCCTAATCAGGGTTGGGTGTGGTATTAATAGACTTAGGTATTGGGCCTGGCCCATTACAAAGGGGACGGATAATCTAACACAACTAACTATCAGGCAGAAAAGGCCCTTACTAAACTCTGGAATGCTCCAGCCAAACAAAGCTGAAAGAGCCTCCACCTCATTATGGGACAAGGGGTGCTTAAACAATCTGGCATATTCCTCCAAGGCCTACTGACTAATGCCCTCATTTTCTGAAATTACCTGCAAGGATTTCATGACTTTCTTGATGGTTCTACTCCCCAAGTCCTGCACATCGAATTCCAATCCTACACCTGCAACTCGGCGACTTCGTCTTGCCACAAAAACAGCAGGTGGAGAAGATGGGGGTAATGTTTGCATTTCAGTTCTTGGACAAGGCAGTAAGCTTGATGTTTGCTTGGTGATCTTCATGAAAAACACATTTCTTCCTGCTTCATCTCTTCTTTCTTCATCAGGTTGGAGGTCTGCTACTGTCCCAGCTTCTGAGTTAGCCAGGGGGGTTGATGGAGGCAGGGTAGGCGTCTCTGCAACGAAACCCCGATCATCATCTGACTCTGCTTGTTTTTGAGTCTCTTTCTTGAATATACTTCTAGAGGGATTTCTTCAGGGATTGGCAGTCCTCCAGGCTGGATGTTCAGCAGGATGGGGCGAACTTGAGCTGGCCCATTCCAGCAGCCCAGCACCAGATTCTTGGTGCTGGGGCGAAACTGGGGCAAGAGCCCCAGAAGACCATCCATCAAAGCCATCAGGCGGCCCACATGTATCTTTGGGTTGGCCCAACAAAGTCATAATAGGTGGACTGTTGATCTTCTCCACCGATGGCGAGGCAATAGCATCAGGACTCTGCGCCCTTTCCGCACCAGCCGCAGCTGAGTCCTCGCAAATCGGGACGACCTCCTCAAGAACTGAATTTAAATAATGATGATTGTCGGAGGCCGACGTCATGTGTGCTTCTGCAGATGGGTCCGAATCTCCGAGATAGGCCCTGAAGATCTCCTTCCCCGAGCTCGAGGAGGTGGCAGCACTTACTGTGCGGAACCCTTCCCGCAGGCCAAGGCGACATCCTCCAGCGGCATCAATGATTATTTGGTCATGTCTTCCCGAGTCGCATGGTGACCACTGACGAGGAGGCATCCGTTGCACGCGCCCCCGCCGCCCATCCGCCTCCCAAGAGGTTCTGCGGACCAAGCCGAAGATGGACCGACCACCGCCGATCGTGATCGCTGCCCGGCCGTCAAGGAGGATCCCAAGTTGCAGAAGCCCTAATTAACGGAAGATGAATTTCTGATACAGAGGATCATTAACAGTCCAAGTGCTCACTGAATATCTTCTGGTTTGGGACTTAGAGGGTGTTTGGTTTGAGAAATCACTTCATCCAAAATGAAGTGGTGCATCATGAACACATTCCTCAAATTTGGTGGGATGACCACATTACTCATATTAGTACTAACTAACTAACTATGAGGAATGAGGTGGTGATGGATCAACTCATTCCATTCCACAAACCAAACAAAAAAATGAGGAGTGGGAAGATGATGGACTAGCTCATTCCTCAAACCAAACACCTCATTAGTGGTAGTGGACAGCATAGTCCTTGACCTGGCAGTAGTTGATCAGCATGTCTGGACACTATCGACCTCAGGAAACTACAGTCGTAACCGTAAATCTGCATATGTAGCTTTTTTCACAGAATCTATCATATTTGCGCATCTGAAAAGGTGGGCCCTGGTATGTTGCAAGTTCTTCATTTGCTTGATATAAACAATAGATGTTGGACAGTTGACCGCCTAGCTAAGATAGATCTGAGACACCCGGCAGCCTGTCCCCCCTTTGTGATCAAAAGGATGAGACAATTAAGCACATCCTCGTCTCATGTAGTTTTTCAAGGCAGGTTTGGGCAGTCATCTTCCAGAGGCTGGGTCTATTTGATCAGGCACATCAACCTTCTGTATCTCTTTTCTCTAGTTGATGGTGCAATGCTATCAAGGGACTGCCTAAAGTTCTGAGAAAAGGACTTAATACATTGATCATTCTAGTAGCATGGGAAGTTTGGAAGCATAGAAACTCCTGTGTTTTTAAGGAGCTAGCCCTGTGTTCAGATGGTACTGCACAAAGCGGGGGAGGAATGTGTCCTTTGGTGCTCTGCTGGTGCTTCAGCTCTCACAAAACTCTCTACATTGCTCTTGTTATGGGGCATCAGTTAGGGAGCCATAAGACCAATTAGAAGGACTGGATTAGATTTGGGTCGATAAGACTGGATATGATTTCTTAAGATTTGACTGCGCCTTCCTTAGGAGTCATGGAATACTCTATATAAAGGGAGCTGAGGTATGAAAAAACAAAGAAGAAGAAGAACAAACAATCCAATTCCCCCAAATACTCTAGTCTCCCGCCAAGCCAACTTTACCCAGCTACCTTCCTGACTATGGTTGTCCCCAAATTAACTAAGGTTCATAACATCTGGTATCATGAGTCAGGGCTCCTTTCTCATGACTTGTGCTGCCAGTGATCCATCACCATCATTGAACCACACAATTGCTGCCATCTTTGAGTGTTCCCGCCATCTGGCTGACGAGGAAGATCTCTGGACAGCAATGCTTGCCTGCTTCTGCACTCAAATGGAGGCAACTGTGCGACTACAGGTGGCAGCGCAAGGATTCATGGTGAGGCAAACTACAATGGCGACGCAGGCAGCGATCAACCCTGTGCCTTCAATGATCCCAGTCCCAGCCCCCACATCACTAGGTGTAGCTACCAAGCCAGTCAGCACTCAGCAGGTTCCTTTGTGCTAATTAAAATACCATTCCTGCTTGCATCAGCTACAGCAGTAAGTGTGGCAGTTCTTTGTCCAGTGCTCGGAGCTCCAATGCGTACTTCCCAATCAGAGTCTGGGCAACCTCACAACACCAGGCTGTACTGTGATGTACGTTTTGCACAGGCTATGCATGCGTGTCCACATGTATACATGAACACATTTGCATTTCCATGGGATCCTTGAGAAAGGGATACTGCCACCATGTCATCTACAGCTCGAGGGCGATCTGTTTCTCAAGGGTGGGAGAGTGTTATGAGGCGTCAGTTAGGAATGCATAGGATCAATTAGAAGGATAAATGATTGGATTAGATTTGGGTCAATTAAAGATAAGATTAGATATTGTTACTTAGGATTTTATTGGACCTTCCTTAGGAGTCCTAGAATACTCTCTAATGTAGGGGGCTGATGTATGAAGAACCAAGGAAGAAGAACAAACGATCAAATTCCCCCAAATACTCTAGTCTCCCATCAAAGCCAACTTTGCCTGGCTATCTTTCTGGCAATGATTATCCTGAAATGAACTAAGGTTCATAACAGCTCTCCTTAGGTGTCCTAATTTGAGGTGATGTTTTTTTTCTAGTCGAGGTCTCATTTTTATTTTAGTTTTGTAATAGGAGTGGTGCTTTGTAACAGGTTGGGACTTGGAGAGGCCTCTTGATCTCTCCGTGTACTATTTTTATTCTTAATGCAATGACACAGATTCCCTGCTTTGTTCGAGGAAAAAAAGTTTAAATCATATACCATGAATCAGGTGTTTCATGCAGTAACAAAAAGACTTGATGTTTTCAGTTTTCTGTTGTCTAGCAAAAGAATATATAAATATAAAGGAGTCTGTGATGTTAAAGAAACATTGGCTAAACAGCATTACCTTATACCCTGCAATATCTTGTGTAACACCTGGCAGTGGCCCCACTGTAGCCCGTTTATTTTTATCTTTCGCTGGATATAAAGCAATATAAACATGGGTCACAAAACAATAAAAAATACTTAATTTCTTCTGAGATTATTATACCTGGAAATCGAGAAGTAGCAATTCTATGAATAGAATTTATGAGTGCAGACTTGCCAACATTAGGGACACCAACAAGCATAATCAGAAGGGTTGGCTCCTTTGAGATTGCTTCCTTTAGTTTCAGCTCAGCAAAACCAAGAAGCTGTAAATACAAAAAAAATCAATAACACACTTTAAACTATACTACAGATTAAAGACAACATACAGTATCATCTGGCATCAAAAGTTCACCTGTTCACCCTAATGGTTACATACCATTAATTGTCATGTGGATCCTAAAAAAATGCCAAACCCTGTTTATGTCATAATGAAAATATTAACATCATTTTTGTTTGGCATGTGTCATATACACCTTATGTGAGTATATATAGGGCCTGTGGCCTGTGCGCTTATAGAGCGGCCGGCAATATTGGGTTGGTTAGGGATAGAAGAGGGGATCTTGATTGATTCTGTTTCCATATATACATGTAGCTTGTATCCTAGTCAATTAGTCTATTTTGCACATAATCCTCATTGCTTACAAATATTTTTATCCGAGTCATACCTTCCATATAGAAAAAGGTTATGCAAAAGAGGCCATAGATTGGAATATATGGATGCCTTTATAGTAAAAGTGAAGGCACCTAAGAAGCTTTTTGCATTAGTATTGCTTCCTTCCTTCGTTTTTTGCAGCAAAACTGAATTCTGAGAATTCTGAAAGGAACATAGCAAAATAATGGAGAATGCTTCTTCAACTACAAGTTACGTGTAATATACAACTTCATATAATTCCAGTAGTTAACTCAAGCCAAGTATTAAACAGAGCAAGTAAATCTCAATAGTGCATCAAGTAAAACCATACTCTGATGACAACTTGCTTGAAACTACTTGAAAGAATTATTTTGAAACAAGAGAAGTTTCATGTTATACCAATAGAGTTCATGGCTTATTTTTGTTGCCATTATTTATTGTTGAATTCTTAAAGACATGTACTAGTCATATAATTTAGAAAAAGTTGATGATCTTAACTGATCTTTTAGAAAATTATGAGATGAAAAATACACTGTACTACAGAATTACACAACTTGACACTCACTCGACCATAAACCTTCCAGCACAAAAATATATAGTGTGAAGTTTCAATGGCAAAAAGGCACAAACATGAAACTGACATATAACTAACCTGGTTAACAGAACTGGAGCTATGTGCATTTATTGAGATACAATCCTGCTTGCATGATTCAAAATGATTCAGCCACCTCTGTAAATAAAAAGTAAATATGACTGTGATGGTAAGTACATAGAAAAAGTGAACAGCAAATTCTAATGAATTAATCACATCTGGATTCTGGAATATGTGGAGCCATTAAAATTTAAACCCAAACTGCATACACATTATTTTTTAAAAAAAGAAATGTCAACGAAAAGGAAGTGAGGATTGCAGGCTGAGAGACTGAGCCATCCATACATTCATTATGTTGGGGTTTGCTAGATCCTTCTTGTTTAGAGCAAGAATTCGCCTCTTTGCTGAGAGCACTGGTTGAAGGTCTTCATTTGCTGAGGATAATGGAATCTGGTCATAAGTACAGTAGCAGTACACCAATAATCAGAGTAGAGAACAGTAAGCAAGTATATGCTATGGACGTAAAACGGGAAAAGGAGAGAAAACTTTGAAATCAACCTATCAAATATTTTTCGCCAGGTTTGTTGGGGACTGATTGAGAGGGGCCATTGAGCATGAGTGTCATGCCAGATACTACAAGCATCAACTGAAGGAGAAGAGGGACATTTCCATAGTCGGATGGCACACAGTGGAACTATGTGTGCTTTAAACCTTGTATGGCAGACTGGTGGGCAGGCCTGGTACAGTGGTGATAGCTGACTCACTTAGTCACTACATCACAGGTTCGAAACAGCCTATCCACATGTTGAAGTGTATAAGTGGATTGTCTGGCTTCTCCTAAAAGCTTAAGCTTTTGAGTTGAACTGGTCATTGCATCCACTCTAACATGGTATCAAAGACAGAGGTCTATCTCGAGTTCGAACCTGTCAAAGGCTTCATTTATGCCTCTGCCCCTTTCCATGTTTGTGGCTTCCTCTCTGGCTGCACGTGAGTGGAGTTGTTGAGGTGTATAAGTGGATTGCTTGTGGATTGTCTATCTTCTTCTAACAGCTTAATCTTATGGGTTGAACCGGTTAGTGTATCCACTGTGACAATAGGAAGATTTCCCTTAGTTTATTCCTTCTCTAGACCCACTCATGTGGAAGCCTCCAACATTGGGTCTGGCCTTTTTTATAGCTGACTGGTGGGCCCGATGTCTTATTCTAGTACTTGAGTGTTCTGTAAGATCGAACTTAGTTCATTTGCTTATTCTTTAAACACTTGACAGAGCTGAGGATGGTCCCTCGCTCTACGAATCTAACACTCCAAATCTTGTATTTCTTGTATGCTCATGTTGACAGCGATTAGCCGGTGGTCAAAGGTGTATCAATGACCGGTGTCACCATAGAGTAATAATGTACTCCCTCCAAGTCTAAAATTCTTGACTTTTAGGACACGTTCTCACATACCCAGAAGTGATTAATTAGGGTTCATATTTCCTGTTTTACCCATATTGAATAGAGCCACGTTGTATTTAGAATCAATACTGCCACTCAGCTCGTGCTTAGGTCCATGTTCCTGGAGCCTATGGTGCCCAGTTCGACTCCTCACTTGCGTCTTCATGGTCTTTTTTTGCATGATGGATGGGTAGGTAAGCGTGCA
The DNA here is from genome assembly GCF_902167145.1 of Zea mays. Lineage (NCBI taxonomy): Eukaryota > Viridiplantae > Streptophyta > Magnoliopsida > Poales > Poaceae > Zea > Zea mays. The sequence goes on along the minus strand of NC_050096.1, from coordinate 246,304,316 downwards.
TGTGCATGTGTTGGAACCAGAGGCATCGCCTCAAGGCGCATTAAAAATGCACATGCTATATAAAACTAAAACGTCAAGAATTAACATCCTTCACAACTGAGCTCCAAACATAACAACAATTCTTGTAATATACTATTGCAGACTAGATTGAAACGAGAAGCAATCCTGTTATATCATAACATCCTTAGGTTCCGTTTGACTGATGTATTTCTATATAGTAGATAATCTTATATTCCATTGCCTGCAAGTTTTACTCAAGCAAGGCATTCGGTCGAACACCAACCGAGCGCCAAGAACAACGCGCGGCGCTAAGTAAGCTAACCAGAGAAGGGAGAAGGTGAGCTCAGGTGACTCACGCGGGCGTCGCGGACCTCGATGACGAGGTCGGCGAGCTTGAGACGATCGCGGATGGCGCGGGAGGCCGCGGCCATGTGGCCCGGGAACCAGTTGACGGCGCCACCACCGGCGTTGAACGCCATCTCCCCTGCGCGTTTCGCAGCGCGTGTCAACCCCCGCATCCTGTACTGTACCCCGGCCGCTCCCTCTGCACGGCCGCACCGGTGGCACTGCTCGGGATCGTTTGGCAGGAGGAGGGGCACCGAACACCGACGGCCGCCTGTGAACGGAAAAAGACGAAACCTAGCCTGAAGCCCCGCCAACTTTTTTTTTTTTGTATTCTAACCCTTTTGAGGTTTTTTTTTCACATTATGCACTTTGCAGTTTTATTTCAAAAAATGAACCCCAACGTCGACGCCATCATCATTGGCGCCAAGGTAACGTACATCGACGTCAGTACCATTGGCGCCAACTTTTCCTACGTGGCAGCCGATGTGACAAGTCACATGGGGTCGGCGCCATAGATCTTGGCGCTGACCCCCCTGGACCTCGCCGTCAAGGGGGTCGGCGCCAAGATCTATGGCGCCGACCCCCTGGGACTTACCAAATCGGCTGCCACATAGGAAAAGTTGGCGCCAATTATGTCGGCACCACTATGTGTTACCTCGGCGCCAATGATGATAGCGTCGAGGTTGGGGTCCATTTTTTGAAATGAAACTACAAATGGCATACTTGTGCAAAAAAACCCAAAAGGGCTAGAATACAAAAAAAAGTTGGCCCCCGCTCAGTTTCCAGGGAGAAAATTGGCAAAATTGATCACTTTATGATGGCGCTCTTCAAATTGGGCAGGTACTCATTGGACCAGCTAAAATGGGCTACTCGACTGCGGATATTCGTCAGATTAGGTCACTCATCCAATTAGATTGTGTTTGATTGGATGTATAAGCAGTAATGGAAGGGTGTGTTCATATTTTCTATAGCGTTTGGATGAGAGTCATATGGGGACGGGAATAATTTTTTTGTGGTGGCGTGATCTCAAAAAATTGAGGGGATGGTGTCGTCATCGTCTCATCCTACTTTGATCTTAAACCAAACACATCCTTAGTCCTTAAGGACCTCTCTCTCGTTCTCATATGAAGCCGAGACTCTCTGAAGCCGGACCACGCTTGGTGCCACCTCCGCAGCCACCGGTTATCCCAGCACTGTCGTCACCACCGACATAGTTCCCAACTTCGTCCTGGTTAGTCCTCCTCACCTCGGGCATTTATTGCCCTCTCGATGTGGTGATGTTCAAGTTTTAGGGTTTAGGTATGCAGGTTAGGTTTTAGCAAGTTATTACCCCGTCCTGGTGTTCTTCTCGTTAATAGTTGTGTGCTCAGGGTTAATTTTCGTGTCGATAATATGCTTAATCGTTTAATATTTGTGTGCTTTTGGTGAACTAAACCCTAAACTACATATATCAGTTTATTCTTATATACTTCGTTTTGTGTGTTTCCTTAGGTGACGCAGAAGATCGATGTTGCCGATAAGGCAATCGGAATCATGCAGGAGTCGATTAAGTGTGTCCTCCGTATATGCCAGGAGAAGCTACCTCTGGGCAAGCCACTAAATGCTTTTGATGTTAGGGTACTCCGAGAAGCGCTTGAATTTGTTGTCGAAGTATTGGATCATGGTTCTCTATTTTTGTAAATAGGGTTGGATGATGCCAATAAGGTTGATGTCGAGGACGATTTCAACTCAGTATCTAGTTTCAGTTGGCCAAAATCTTCATGTGAACCACACCCTAATGACTTCATGTCCATTGAAGAGCACTTTGAAAAGTTCTGGGCATCGAATATGACTCGGACCAGATGCCTAGTTACTCCAACTAGGTTGAAGAAGACCTATTATGGGGTGTTATGGTTTAGGAATTATGTCTCTTTTGTATCCTAGATCATGTTGTAATGGTGTCTGAGTGTCTCACCATGTGAACTTTTGGAGCTTAATAATTATAGGATTATGTGTATCTTAAGTAATGTTGGATGTATGGCTTTGTATGAACCATGTCTTTTTTGATCAAATATGGGCTTGTTATGAAGTATCTATTGTGTTTTCAGATTGTGAACCATGTTTTCAAATTCTTTCTATTTTCATGGACAGACTATGTGTTGAACCATGTTTCAGAAAGATTGTGAACCATGTTTCAGACAGATTGTGAACAATATTTTGGATTGTGAGATGAAACAGAGAGAATCTAAAAACATAACTTTCATATTGTGAACCATGTTTCATCATACAAACTGTTGTCCACTTTCTTCAACATATGCAGTCACATAACATTCAAATTGTGAACCTACTTGTATTGAAAATTCGTTTGTTTCTGTGAATGATGATTGTATCTTTAGTGTTTGTAGTGTTTTCAGATGGTGACTGCATCGGACAGAATGCATCTGTCAACCATGGTTGTAGTGTTTTCAGAAAACACAATATTTTCATAAAACACAGATTCAACAGAAACAACAACATTTTCGGGTGGTTCACACACATAATTTCAACACAAACAACAAAATTTTAATACAACAGAAACAAAAGAATTTCAATACAAGAAGGTTCACGAACAAGAGCTCTGTAAAGAGCACAACAGGTGGTTTCAGTGGTTCACAAACAACAGATAGCCAAAGTGTTTTCTTTTTGCATTAGGGTAAGAAGTTGGTCTTCTTCTTTTTTGGAGTAAGCTTCTTTTTCAGCATACGAGGACCTGGGACTACATCTTTCTGGGCAGCTATTTGTTCTCCACTTCGACCAACTAGAGTAGATGATTGTGCTCCACTTTGGCTATCTGCACATGGGAGTGCAGGCACCTGGGAACCATGGGATTCCACAACATTTTCGGGAGCTCCTCACACTATTCTCGCCTCACAAGCAGCAGTAGCCACACATGAAGATGGGCCTCCAGTCAATGAAACTAGCATAAGAGAACCGCATGGGAATGAATAAACAATGTTTGAAGTTAGAAAAAAGTGTTTGAACCATGTTTGTAGCGTTTGAAGATAGAAAAAATGTACCTATCGTATACTGCATGGGAGTCCACTTGTTCTGAAGGCTGATTTGCACCAGCATATTTGCAGGTCTTTTGTTTTCTATTCCCTTTTTTGTCATATTTAATTGGCATGTGTAGCTTGTTTGTCTATGACCTAGTTCTCCACATTTTTGCATCTTATAGGACCTCTTTTATTTGCCTGCCCCTTCTATGGTGCTTGTCTTAGGTTTACTACCAACCTCAAGACATCATTTCATCCTCATATTCATTTGCCCTCCAACATCCTTTTTGCCAAAGGTCCTCTTACAACCGACTCCAAATCAACATGAGGCCATTGTGATCAATCCCTTAAAGGGTAGATGACTCTTTAATACGCTTCTCTAAATTTGTGCACTGAATAAAACTTATCCACATAGTTTTCTATCCTTTCAGTCCTAAAATTGGTGATAACAACTATGGCATGGTCACAAGGTTTCCCCATATGTTGCCACTCTAAGCAAGAGCATTCCTTTGATCCTAGGTCGACAATGTGTCTTTCTTGTTTGGGGCTATTATCAAACACCTCAACATGCCCATTTCCAGCATTTAACACTTTGAGGTGACCTAGGCCTCTAGAAGGCCTACGTTCCACTGTTGTGCTATGGCTGGCAAGATATGTCCACTTAGCTCGGCACCAATCCTCCTCCTTTTCTCCCAAAGGACCATAATGAGCTCTCTAATCTTGTCAGTTAGTTGAACTACTAGTAGGTCTTGGTGATCTCTATTAAGCCAGGCATCACCTCTAGGCTAGCATGCAAAATTGGCCCAATATGTCTATTGAATCCATCTTGTCTATATGCTCTTGCAGCAGGATACAAGCATGTGTAACTATTACCATGGAATATTTTTATGAAATTTTACATCAAATGTCTAAAACACTCCCTTTTATCAACATTTGGGAAAGCAAGTTCAATAGCAGACATCAACCCCTTGCCTGCACCAGTGCAAATAGCTACTTTCTTCATATTCCTTATTGCCTTCTACAATTGTGTCATAAACAAAACCTGATTATCCTTTGTATCACCATTCATGAAGTCAAACGCAACCGGGTACATCCAGTTATGTCCATCGAATGCAGTAGCAGCTGCTAGATGACCATTCCATCTTCCATTTAGTGCAGTTGGGTCAACACTAAGGTAAGGCATTCATGATGTAACAAACCCTTCAATGCAATGCTCTAGTGCACGCAAAAATCTATGGAAGTAGACCTTATCATCTACAACTTGGGTGTCTATCTCAACCACACTACAGGGGGGACTTTATCAAAACTTCTCCCTTCCACCTATACAACAAGCTAAAACTATCATCCCAGTTACCATACATCTCTTTCAAAGCTTGTTGCATTCCTTTCCATGCCACATCATAATTGACCTTGCAGTTGTAAGAATCTTGCAATCTTTTTTGCAAAGCTTTAGCACCAAGTGAAGGCTCATTCCTAAGTAAAGGCAATGCTTTCTGTGCTATCCATGCTTGATTGTCATTTCCATAGTTTACCTGGCTGCTTGAGGCACACTTATGCTCATTGATTAGTATAGTAACCTACAAAAAACTTGAAATACACAATTTCCATAGTTCCCGAGTACTATCGGATGTGGGGGACCAAGAGTGTCATTTCGTAGATGGGATTTGATGCTAGCGCTTTTGTGGCATTGAGATCCAACTCGAGCTATTTTGTTGAGTCTCTGACAAAGCGTAGTGACCCAAATGAAATATTAGTGATTGCGATGGATTCTAGTACTCACCTAAGAGGAATTGCAGATGAACTTGAGGTCTCTGAAAGTGATCTCATGTCCTTGCGTGAAGTGGTTGCCATCGAATCAGCTATGACCAGTGCTCCCCTACCTAGCATGCCAAATATCGTGAATTTCTCGATAGTTTTTTATGAAGTTATTGGGGATTTGCGCAAGGCTGGAAAACCAAAAGTAGAGTACAAAGACACAAGAGATTTATACTTGTTCAAGCTCTCGGTGGAAGATAATACCCTACATCTAGTTTGTTGGTGGTTGTGTTTATGATTGTCTTTTTCCCTTGGGAGTGTCTTCTCCTTCCTTTTATAATCGAAGGAAGGAATTTATTACATGAAAAATGGAACTTTATCCTATTTAGATCTCTTGGACTTATCTATATATAATAGCTCCTTATATCTCGGATGTTGTTGTTACAATGGCATTACGTAGCCAAGACTATCCTTTCTTAACGCTCAAATTTTTTCTTGTGATGTCAATTTCTAAATATTTTGAGTTTGAGTCCTTAGATCATCCTTCCTCATACTCAAGCGTTTAAGGTACCCCTGGTACATATCCTTCCCATCTTCTTCTTCTTTCCCGACGGAATCACCAAAAAATGTTGTGATGTCTAAAGAGATCCTAATCACATAAGAACAAGGGCCAGCATGGTCGTGGTCGCACATGGCCTTAAATGCTCCAATGAACATAACAGACTTAAGAAACTATTCTAGAGGCCAATTAAGTTGTTGTTGACCCTATTCTTTCTTGGTAGACTCCTGAATACCTCTCAAAAGACCTAGTAGGGAGGAGCATGTGAAGGTTTTCTTAGAATCGATAAGGCCACCTAGAATACTGCCAAATCTCACCGAAAGGTGTGACAAACATCAAGATAAAGAAGAAAAAGGAATAAAAAGTGATATTAGGTGTATTTTTAATTGATTGATGTTGGACACCTCAAATGGTCTTGATCCTCTCGTATATAGAGATGAGTGGTCTTATCTGAGTAGGAAACAACTACAAAATGTGTTGTTCATTTTTTCCATGTCAAAAACTAATTTAGAAATGCATCAATTTCAAACCCAACAAAAGCCAGACTAGCTAACTTTGATGTGGGCTAGGTTGGGTTTAATAGGGGCAGACTACTATAGTTGGTATAACAATAGAAAGTCGGTTAGTCCAGGGTCGGGGGTGGCCTGATTGATTTTGGCCACCCAGACATACTGGGTTTAGGGACGACCTGGATGACTTTGATACCCGGCCTATTTGGGTTTGATGGTCGGCATAGCTGACTTTGGTTTATATTACATAATGTTATGTCGAATATTATAGCATCTTAACACACCATTACACAGTTTGGTTCAACAATTATCAACGTGGACCAAATTGAATTCTCTTTTTCTAGTTTTCTGACATTTCATTTAGTGGTCGTTTGGATCTCTTCATTTTAGAGAAATTAGAATCTACTTAATAAAATAGGCTATTTGGCTTAGAATTTAACATTCCACCACTTCCCAAAGTTTAGATATAAGCCTCTCTCAAATTCATAGGGTGAGGGATGCAAATTGATTTTATATATCATCAGACCATATTTCTACTTATAACGCTCTCTTCGACTCGTTCCCATATAGTAGAAATGTAGCACATAAATATATCTCATATATACTCAACAATAGTATACAAATATAATCTACATAAAATCATACTAGCTCAATTGACTTGTGACTAAATTATGTTTTTAAAAAAGGAATTCAATTCCAAGGATCCATATGGGGGTGGGGCCTTAGTGTTTTGTCGACTAAGGTTGACTGTTTTCATCACTAATCTCTTATATAAAAAGCATGTTCCCCAAATTTAAATGGTAAAAAAGTTAAAATTATGCACAAATGAGGATTTGAACCAAGGTTGTTGGCTCCGAACCTACAGTCACACTCACATAACTAACAAAACATGCATGTATTTATGTTTTACACTTTATATTCAAGTATAATTGAAAACTATATCAACATATGAGCACCTAACTAGTCCTACTAAAATGACACTTTAGGGAACATTGCCCGTTTGAAGAACATGCAACATCCTTGTTATCTCAGGACGAATATGAGTCCCTATGTCAATCTAGTAGTCTAGTAAACGTGTTATGTCTAAATATGGAAACGTTATTGATAAAGGCCTTCACTGCCATTCACCACTCTAGGTGAAACTTCACCTAAACGATAATTACTAAATAAACTTCAGTCATTACCAATAATGTCTTAGTGATATTCAGTAATTACCGGCTAGATGAAGCTTCATCTAGGGTGACGAATAGTTTTGTCCTAGGATGATGGATCAGAGGCCCATCACTCGAACCAGCCCTCTCGCCTAATTAAAATTCCCATTGAACCTCTATCTAATTAAATCCACACAAAACCACCCCTGTCTAATTAAGTCTCCATGTGTCACCGCTCACGCATCCCCGCTCGGTAGCCGTTGGAGCTACCGCTACCTGTCCTACAATTCCTCACCGTAGCATCTTTCCTCAAGTGTCACAGCAGTCGTCGCCCATTGTCGGCGTTTTGGACTCGGGGGTCCCTCAACCGAGCCGACCAGTGAATTTATCGTTGCGTGCCCCTGCCCAGATGGGTTGGCGCAAGATGGAACACAAGGGGGAATGCGGCTTGTATTATCTCACACCAGGGGTGTGCTCGTAGTAGGGTTACAAGCGTCGCGAGAGAGAGAGAGAGAGCCTGTTCGTTAGCTCATTCCCCCGCGCGACCCCCTCGCAGGAAGGCCCTGGACCTCCCTTTTATAGATGTAAGGAGAGGGTCTAGATGTACAATGGGGGTGTAGCTATGCGCTAACGTGTCTGGCAGAGGAGTGCCTGAGCCCTGTGTACGTGCCAACATGGCTGTCGGAGAAGTGCTTGAGCCATGTGTACGCGATAATGTGGCTGTCGGAGAAGTGCTTGAGCCCTGTAGAAGCACAATTGTCGATGCTGCTGGGATCCTGCTGACGTCTCCTTGCTTCCGTAGGGGGTTGAGAACCACCGATGTCATGGACGCACGCGGTGAACTATCATTACCTGTTACCGGGGCGAGCCAGATGGGATGCCGGTCTTGTTCCCTCGTAGCCTGAGCTAGCTAGGGTAGGGTAATGATGTATCCCCTGTGGCGTGGTCGGTCCGAGCCCAAGGTCGGGCGAGGCGAAGACTTCTCCTGAGGCCGAGGCTAAGGCCGAGGTCGAGCCCTGGGGTCGGGCGAGGCGGAGACCTCCTTCCGAGGCCGAGGCTGAGGCCGAGCCCTGGGGTCGGGCGAGGCGGAGACCTCCTTCCGAGGCCGAGGCCTAAGGTCGGGCGAGGCGGAGCTTCCTGTTGCGCCCGAGGCTGAACTCAGCTGTTGTCAGTCTCACCCTGGTGGGTGGCACAGCAGTCGGAGCGGGGCGAGCGGCGCTGTTTTCCTGTCAGGTCGGTCAGTGAAAGGGCAAAGTGACTGCGGTCACTTCGACCTTGACGACTGAGGCACGTGTGTCAGGATAAGGTGTCAGGCGATCCCCGCATTAAATGCGCCTGCGATACGGTCGGTTGGTGAGGCGATTTGGCCAAGGTTGCTTCACAACGAAGCCTACCCGAGCCGGGCTTCGGGCGAGTCGAGGGTGCGCCCACCGCCTGAGGAGGCCCTCGGGCGAGGCGTGAATTCGTCCGGGACTACTGTTCCCGCCCGAGGCCGGGCTCGGGCGAGGCGAGATTGCGTCCCTTGGCAGACGAGGCCTTGACCTGAACCGCGCCCATCAGTCTTTGCGGTTTGTGCTGAGGGTGGTTACCAGCCGTGTTTAGGAGTGTTGGGGGTACCCCTAATTATGGTACCCGACAGTAGCCCCCGAGCCTCGAAGGGAGTGTTGGTACTCGCTTGGAGGCTTTGCAGCATTTTTTGTGAGGGGACTGGCCTTTCTCGGTTATATGTTGTTCCGGTGGGTGCGCGCGAACACACCCGCCGGGTGTAGCCCCCGAGGCCTCGAAGGAGTGGTTTGACTCCACCGAGGTCTTAATGCTTTTCGTGATGCCTTGGCCGGCCTGGTTGTTCCCTCATGCGGCCTGGCCGTAGCCCGGGTGCATGGTCAGATTCCGAGTTTCTGAGCTGGTTTGTTGACGCTGTCAACAGTTTGGCCGTAGCCGGGTTGCGAGGGCAGCCCCCGAGCCTCTGCACAGAGTGAGAGGACGATCAAGGACTGTCTCGACTTTTATTATACGCCCCTTCGTCGCCTTTCTGCAAGGAGGAAGGGGGGGAAAGCGCCATGTTGCCCTCGGAGGGCGCCGAACATGGTGTTTCTAGTGAGTTGCTAACGGGTGATCCGAGTGGACGCCCGTGCCCCGTTCGATAAGGGTCGGCTAGTGGCCCAGAGGCGCGCTCCAAAAGTACCTGCAGGTGATTTGCTGGACCCGGACCCATTTGATAGGGTCCGAGGGCTCGATGCCTCCCTCTGATGGGATTCCATTACAAAATCCTTCTGCTGGTCTCGGAAATGTCCTAGGGTACCTCGGGAGCGTAGCCCGAGCCTCGGCCATGTAACAGACGTACTCAGAGTCATCCCTCACTCTGTGTGCTCTGGGGCGGCTGTCGAACCCTTCTGAGGGGCCAACCTTCGAACCCCTGATCAGTAATGGGCGAGGAGCCCGAGTGCTCTGGGGCGGCTGTCGAACCCTTCCGAGGGGCCAGCCTTCGAACCCCTAATCAGTAATGGGCTTGGAGCCCGAGTGTTCTGGGGCGGTTGTCGAACCCTTCCGAGGGGTCAGCCTTCGAACCCCTGATCAGTAGGAGGGCTCGGGGCCCGCTTCCTTCGCTGAGAAGGATCCCTTTCGAAATGTCCCTTTTCCCGGTCCCTGTAGCAAGAGAGAGAAAGGGGAAGAGGAAAAGGATATTGTCGGGTACCGTAATTAGGGGTACCCCCAACTCTCCTCAACACGGCTGGTAACCACCATCAGCACAAACCGCAAAGACTAATGGGCGCAGTTCAGGTCAAGGCCTCGTCTACCAAGGGACACAATCTCGCCTCGCCCGAGCCCGGCCTCGGGCGGGAACAGTAGTCTCGGATGAATTCACGCCTCGCCCGAGGGCCTCCTCAGGTAGTGGGCGCACCCTCGGCTCGCCCGAAGCCTAGCTCGGGCAGGCTTCATCGAGAAGCAACCTTGGCCAAATCGCCTCACCAACCGACCGTATCGCAGGCGCATTCAATGCAGGGATCGTCTGACACCTTATCCTAACACGCGTGCCTCAGTCGGCAAGGTTGAAGTGACCGCAGTCGCTTCGCCTTTTCACTGACCGACCTGACAGGAAAATAGCGTCGCTCGCCCCGCTCCGACTGCTGTGCCACCCACCAGGGTGAGACTGACAACAGCCAAGTTCGGCCTCGGGCGCAACAGGAAGCTCCGCCTCGCCCGACCTTAGGCCTCAGCCTCGGAAGGAGGTCTCCACCTCAGGGCTCGGTCTCAACCTCGGCCTAGGAAGGAGGTCTCCGCCTTGCCCGACCCCAGGGCTCGGCCTCAAGAGAAACCTCCACCTCGCCCGACCTTGGGCTCGGACCAACCGCGCCACAGGGGATACATCATTACCCTACCCCTAGCTAGCTCAGGCTACGAGGGAACAAGATCGGTGTCCCATCAGGCTCGCCCCAGAAACAAGTAATGATGGCTCCCCGCATGCGTCCATGACGACGGTGGTTCTCAGCCCCCTACGGAAGCAAGGAGACGTCAGTAGGATCCCAGCAGCACCGACAACTGTGCTTCTACAGGGCTCAGGCACTTCTCCGACGGTCGCGTTACCGCGTACACAGGGCTCTAGCACCTCTCTGACAGCCATGTTGGCATGTACACAGGGCTCAGGCACTCCTCTGCCAGACACGTTAGCACATAGCTACACCCCTCATTGTACACCTGGACCCTCTCCTTGCATCTATAAAAGGGAGGTTCAGGGCCTTCATGCAAGAGGGTCGCGCGGGGGAACGAGCTAACGAACAGGCTCACTCTCTCTCTCGCGCGCGAACGCTTGTAACCCCTACTACGACCACACCCCCCTGGTGCGAGATAATACGAGCCGCGTCTCTCCCTTGTGTTCCATCTCGCGGCAACCCATCTGGGCAGGGGCACGCAGCGACAAATTTACTCGTCGGTCCAGGGACCCCCCGGGTCCGAAACGCCGACAGATATGAATTTAAATAGTGTGGCACACCTTTTTTGACGCGGTCATCATGGCGGAGGTGAAACGACGCCCGCTTCGCCTGCCAAGGGTGTCGCTCGCCCTGCCGAGGAGTTAATGCGACGGGACAGGCGATTCGCTGGGCGGCCGCGTGCGCGAGTCGTTCGAGGAACGGAACACGGGCGTGTCATCCTCATGTCGTGGGGGAGGGCTCTCCTGCCGCTTCAGGAGGGGACGCGAGCCTGCAGGCGATTTGACCGCTGCTTCCGCCTGTCTGCTGCTGCAATTACTGCCGGTCCACTTTTGGCCATATCGACCGTCGCGCCTCCTCCCGCGGCTGACTAACCCGTGATCGTTGCACCCAATTGGCACTGTTGGGTCATGCGTAGGGCTGCCTCGAGTCGCGGCACTGGTTCCGCAGTCAAGAAGACGCGACATTGGCGCAAGTGGCGGTGTGGTTCCTTTGCACGCAGTAACCGTCGCACCGGTTGCATGACATGCAGGCCCGGGCCTTCACACTGACCCACCGGATGCGATGAATCTAAAAGGGTGCACGACCATGGTGCGGTTGCACACCTCTTGCATAGCGGTCCGCCCTTTCGCCCGCTGGTTTCGGCGAGGATGGAGGAACGCTTATAACCGCGGGGCGGTTACCTGCTTCGCGTGAAGCGGTTTGGCTTCTTCTGTTTCCGATCAGCTCGCATGACATGTGGGAAGGGTGGGAACCCTGGAGCTCGTCGGTGGAGACTTTGCCCATGGCGCTTGGAATGCGAGTGGGGAGAGCCGCCTTTAAAAAGGGATCGATCCCCCGGGCAGTAGACATGCCTCCGCACTCCCCTCATTCATTGCGCCCTTCCACCTTCCGAGCCCCCGGATGGGGTGCACCCGTGTTGCCTTCGTCTTGCTGTCGTTGGAGGAGCGCGACCCCGCGGGGGTTGGCACTCTTCAGACATCGCTCGGCTTCAAGGATTTTCATCAGGCAGTCCGGCTGCAGTCCCCCGCCGGCGGTCACCCAGGATGATGACCGTAGGCCTTGTGGTGGGGAGAAGCAAGCCGGGCTGCAGCCTCTGCCCTGCCCTCAGCTTCAAGGATGTTCATCATCCTCGCTGTGGCGGAGGGCGAGCTGAGCTGGGGTTCCACCTCCCGCATGGGCCGGCAAGCCGCTTCTTCCTTCAACATTCAGGGGAGAGGGCGCTCACCGGCCTTGCGGAGGGGGCGAACTTCGACAACGCTGGACCGGTCGGCCGCAAGCGTCGTCAGCTGCAGCGTGCCTGGCTTGCTGGCTCAGCTGGCTCTGGCATGGCCTCCGACGCCGCCTCCTGCCGCTTGGTCCGGGCGTTGCTGTCCGTCCACCGCACGGGCGGCTGTCGCGCCGTGCGCATCGGCGGATCGTCCAAGACGTCGTACACCGCATGAGCGGCGTTCGTGTTCTTGGATTGTCTTGTCCTCACTTCGGCACGACGCCTCCGCGCGGAGGCTGGCGCCGGCCCGTCTGCGAGGACTTGAGTGGGGATCTACTGGTGCAGGCTGAGGCGGCCGCCATTCGTCGGCGTGGCGCTGGCGTGCAGGTGGCCGCTGTCGTCGGTGCTGAGGTGGTGGCAGCCAGGAGAGGTTGACTCCGCCGACGAGACCGTCGACGCTACCTGCAGTCGGACCTCCGGCTCTTTGGCTTTGATGGCTTGTCCTCGCCCCTCGTTTGGGGACGTGGGCGAGGGCCCTTTCACAGCAGCATTTGCCCTGAGGTCATCACTGCTGCTGTTTAGCCGCCCGAGGCGGAGGTTGTTGTCGCTGCCGGTGGAGCAGTCGCCGGCGAGCCACCTGGAGTTTGTTATCCCGTAGGCCCTCTGGTGTGGAGGTTGTTCATACCCGCGGGAGTGGAACCGGAGTCCCGTTTGGAATGGTACCCTGAGTATGGGTGTTTGTTCATTGTGGCTGCCGAGGCCTAAACATCTGGGTATTTGAGCGTGAAGCCGTGTTTCTTCCTCATTTTGAGCACTAGGACTTGCCTAACAGCTAGCGGAACCGCTTAACCAAACGCGAGTTGCCTTGCGCAGAAGGTGACGAGTGAGGTATCCGTATCCCGGAGGCGTAGGAGTCCCTCGGCTCGGTCGGCCTTGCCGTTCAAGGCCTATCTTGCTCGGTTTTAGAACCTTCGGACACTCTGTGATGAGCTGGAGCCGGAGGCAGCGGTGTCGGCGTGGACAGAGGCGGAGTCGGCTCGAAAAGAGGCTTCATCGACCCAGGAGCAGGCGACTTCCCAGGCCGAGGTAGTGCAGCAGCGGCGGCTGGAGCTTGGCCAGGTCATCCGCGAGCGGGACCAACCCTGGAGTCACACTGCCGAGGCCATGAGCCGGGCTGAGGTCCTCGGAGGACAGCTGGCTGAGGCTACGGAGCGGCCAGCCGAGGTGTCCGCTCGGGCCAGGACCCTGGCGGAGACCCTGGCTGTGAGGGCCCAAGCGCGGTGCTGGCGTCCTCCTTCGAGGTGGAGATCCTCCCGCCCGTGTCGCCGTCTGAGGCCGGGCCAGATTCCACCGAAGGTGGAAACGACACCGAGGGTGCTGCTGCTCCCTCTGCCGATGTCTGAACCTGCAGGAACAGTTTGTCTAAAGTTGCGTGTGTCTTTTGCGGCCGCTGAGGCCTAAACATCTTATTGTCGTGTTATAAAGCTACGTTTCCTTTCCTCCCGTTTCGAGTATCCGGACTTGTTCGTCGGTAGCAGAATCGCTTATCCGAGCGAGAGTTACTTTTTGCGGAAGGTGACGAGTGAGGTATCCGTATCCCGGAGGCGTAGGAGTCCCTCGGCTCGGTCGACCTTGCCGCTTACGTGCACTCTCACTTGTTTGCAGGATTCCGTTATCGATATAGTCGGAAAGCACGAAAGTTGTTTTGGTAGAAAACCTTTCTTGGTAGAAAACTTTTCCAAGGAAAATTTTGACGCAGAGGGGGTTCCCCCTTCTAGCCTCCGAGGGAGGGTCGGCCTTTGCCGAGGCAAGGCTGATCCTTCCTTGACGGTTAGACTTTATTTACGCATGTAAAGAAAACGAGGTGTATGAACGACTTGAAACATCTTAAGGGTAGAAGCGACGTAGCTGTTGGATGTTCCAAGCGTTGCTGTAGACCTCGCCTTGATCGTTCGCCAGCTTGTATGTTCTGGGCTTCAAAATCTTGGCGATGATGAATGGCCCTTCCCAGGGAGGAGTGAGCTTGTGGCGTCCTCGAGCGTCTTGCCGCAGCCGAAGTACCAAGTCTCCCACCTGGAAGCCTCGAGGCCGAACCATTCGAGCGTGGTAGCATCGCAGAGACTGCTGATACCGCACCGAGTGTAGTAAGACTATGTCCCGAGCTTCTTTGAGCTGGTCCAGTGAATCCTCTCAGCTGGTCTGGTTGCTTCGGTCGTCGTACGCCTTTGTCCTCGGGGAACCGTATTCTAAGTCCGTGGGTAGGACGGCCTCGGCCCCATAGACTAGAAAGAACGGCGAGAAACCCGTGGCTCGGCTTGGCGTCATCCTCAGACTCCAGACCACCGAGGGTAGCTCTTTCATCCACCGCTTGCCAAACTTGTTGAGGTCGTTGTAGATCCTCGGTTTAAGTCCCTGCAAAATCATACCGTTGGCACGCGCCACCTGCCCATTCGTCATGGGGTGAGCTACGGCGGCCCAGTCCACACGGATGTGGTGGTCCTCGCAGAAGTCCAGGAACTTCTTCCCAATGAACTGCGTGCCATTGTCGGTGATGATGGAGTTTGGGACCCCAAAGCGATGGATGATGTTTGTGAAGAACACCACCGCCTGCTCGGACCTGATGCTAGTTAGGGGTCGGACCTCGATCCACTTGGAGAATTTGTCGATGGCGACCAGCAGGTGCGAGAAGCCCCGGGCGCCTTCTGCAAGGGACCGACGAGGTCCAGACCCCACACGGCAAACGACCAGGTGATGGGTATTGTCTGCAGGGCCTGAGTAGGCAAGTGCATCTGTTTTGCGTAGAATTGACACCCTTGGCAGGAGCGTACAATCCTAGTGGTGTCGGCCACCGCGGTCGGCCAGTAGAAACCTTGTCAGAAGGTGTTTCCGACGAGGGCCCGAGGTGCTGCATGGTGACCGCAAGCCCCTGAGTGTATTTCTTGCAACAGCTCTTGTCCTTGGGCGACGGATATGCATCGTTGGAGAATGCTTGAGGGGCTGCGGTGGTAGAGCTCCTTTTCATCACCCAGTAAGACGAACGACTTGGCACGCCGCGCCAGTCGCCGAGCTTCGGCCTTGTCGAGGGGTAGCTCTCCTCGGTGGAGATATTGCAGGTACGGGGTCTGCCAGTTCGGGTTTGGCGTGACCCCATTCCGCTCTCCCTCGACGCGTAGGGCCTCACCCTCGGCGGCCGAGGGTACCTTGGGCTGGGCCGAGGCCTCCTCGGGCTTGGGCGTGTCGTCGATCTTGACGGAGGGTTGATGTATGTCTCTGGAGAAGACTTCCGGGGGAACCGTCGTCCGCCCCGAAGCTATTTTCGCCAGTTCATCCACAGTCTCGTTGTACCGTCGAGCGATATGGTTGAGCTCTAGCCCGTAGAACTTGTCCTCCAGGCGCCGAACTTCGTCGCAGTAGGCCTCCATCTTCCGATTGTGGCAGTGGGAGTTCTTCATGACTTGGTCAATGACAAGCTACGAGTCACCACGAGCGTCAAGGCGCTGAACCCCTAGCTCGACGGCGATGCATAGCCCGTTAACTAAAGCCTCGTACTCGGCCATGTTATTTGATGCCGGAAAATGGAGGCGCAGCACGTAGCGCACATGTTTCCCGAGGGGTGAGATGAAGAGCAGGCCAGCACCTGCTCTTGTTTTCATCAGCGACCCATCGAAGTACATGGTCCAAAGTTTGGGCTGGATTGGAGCTGTCGGCAATTGGGTGTCGACCCATTCCGCCAGGAAATCCGCCAAGACTTGGGATTTTATGGCCTTCCGAGGGACAAATGAGAGTGTTTCGCCCATGAGCTCCACTGCCCACTTTGCTATCCTACCTGAGGCCTCTCGGCACTTGATGATCTCCCTTAGGGGGAAGGATGACACCACAGTCACCAGATGAGACTCAAAGTAGTGTCGCAACTTTTGCCGCGTCAGAATTACTGCGTACAGTAGCTTCTAGATTTGTGGGTAGCGGATCTTGGTCTCGGATAGCACTTCGCTGATGAAGTAGACCGACCTCTGGACGAGCAGTGCATGCCCTTCTTCTCGTCTCTCGACTACGATCGCGGCACTGGCCACCTGAGTGGTTGCAGCTACGTAGATCAAGAGGGCTTCTCCCGCAGTGGGGGGCACCAAGATGGGCGCATTGGTAAGGAGTGCCTTAAGGTTTTCGAGGGCTTCTTCGGCCTCGAGGGTCCAAATGAAGCGCTCGACCTTCCTTAAGAGGTGGTACAAGGGAAGCCCTCTCTCGCCAAGGCGCGAGATGAAGCGGCTCAGAGCCGCAAGGCATCCCATGACCCTCTGTACTCCTTTCAAATCTTTGATCGGTCCCATGTTGGTGATGGCCGCGATTTTCTTCGGGTTGGCGTCGATGCCCCGCTCGGAGACGATGAACCCCAGGAGCATGCCTCGGGGGACTCTGAAGACACACTTCTCGGGATTGAGTTTCACGCCTTTCGCTCTCAGACACTTGAATGTCGTTTCAAGGTCAAAGAGGAGGTCAGAGGCTTTCCTTGTCTTGACAACGATGTCATCAACGTAAGCCTCGACCGTTCGGTCGATGTGCTCTCCGAACACGTGGTTCATGCACCTTTGGTATGTCGCACCTGCATTCCTCAAGCCAAATGGCATAGTAGTATAACAATACATGCCAAAAGGTGTGATGAAAGAAGTCGCGAGCTGGTCAGACTCTTTCATCTTGATTTGGTGATAACCTGAATAGGCGTCGGGGAATGACAGGGTTTCTCACCCAGCAGTGGAGTCCACAATTTGATCGATGCGAGGCAGAGGGTAGGGAACCTTCGGACATGCTTTATTCAACCCGGTGTAGTCGACGCACATCCTCCATTTCCCACCTTTCTTTTTCACAAGCACAGGTTAGCTAACCATTCAGGATGGAATACCTCTTTGATGAACCCTGCAGCCATCAGCTTGTGGACCTCCTCGCCTATGGCCCTGCACTTCTCTTCGTCAAAGTGACGCAGGTGCTGCTTTTCACGGGTCAGGCTCCAGCTCAGATATCCAGCAAGTAGGGGTGGGCAAAAAACCCGTAACCCGAAACCCGAACCCGGAATACCCGAACCTGAACCCGAAATACCCGAAACCCGAATTTGGTTTAAGAATTTTGGGTAGCAACTTGCAAAACCCGAAATTATTTCGGGTAATTCGGGTATCATAATCGGGTACCCGAAATACCCGAATTACCCGAACTTTCATGTGTCATGTACTCATGTCATTCTTAATTATTAATTTATGCATCTATAATTATGTATAACTGTGCATAACTTGTGATTGTAGATTGCTTGTGTTTTTTATGTTCATGTATATCATTATTCAAACTATATTTTTATACTAATTTAATAGGGTGCATGTGTTTTATGAAGTAGAGACAATAGTTCGGGTAGTTCGGGAATACCCGAACCCGAACCCGAAATTTCGGGTACCCGAAGTTTCGGGTATTGTAAAACCCGTTGTAATTTCGGGTATCGATTCTCAAAACCCAAAATTTTAAATACCCGAATTACCCGACCCGAAATTTTCGGGTAACCCGAACGCCCACCCCTACCAGCAAGTGCTCGGCGACATCCCTCAGTATGCCTGACAAGTCCGAGGGACTCCACGCAAAAATTTCGGCATTTGCGCGGAGGAAGTCGACGAGCACTACTTCCTATTTGGGGTCGAGCTCGGAGCCGATCCGGACCTTCTTGTCGGCGTCGTTGCTGGGGTCGAGAGGGACGGACTTAACCGCCTCAGCCGGTCGAAGTTGCCGGCGTGGCGCTTTGCATCAGGCACCTCCTTGGAGAGGCACCCTAGGTCGGCGATGAGGGCCTCGGACTCGGCAAGGGCATCAGCGTACTCCACGCATTCCATGTCGCATTCGTACGCGTGGCGGTACGTGGATCCGACGGTGATGACCCCGTTGGGGCCTGGCATCTTGAGCTTGAGGTACGTGTAGTTGGGGACGGCCATGAACTTGGCATAGCACGGTCTCCCCAACACCGCGTGGTAGGTTCCTCGGAACCCGACCACCTCGAACGTGAGGGTTTCCCTGCGGAAGTTGGAGGGAGTTCCGAAGCAGACGGGCAAATTGAGTTGTCCAAGGGGCAGGATGCGCTTTCCGGGGATGATCCCGTGAAAGGGCGCCGCACCAGCCCGGATTGTGGACAGATCGATCCCCAAGAGCCCGAGGGTCTCGGCGTAGATGATGTTGAGGCTGCTGCCTCCGTCCATGAGGACCTTGGTGAGTCTGGCGTTGCCGATGACGGGGTCAACAACGAGCGGGTACCTTCCAGGGCTCGGCACGCAGTCGGGGTGGTCGCCTTGGTCGAAGGTGATGGGCTTGTCGGACCAGTCTAGGTAGACTGGCGCCGCCATCTTCACCGAGCAGACCTCCCGGCGCTCCTGCTTGCGGTGCCGAGCCGAGGCATTCGCCACTTGCCCACTGTAGATCATGAAGCAGCCGTGGACCTCGGGGAACTCCTCTGCCTTGTCGCCCTCCTTCTTGTTGTTGTCTTGGCCTTTGCCATCTCCCACCGGGGACCCGACTTTATGGAAGTAGCGCCGAAGCATGATGCATTCCTCAAGGGTGTGCTTGACGGGACCCTAGTGATAGGGGCACAACTCCTTGAGCATCTTGTCGAACAGGTTGGCTCCTCCTGGAGGCTTCCGAGGGTTCCTATGCTCGCCAGCAGCGACAAGATCTGCGTCGGCGGCATCGCGCTTCGCTTGCGACTTCTTCTTGGCCTTCTTCTTCGTGCCACACTGGGCAGACGCCTCGGGGACGTTTTCCTGCTGCCGTCCCTGAGGCTGCTTGTCCTTCCAGAAGATGGCTTTGACCGCCTCCTGACCAGAGACGAACTTGGTGGCGATGTCCATCAATTCGCTCGCCTTGGTGGGAGTCTTGCGCCCCAGTTTGCTCACCAGGTCACGGCAAGTGGTGCCGGCGAGGAACGCCCCGATGACATCCGAGTAGGTGATGTTGGGCAGCTCGGTGCGCTGCTTCGAAAATCGTCGGATGTACTCTCGCAGGGACTCCCCTGGCTGCTGGCGGCAGCTTCGGAGATCCCAGGAGTTCCCAGGGCGTATGTACGTACCTTGGAAGTTTCCAGCGAAGGCCTTGACCAGGTCGTCCAAGTTGGAGATCTGCGCAGGAGGCAGATGCTCCAGCTAGGCCCGGGCGGCGTCGGAGAGGAACAGGGGGAGGTTGCGGATGATGAGGTTGTCGTCGTCCGTTCCTCCCAGCTGGCATGCCAGCCGGTAGTCCGCAAGCCACAACTTCGGCCTTGTTTCCCCCGAGTACTTGGTGATGGTAGTCGGGGCCCGGAACCGAGCTAGGAACGGCGCCCGTCGTATGGCCCGGCTGAAGACTCGCGGACCTGGCGGTTCGGGCGAGGGGCTCCGGTCCTCCTCACTGTCGTAGCGTCCCCCACGCCTGGGGTGGTAGCCTTGGCGCACCTTCTCTTCGAGGCAGGCTCGACGGTCGCGACGGTGGTGCTCGTCGCCGAGGCGATCCGGGACTGCAGGCGTCCTGTCTCGCGTGCGCCCAGTGTGGACCGAGGCCTCCCGCATGAGTCGGGAAGTCGTTGCGCGATGCTCCGGGGGCACCCTTGCCTTCGGGAGGCAGAGCTTTCGGCCCGTCGGACCGTGGCATCCTCCAGGAGATTCTTGAGTTCTCCCTGGATACGCCGCCCCTCGGTGGTGGATGGATCCGGCATTGCTCGGAGTAGCATTGCTGCTGCAGCTAGATTCTGGCCGACCCCGCTGGAGGCCGGGGGCAGTGTCACACCCGGTTTTAGAAGGCAAACCGAATGCGAACCATGTACGTGCCAGGATCAGCAATTCACGTACACAGCAGTTACATAACATGGACATCATCACACAATGCTCAAATAGTATTAAAAAGGGAAATAGTAGTCGATTACATCATATGTCTGAGACATCCACATAGTCTTTACAATGAATCAAAGTGCGGAAAAGAAACGTAGATAAACACGGCCTTCATAGGTAGCCGACTGGGGGTTGCCGCTAACCCACGCCTAGAACTCGTCGTAGTCTTGGAACTCCTGGAAGTCTCCTTCCACAGCTTCATCTTCGCCTGAGCAGTGGTTGCAATGCTGACAACCTGGGGATGGGGGGGGTTTGGTGTGTAGAGCAAGGGTGAGTACACATCAACATACTCAGCAAGTATCCTGTTTGGCTGTAGTGGACTAGCTTTATGTGGGGATAAGTCAAGCAGTTGCTTTTAGTTGGTCAGATTATTATTTACTAGTAGAAAGCTAGGTTTTAACATTGACCCAAGTTATTAGCCCGATGTACTCTTTCCAAACGGAAAGAATACCACTTACCAGCACCATAGTCATAACCAGAACCATCAATCTCATTGCCACCTGTAAACCAAAATGTCTCTGATCAAGTACCACTAATCCCTGGAGCTCCCTTGGCCGCTCATAACCGCGAGCACGGCTGATATATCAGTTTTCAAACACTCTGCAGAGGTTGTGCACTTTACCCACAAGCCGTGATTCCCTTTCTGCCCGGAGATCATGACTCTCCATTGATCACTACCAAGGTGACCCAACAGGGTTTCACTACGTAGCCTTTACAAAGATTCCCCGGGGCTGTAGTCGCCCGTTAGGTTTCCTAAATGTACCGCACTCCTCCCCAAGGGACAAATCAACCTTGGCAGAGCGAGCCGCATACACTGAGCCCCATTGACGGCACGACGGCGAAGCGAACTACACCCCGGATCCTCTAATTATTCAGCTAAGGGCACCCCATTCCACCCTCATAGTTGCACTGTTTTCCCGGGCTGTCATCCAAAGAACAGGTCCTTACGAAGAGGCACTCGAGAAATCGCTCAAGTCCCCTTAAGGGCCACAAGTTCCATCATCATAATCAAAAGGGAAAACAGCGTATCATAGATAATCTCATCATGTTCATTGATTAGAGTTGAGCAATAGCATAAGACTAAGCAATAATAATCCAACCCAGATAGGTAAACAAGGACATAGATAACAAAGCTAGTCAATCCTTAGGTATAAATGTGTAATGCGGGAGGTGAATTAAAGAATGAATAGGACAGAGATAGGTCAAGGGACACTTGCCTCCACCAACCGACTGCTGCTCAGGGGCTTCTCCTGCGAGTTCTTCGGGCTCCTCAACCAGATCGTTCTCTATGCGAGCGCAAACATACATACATCCACATATTTAATACAAAAGAACAGTACACCATACAATAGAGTGTAGTAAGTAAACAGACGTTCCACGAGGGTTCGCAATTAAGGCTAAGAGAGAAAGAGAAAAAGACAGTCGAGAAACGATCACGTTACATTATTATGAATTAAACCACTCGCTCAATTGAAAGGCGTTAATGTAGACACTATGTTTAGCATAAAGTAAAGTCATGTTTCATGTCTAATCATTATAAACAATTGAAGGTGAATGAAAGGGAGGGGTCGCACGTCGAGACGTACAACACGACATTTAGATTAAATTAAGAGGTAAACGACTCGCCACGCGACAGAGCGCACAACGAGACACTTGGACTAATTTTAAAGAGACGGTAAGCATCGCGCGACGAAGCGCACGTCGGCATACACCAACAGGGTTGGGTTTAAAGTGGAGCGTCGCGCGTCTGGACGCGTGACGTCGCACCTTAAACAATCTGAAATTAAAATAGATTGTCGCGCGACGAAGCACGCGACACAACACCATAATATTTATAGATTAAAAGAATCGCCGCGTGACGAAGCGCACGACGCAACACGTCGACTAAACAATTTAAAATAGAATAAAACGAGATTAAGCGCAGTGCGAATACTGTCACACGTGCGAAAGCACGTTACGCGTGCCGAAGGCACGCGAACCGTGAGGCACGCGGGACGCGAATCGCCGGGGCATGGACACGGGGCCAGGCATGGCCGCCGGGGCGCGCGACGAGGGCGTAGCCGTCGGGGCACGGCCGGAGAGTGGGGGCTTGCGACGGGCGGGCTCGGCGAGGCGAGGGCGCGACGGGCAGGGGCCGAGCCGGGCACGGAGCTCGCCGGGGCGGCGCAGGGCTCGCCGGGGGCGGGCGTGGGGGCGGCTCGCCGGGGCCGAGCGCGCGCGGGGGGAAGGCGCGGCTCGCCGGGCGGGGCCGAGGCCGGGGAGGGGCGGGGCTTGCCGGGGTAGGCTCGGGGCGACGGCGGCCGGGGCCAGGGAGAGAGAGGGAGGGGGAGAGGAGAGGGAGGAGGGGGCTTACCGCGCGGGGGAGGGCGGCGCGGCGGCGGCGGCGCGCAGGGGGAGGGGTTGGGCGGTTGGGCAGGGAAGAGGGAGGGAGGGGGAGAGAATGACGGGCGGGGCCCGCAAGGGAGGGGAGAGGAATTTTGGGGGGAGGGCAGGGGGCGCGGCTAGGCCGCCTAGGGCCCAAAGCGGGGGCGTGAGGTGGGCCGCGGCCAGGCCGGCCCACGGCGCGAGGGGGGGAAGGGGAGGGGGAGGCTGGCTGGGCCGCGCGCCGGGGGGGGGGGGGCTGGGCCAAAAAAAGGAAGGAGGGGGGGGGGGGAGAGAGGAAAAGATTTTCCCTTTTTTTATATCTATTTTCTATATGAATGCCTTCATACTTTCAAACAATAAAAAAATGCATGGTTCGACATGGTGCAGCAAACAAAATAAAGTATTTTAGGGTTCTGCTTTACACGAGATCTCAAGCCGAATCCCGCTATAACTTTGGAAAAGATCAAGGTTTAGCGAGGAGAAAAGGGAAAAGGAAAGGGTACCTATCCCCCTTAAAAGATTCTCGCCCTCGAGATTCAGGGTTGGATAGCAAAGAGCTCAGGGTATTTAGCCATCAGATCATCTTCACGCTCCCAGGTTGCCTCTTCCTCAGAGTGGTGATTCCACCTGACCTTGCACATTCTGATGGTCTTCCTTCGGGTGACTCTGTCTGCAATCTCAAGGATTTGCGTTGGTTTCTCTGTGTAGGTCAAGTCCTCTTGGACTTCAAGACCTTCCACTGGCAACTGCTCTTCCGGCACACGCAAGCACTTCTTCAACTGAGACACATGAAAGACATCATGCACAACAGACAAATTTTCTGGCAGACTGAGCTGATAGGCCACTTCTCCATGCCTTGCGAGAATTTGATACGGACCGATGAAGCGGGGTGCTAGCTTGCCTTTGACTTCGAACCTTCTGACTCCTCTGATCGGTGACACTTTCAGATAGACAAAGTCTCCAACCTCGAAACTCAGCTCTCTTCTTCTTATGTCTGCATAGCTTCGCTGCCTCGATTGCGCTATCTTCAAATTTTCTCGGACCATCTTGATGTTCTCTTCAGCTTCAAGCAGAATGTCTGGCCCGAACACTTGCTTTTCTCTAGGCTGATCCCATTGCAACGGAGTTCTACAACTCCTTCCATAAAGCGCCTGAAAAGGTGACATCTTCAAACTGGCCTGGTAACTGTTGTTATAGGAAAACTCTGCATAAGGCAATCTCTTGTGCCATCCGGACTAATCTTGCAACGCACAAGCTCTCAACATGTCTTCAAGAATTTGATTGGTCCTTTCAGTCTGACCATCTGTCTGTGGATGATAAGCTGAACTGAAATTAAGATGTGTGCCCAAGGCTTCATGCAACTGCTGCCAGAAATGAGAGGTGAACTACGTTCCTCTGTCTGACACTATCTTCTTTGGCACGCCGTGAAGACAAACGATCCGAGACATGTACAGCTCTGCCAATACTGCACTGCTGTAGTTGGTCTTGACAAGTATGAAGTGGGCTGACTTGGTCAAACGGTCCACTATTACCCAAATGGAATCGTAGCCGGCTCGAGTGCGAGGCAATCCGACTATGAAATCCATACCGATTTCATCCCATTTCCACTGAGGGATTTGCAACGGCTGCAACAATCCAGCTGGTCTCTGGTGCTCTGCCTTGATCCTTCGACAACTATCGCACATAGCCACATGCTCTGCGATTTCCCTCTTCATTCAGTACCACCAGAATTTCTTCTTCAGATCCTGATACATCTTCTCACTTCCGGGGTGAATCGAATAAGTTGTCTCATGAGCTTCCTTGAGGATCAACTCCCGAATAGACTGGACATTGGGAACACACAAGCAGTCTTTGAACCATATCACACCTTCTGCATCTTCTCGAAAATCTTTGCCTCTGCCGTCTAGAATCAGTCACCGGATCTCACTGATCTTCTCATCATTCTTCTGCGCTTCTTTGATTTCCTGCTCCAGGGTAGGTTCCAACTCAATTGTGACTCCTCGCGTGCTGTTCAGAAATCCGAGACTCAACCTGTCGAACTCCTTGGCCAACTCATAAGGCATCGGACGAGCGACCATCAGATTGATCTGACTCTTCCAGCTCAAAGCATCTGCCACTACGTTCGCTTTGCCTGGATGGTAGTGAATCTCCAACTCATAGTCTTTGATCAACTATAACCATCTTCGTTGCCTCATATTCAACTCTGACTGAGTGAATATGTACTTCAGACTCTTGTGGTCTGTGTAAACATCACATTTATGTCCATACAGGTAGTGCCTCCATGTCTTCAGTGCATGAACCACTGCTGCCAACTCTAGGTCATGGATTGGGTAATTCTTCTCATGAACTTTCAGTTGTCGGGACGAGTAAGCCACAACTCTTCCCTCTTGCATCAACACACATCCCAAACCTGTGTAGCAAGCATCACAATACACCAAGAAGGGCTTGTGCACATCAGATAAGACTAAGACAGACGTTGTAGTCAACTTCTCTTTCAGCGCTTTGAAGGGCTCTTGGCATTTCTGGGTCCACTTGAACTCAACTTTGTTGCCTAGCAACGCTGTCATTGGTTTCGCAATCTTCGAAAACCCTTCAATGAATCGCCGATAATATCCGGCCATTCCAATGAAGCTCTTGATTCCTCGGGCATCTGTTGGCGCTTTCCAGTTCAGAATGTCTGCCACTTTCTTCGGATCCATAGCCAATCCTTCTTTGTTGATTATGTGACCCAAGAACAGGACTTTACTGATCCAAAACTCACACTTGCTCAACTTGGCATACAATTGATGCTCTCTCAATCTCTGCAATACCATCCTCAAATGATCTGCATGCTCTTCTTCGCTTTGAGAATAAATCAGAATGTCATCAATGAATACCACCACAAACTTATCAAGATAATCCATGAATACGCTGTTCATCAAGTTCATGAAGAAGGCGGGTGCATTGGTCAAACCAAAAGACATCACAGTGAACTCATACAAACCATACTTGGTAATGAATGCCGTCTTCGGAATGTCCGAAGGTTGGATCCTGAGCTGATGATAACCTGACCTCAGATCAATCTTGGAGAACACACTGGCTCCTCTCAACTGGTCGAACAGATCTTCTATTCTGGGCAAAGGGTACTTGTTCTTGATCGTGACTTCATTCAGAGCTCGATAATCGATACACATCCTTTTGGTACCATCTTTCTTCTCCACAAATAGGACAGGGGCGGCCCAAGGCGAGGTGCTTGGCCGGATGTAACCTTTCTTTGACAGCTCATCAATCTGCTTCTTAAGTTCAACCAACTCTGGTCCGGATATTCTATAAGCTCTCTTAAAGATGGGGGCGGTTCCAGGAAGAAGCTCTATGGCAAACTCAACTTTCCGCTCTGGTGGCATACCCGGTAAGTCCTTTGGAAACACATCTGGAAACTCAGACACAATATTGATACTCTCAATTGGGTCTGCTTCACTGCTATCAACAGCCATCTGATAACAACTTCCTCTCTTCGGCTCAGGCGGGACTAATTCGGTCACCACTTCCTCTCCTAGTGGGGACACCAACTTGATTGTCCTCTTATCACAACTGATAACTGCCTGATACTTTGATAGCCAATTCATCCCTAGGATGACATCTATTCCCTGAGTACCCATTACTATGAGGTTGGCGGGAAATGTTATCCCCCTTATTTCCACACATACATTCAAACATATGCTATCAGTTCGAATTCTACCACCGGCTGAGTCAATTTGAATGGGGGTTGACATGGTAGTAATTGGAAGATTATGTGCTTCTACCCATGATGCAGTAATGAAAGAATGCGTTGCTCCAGTATCAAATAACACTTCTGCAATATGGGAGTCGACTGGGAACATACCTACTATCATGCCGGGGGTCTCCGGAACTGCTTCAGCCTCCAAGTGATTCAGTCTTCCATGATTGTAGCGTGGCTGAGAGCGGTTGCCTGCTCCAGGATGAGACACATTCTGCTTTGCTGGGGCATTGGGGCCTGATTGCTGTTGGGCTGCCTTCTTCGGACATTGCATCACCAAGTGGCCTTGCTCTCCACAGTGGAAACATGCCCTGTTTCCAACCTGAGTTGGTGCTGCCTGACTGTTCTACTGGTTTGCTGGGGCAGGAAGACGAAGTGCCTGCTGATTCTGCCTCTGAAACTGACCTCCTCCTGACTGCTTGCTCTGACGATTCTGATACTGGTGCTGAGGATACTGTCTTTGGAACTGCTGATGCTGCTGAGGTGGACGCTGGTTCTGCCTGAACTGCTGAGGTTGATTGCCTGAGAAACGAGGACGATTGCTCCTTCCAGGCTGGGGTCCACTGATCTTGCGCTTGTGATCCTCCATCTCCTTACGCTTCCTCTCTGTCATGATTGCTCTGTCAATCAGGTGCTGGAATGTCAGGAAGGTATGATTCATCAGTTGGTACTGCAGAGGGTCAACCAAGCCTCTCAGGAAACGATACTGTCTCTTGGCGTCGGTGTTGACATCCTCAGGAGCATAGCCAGACAGCTGCAGAAACCTGTCCCGGTACTCGCTAATAGACGATGACCCTTGCTTGAGGGCCAGGAACTCCTCCTTCTTCACTGTCATCAGACTTGCAGGAACATGGTACTGACGAAAGCTACCCCTGAACTCTTCCCAGGTGATGGTGTCGGGGTTGACATGGGTGGCGAGATAAGACTCCCACCATGACTGAGCTGCTCCTCTCAACAGACAGGGACCATACAGGACTTTCTCCCTGTCATCACACTGAGCGGTATGCAACTCTCGCTCCACAGTGCGCAGCCAGTC
Organism: Zea mays; assembly: GCF_902167145.1. NCBI lineage: Eukaryota > Viridiplantae > Streptophyta > Magnoliopsida > Poales > Poaceae > Zea > Zea mays. The sequence goes on along the minus strand of NC_050096.1, from coordinate 246,276,813 downwards.
TTCAGCATCCATGGGGTTAGAAGAGTGGGTGAACGTTGGTGGATGACCTCTCATGAATTAAGCACGCTTGTCCCTGGGCATCTGAGGCATCTGAGGCTGAGGTGGTGCCTGCTGCTGTTGCTGCTGAATGGCGGCCAGAGTCTGACCGATGGCTTGGACTGCCTGAGTCTGCATCAGAAACATCTGCTCGATCGACATCGGGGGCGGGGGTGGCAATTGCTGTTGCTGGGGTACCTCTTCCTGTTGAGTGGCTTGCTCTTGCTGAGCACGCCTTCCACCTCTGCGCCTGTTCTCTGACATCTGCAGAATGCAACCTTACATCAGAACCAATCTTGCAAATCTTGCAGCATAAGAAAAGGGTATAGAATTCTCCACAATACTGAACGGACGAGCATCTTCACTGATCTCCAACACAGACCAACACAACTTCTCAGATAAAGAGGAAAGTGGAATAAAAGGTTTCCCAACTAAATAGCTAACTCATTTAACATAACAGGTAAACCAAAATGTAGGGGATACCCGCACTCTGGTGACAGTCATTACAAAGATCCAAACCAAACATAGTTCATCATGACAAACATAAATGCACAGGATATAGCAAACTATCCTGTCTAACTAAGACTTACTAAGAGCGAGACTAACGCTAGGACTGTAGCTTCTACGTATATATTTCGTATTAATTACAAGATCCAACTCTAACGATCTATGGTTCTAGATTTATCTTGGTCTTGTAGTCGGGATTGCCATAAGACTGGCGTCCACGCCGAGGTGAGCGGTACGGGTGCTGAGTCCCGACGGGAGCGGGGGAACCATCGTCCAGGTGACGACGCTCCGCACGCTCAGCTCGCAGCAGGGCGATCTCAGCATGAGCCCTACTTAGCTCGTCTAGCGCATGGTCCAGCTCCGTGTTTAGCACGACGGCTAGGTTGACTGTGCTGCTCAACCTAGGATTGTCCTCACCAACAGGTGAGACAATCACGCCTCCTGTGCTGCTAGATGGACGGCGGGGGTAATACTTCAGGTTGAGACCGTCAGCTACCCCACTGAGAACCGAGCAGTAGTGCGAAAGCGCACGCCGTGCAGCATCTTGCATGGCCGCCTCAACTGAGTCCCGCTCAGAGATAGAATAGTGCTCTGAGCAGGCCTTCGCACCCTGGAGACTGTTCTCCGGACGGCGCACCAAGCAGGTCGCCTCCCAGCGGTCCGGGTAGACCCCGCGACTATGCTGGTAGACCACACAACGATACTCGATGGACCAAGTACGCCGGTTAAGTGCCCGACGTAGCAGGGTGTCGAGCGCATCATGGAAGTGACACCCGCGAGCAGCGTCGCGAGTGATGGGTCGAGCAACCCATCCTTCCGGCTCCTGGTCAGCAGAGAAGTCGGTGTCGTGGCTCGAGCTGTCGTCGCCACCTCCGTCGTCTGGGTCTCCTCCAGCAGCTACTCCAGAGGCTGGGGCGCCCAGTGGTGGTGCAGGGGGCGCCTCCATGGGAAGCACAGGGGAGCAGCTCCTCATAGACTCTATCTCCTGCTGGAGCGAGAAGGAAGAGCCCTGCTGCTCCTGTCGTCGACGCTCCTGCTCCTCATGCAGGCGGTGGTGCAGCCTCTCCAAGCGACTGGACTGACCGGCCACGGGACGGCGAAGCGGACGCTCAGCAAGGCGGGAGGGTAAGAAGGGAATGACAGACTTCCGTGCAGTGTGCCTAAGACGAGCCATCTACAAAAGACACCGCAAGCAAAAGAGTGAGAACAGAATTAATATGACCAGCAAGTAATGATCCGTAAATAAATGAAGGATTAGAATAAAACACAATTTTCAGCAAGGTATAGTATACAGTAGAACATAGTTTTGGTCGATATGACAACTTTTGAAGGGATATCAAAGTCAAGGCAGGGATAGAGGTCTATAATCCTTAGAACGACCATTCTACTCTAGGTTAGCGGTCCTATAGTCAGCACGACTTTGATACCACTTATGTCACACCCGGTTTTAGAAGGCAAACCGAATGCGAACCATGTACGTGCCAGGATCAGCAATTCACGTACACAACAGTTACATAACATGGACATCATCACACAATGCTCAAATAGTATTAAAAAGGGAAATAGTAGTCGATTACATCATATGTCTGAGACATCCACATAGTCTTTACAATGAATCAAAGTGTGGAAAAGAAACGTAGATAAACGCGGCCTTCACAGGCAGCCGACTGGGGGTTGCCGCTAACCCATGCCTAGAACTCATCGTAGTCTTGGAACTCCTGGAAGTCTCCTTCCACAGCTTCATCTTCGCCTGAGCAGTGGTTGCAATGCTGACAACCTGGGGATGGGGGGGGGTTTGGTGTGTAGAGCAAGGGTGAGTACACATCAACATACTCAACAAGTATCCTGTTTGGCTGTAGTGGACTAGCTTTATGTGGGGATAAGTCAAGCAGTTGCTTTTAGTTGGTCAGATTATTATTTACTAGTAGAAAGCTAGGTTTTAACATTGACCCAAGTTATTAGCCCGATGTACTCTTTCCAAACGGAAAGAATACCACTTACCAGCACCATAGTCATAACCAGAACCATCAATCTCATTGCCACCTGTAAACCAAAATGTCTCTGATCAAGTACCACTAATCCCTGGAGCTCCCTTGGCCGCTCATAACCGCGAGCACGGCTGATATATCAGTTTTCAAACACTCTGCAGAGGTTGTGCACTTTACCCACAAGTTGTGATTCCCTTTCTGCCCGGAGATCATGACTCTCCATTGATCACTACCAAGGTGACCCAGCAGGGTTTCACTACGTAGCCTTTACAAAGATTCCCCAAGGCTGTAGTCGCCCGTTAGGTTTCCTAAATGTACCGCACTCCTCCCCAAGGGACAAATCAACCTTGGCAGAGCGAGCCGCATACACCGAGCCCCATTGACGGCACGACGACAAAGCGAACTACACCCTGGATCCTCTAATTATTCAGCTAAGGGCACCCCATTCCACCCTCATGGTTGCACTGTGTTCCCGGGCGGTCATCCAAAGAACAGGTCCTTACGGAGAGGCACTCGAGAAACCGCTCAAGTCCCCTTAAGGGCCACAAGTTCCATCATCATAATCAAAAGGGAAAACAGCGTATCATAGATAATCTCATCATGTTCATTGATTAGAGTTGAGCAATAGCATAAGACTAAGAAATAATAATCCAACCCAGATAGGTAAACAAGGACATAGATAACAAAGCTAGTCAATCCTTAGGTATAAATGTGTAATGCGGGAGGTGAATTAAAGAATGAATAGGACAGAGATAGGTCAAGGGACACTTGCCTCCACCAACCGACTACTGCTCAGGGGCTTCTCCTACGAGTTCTTCGGGCTCCTCAACCAGATCGTTCTCTATGCGAGCGCAAACATACATACATCCACATATTTAATACAAAAGAACAGTACACCATACAATAGAGTGCGGTAAGTAAACAGACGTTCCACGCGGGCTCGCAATTAAGGCTAAGAGAGAAAGAGAAAAAGACAGTCGAGAAACGATCACGTTACATTATTATGAATTAAACCACTCGCTCAATTGAAAGGCGTTAATGTAGACACTATGTTTAGCATAAAGTAAAGTCATGTTTCATGTCTAATCATTGTAAACAATTGAAGGTGAATGAAAGGGAGGGGTCGCACGTCGAGACGTACAACACGACATTTAGATTAAATTAAGAGGTAAACGACTCGCCACGCGACAGAGCGCACAACGAGACACTTGCACTAATTTTAAAGAGATGGTAAGCATCGCGCGACGAAGCGCACGACGACATACGCCAACAGGGTTGGGTTTAAAGTGGAGCGTCGCGCGTCTGGACGCGTGACATCGCACCTTAAACAATCTGAAATTAAAATAGATTGTCGCGCGACGAAGCACACGACACAACACCTTAATATTTATAGATTAAAAGAATCGTCGCGCGACGAAGCGCACGACGCAGCACGTCGACTAAACAATTTAAAATAGAATAAAACGAGATTAAGCGCAGTGCGAATACGGTCGCACACGCGAAAGCACGTTACGCGTGCCGAAGGCACACGGACCGTGAGGCACGCGGGACGCGAATCGCCGTGGCATGGACATGGGGCCAGGCACGGCTGCCAGGGCGCGCGACGAGGGCGTAGCCGTCGGAGGCACGGCCGGAGAGTGGGGGCTTGCGACGGGTGGGCTCGGCGAGGCGAGGGCGCGACGGGCAGGGGCCGAGCCAGGCGCGGAGCTCGCCGGGGCGGGCGCGGGGGCGGCGTGGGGGCGGCTCGCTGGGGCCGAGCGCGCGCGGCTCGCCGGGCGGGGCTCGCCGGGGCGGCGCGGGGCTCGGGGTGGCGCGGCGCGGCCGAGGCCGGGGCGAGGGCGGCCAGTGCCGGGGAGAGAGAGGGAGGGGGAGAGGAGAGGGAGGAGGGGGCTTACCGCGCGGGGGATGGCGTCGCGGCGATGGCGGCGGCGGCGCGCAGGGGGAGGGGTCGGGCGGTTGGGCAGGGGAGAGGGAGGAGGGGGAGAGAATGACGGGCGGGGCCCGCAGGGGAGGGGAGAAGAATTTTGGGGGGAGGGGAGGGGGCGCGGCTGGGCCGCCTTGGGCCCAAAGCGGGGGCGCGCGGGGGGCGAGGTGGGCCGCGGCCAGGCCGGCCCACGACGCGAGGGGGGGGGGGGGGAAGGGGAGGGGGAGGCGCGGCTGGGCCGACCGGCTGGCTGGGCCGCGCGCCGGGGGGGGGGGGGCTGGGCCAAAAAAAGGAAGGAGGGGGAGGGGAGAGAGGAAAAGATTTTCCCTTTTTTATACCTATTTTCTATATGAATGCCTTCACACTTTCAAACAATCAAAAAAAAATGCATGGTTCGGCATGGTGCAGCAAAAAAATAAAGTATTTTAGGGTTCTGCTTTACACGAGATCTCAAGCTGAATCCCGCTATAACTTTGGAAAAGATCAAGGTTTAGCGAGGAGAAAAGGGAAAAGGAAAGGGTAACGCCCGAATTTGGTGAGGGAAAAGAAGAAAAAATTCTACCCCCAAATTCAGGGCGTTACAGGCAGCCTTGCCCTGGCATCGTCAACGATACGGCGTTGGACGTCCCAGGCCCGATGACGCGCTTCTCCGGCGAGTGCTCGGCCTGCCCACTCCTGCTCAATATTTTGCCGAAGCTGCACAAGTTGCCCTGATTCCTCGTCGAGCTTGGCCTGCATCTCACAGATTTGCTCGAGCTATGTGTCCTGACCCCCCCCGCAGGGACTGGGACCACAGCTAGCTCCCGCGGGATGTCAACGCGAGAAGCAGGCCCAGGGGGATCGTCATCCTCCGGCATACCGAGGTGGTTGCCTTCGTCGCGACCCCCAGATCGACGTGGAAACATTCGCGACCTGGGCCACAACCCTCGTCGTCAAGGCTGTGGCCATCATCAGAGCAACCGGAGAGGCAGTAGTCACATGCGGTCATGAAGTCTCGCATGGCACTTGTAACGCCCTGAATTTGGGGGTAGATTTTTTTTCTTCTTTTCCCTCACCAAATTCGGGCGTTACCCTTTCCTTTTCCCTTTTCTCCTCGCTAAACCTTGATCTTTTCCAAAGTTATAGCGGGTTTCGGCTTGAAATCCCATGTAAAGCAAAACCCTAAAATGTTTTATTTTGTTTGATGCACCATGCCGAACCATGCATTCTCTTTGATTATTTGAAATGTGAATGCATTCATCTAGGAAATGGATATAAAAAAGGAAAAACCTTTTTCTTCTATCTTCCCCCTCTCCTCCCATTTCGGCCCAGCCGCCCCTCCCCCTCGCGCCCGGCCCAGCTGGCCGGCCGGCCCAGCCGCGCCCCCTCCCCTCCCCCCCAAAATTCCTCTCCCCTCCCCTGCGGGCCCCGCCTGTCATCCCCCTCCCCTTCCCCAAACCCCTCTGCCCTGCCCAACCGCACGCCCCCTCCCTGCTCGCCCTCCCCGCCGCCGCCGCCCTCCCCGCCCGCGGTGGGGCCCCCCTTCCCCCTCCCCTCCTCTCCCTCCCCTCCCTCCCCCTTCCCCCGCCCGCCGGCGCCCTCCCGCGGCGTGGCCGCGCCCGCCCGGCCGCCCTGACCCCGACCCCGCGCCGCCCCGAACCCGGCCGCGCCGCCCCGGCCCCGACGCCCCCGCCCCGACCCCGGCCCCGCCGCCCCTGGCCGCGCCGCCCTGGCCGCGCCGCCCCCGGCCCGGTCGCGCCTCGCCCGCCTCGGCCATGGCGGCCCCTGCCCATGGCGCCCGCGCGGCGTGCCTCGCCCCACCCGTGCCCCGCCCCGCCCGTGCCTCGCCCTGCCCGTGCTCCGTGCTCGCCCGCCCGCCTCGGCGTGTCCTGCTCGCGTCGTGACGGCCCCGGCGCGGCCTCGAGCTCGGCCCAGCGTGCCTATGGCGCGCGACCTTGAGCTCGGCCAGCGTGCGGCCCCGACGTGCGCACGGCTAGTTCGTGACGCGTGCGTGCAGCCTTGCGCGCGTGCTCACGTAGTGCGTGATGAGAATGATCAATGATACGTCGTTTTCCCCTCTTCTTATTATGATGTTATACTTGTGGCCTTAAGGGGACTCGAGCGATTTCTCGAGTGCCTCTCCGTAAGGACCTGTTCTTTGGATGACCACCCGAGAAAACAGTGCAACCATGAGGGTGGATTGGGGTGCCCTTAGCTGAATAATTAGAGGATCTGGGGTGTAGTTCGCTTAGCCGTTGTGCCGTCAATGGGGCTCGGTGTATGCGGCTCGCTCTGCCAAGCTTGGGTTCGCCCCTTGGGGAGGAGTGCAGTGCATTTAGGAAACCTAACGGGTGGCTACAGCCCCGGGGAATCTTTGTAAAGGCTACGTAGTGATGCCCTGCTGGGTCACCTTGGTAGTGATCAATGGAGAGTCATGATCTCCGTGCAGAAAGGGAATCACGGTTTGTGGGTAAAGTGCACAACCTCTGCAGAGTGTTTGAAAACTGATATATCAGCCGTGCTCGCGGTTATGAGTGGCCAAGGGAGCTCCAGGGATTAGTGGTACTTGATCAGAGACATTTTGGTTTACAGGTGGCAATGAGATTGATGGTTCTGGTTATGACTATGGTGCTGGTAAGTGGTATTCTTTCCGTTTGGAAAGAGTACTTCGGGCTAATAACTTGGGTCAATGTTAAAACCTGGCTTTCTACTAGTAAATAATAATCTGACCAACTAAAAGCAACTGCTTGACTTATCCCCACATAAAGCTAGTCCACTACAGCCAAACAGGATACTTGCTGAGTATGTTGATGTCCACTACAGCCAAGACTACGACGAGTTCTAGGCGTGGGTTAGCGGCAACCCCCAGTCGGCTGCCTGTGAAGGCCGCGTTTATCTACCTTTCGTTTTCGCACTTTGATTTATTGTAAAGACTATGTGGATGTCTCAGACATATAATGTAATCGACTATTATTTCCCTTTTAATACTATTTGAGCACTATGTGATGATGTCCATGTTATGTAACTGCTGTGTACGTGAATTGCTGATCCTGGCACGTACATGGTTCGCATTCGGTTTGCCTTCTAAAACCGGGTGTGACATAAGTGGTATCAAAGCCGTGCTGACTGTAGGACCGCTAACCTAGAGTAGAATGGTCGTTCTAAGGATTATAGACCTCTGTCCCTGCCTTGACTCTGATATCCCTTCAAAAGTTGGTCATACCGACCAAACCTATGTTCTACTATATATTATACTTTGCTGAAAATTATGTTTTATTCTAATCCTTCATTTATTTATGGTTCATTACTTGCTGGTCATATTAATTTTGTTCTCACTCTTTTGCTTGCGGTGTCTTTTGTAGATGGCTCGTCTTAGACACACTGCACGAATGTCCGTCATCCCCTTCTTACCCTCCCGCCTTGCTGAGCGTCTGCTTCGCCGTCCTGTGGCCGGTCAGTCCAGTCGCTTGGAGAGGCTGCACCACCGCCTGCATGAGGAGCAGGAGCGTCGACGACAGGAGCAGCAGGGCTCTTCTTTCTCGCTCCAGCAGGAGATAGAGTCCGTGAGGAGCTGCTCCCCTGTGCTTCCTCTGGAGGCGCCCCCTGCACCACCACTGGGCGCCCCAGCCCCTGGAGTAGCTGCTGGAGGAGACCCAGACGATGGAGGTGGCGACGACAGCTCGAGCCACGACACCGACTTTTCTGCTGATCAGGAGCCAGAAGGATGGGTTGCTCGACCCATCACTCGCGACGCTGCTCGCGGGTGTCACTTCCACGACGCGCTCGACACCCTGCTACGTCGGGCACTTAACCGGCGTACTTGGTCTATCGAGTATCGCTGTGTGGTCTACCAGCATAGTCGCGGGGTCTACCCGTACCGCTGGGAGGCGACCTGCTTGGTGCGCCGTCCGGAGAACAATCTCCAGGGTGCGGAGGCCTGCTCAGAGCACTATTCTATCTCTAAGCGGGACTCAGCTGAGGCAGCCATGCAAGATGCTGCACGGCGTGCGCTTTCGCACTACTACTCAGTTCTCGGTGGGGTAGCTGAAGGTCTCAACCTGAAGTATTACCCCCGCCGTCCATCTGGCAGCACAGGAGGCGTGATTGTCTCACCTGTTGGTGAGGACAATCCTAGGTTGAGCAACACAGTCAACCTAGCCGCCGTGCTAAACACGGAGCTGGACCATGCGCTAGACGAGCTGAGTAGGGCTCGTGCTGAGATCGCTCTGCTGCGAGCTGAGCGCGCGGAACGTCGTCACCTGGATGATGGTTCCCCCGCTCCCGTCGGGACCTAGCACCCGTACCGCTCACCTCGGCGTGGACACCAGTCTTATGGCAATCCCGACTGCAAGACCAAGATAAATCTAGAACCATAGATCGCTAGAGTTGGATCTTGTAATTAATACAAAATATATATACGTAGAAGCTACAGTCTTAGCGTTAGTCTCGCTTTTAGTTAGTCTTAGTTAGACAGGGTAGTTTGCTATATCCTGTGCATTTATGTTTGTCATGATGAACTATGTTTGGTTTGGATCTTTGTAATGACTGTCACCAGAGTGTGGGTATCCCCTGCATTTTGGTTTACCTATTATGTTAATGGAGTTAGCTATTTAGTTGGGAAGCCTTTTATTCCACTTTCCTCTTTATCTGAGAAGCTGTGTTGGTCTGTGTTGGAGATCCGTGAAGATGCTCATCTGTTCAGGGTCGTTGAAGAATTCTATGCTCTTTTCTTATGCTGCAAGATTTGCAAGATCAGTTCTGATGTATGATTGCATTCTGCAGATGTCAGAGAACAGGCGTAGAGGAGGAAGGCGTGCTCAGTAGGAGCAAGCCGCTCAGCAGGAAGAGGTACCCCAGCAACAGCAACTGCCGCCCCCGCCCCCGATGTCCATCGAGCAGATGTTCCTGATGCAGACTCAGGCAGTCCAAGCCATCGGTCAGACTCTGGCTGCCATTCAGCAGCAGCAACAGTAGAAGGCCCCACCCTAGCCTCAGATGCCTCAAATGCCGAGGGACAAGCATGCTGAATTCATGAGAGGTCATCCCCCAACGTTCGCTCACTCTTCTGACCCCATGGATGCTGAAGACTAGCTGCGCACTGTGGAGCGAGAGTTGCATACCGCTCAGTGTGATGACAGGGAGAAAGTCTTGTATGGTCCTCGTCTGTTGAGAGGAGCAGCTCAGTCATGGTGGGAGTCTTATCTCGCCACCCATGCCAACCCCGACACCATCACTTGGGAAGAGTTCAGAGGTAGCTTTCGTCAGTACCATGTTCCTGCAGGTCTGATGACAGTGAAGAAGGAGGAGTTCCTGGCTCTCAAGCAAGGGTCATCGTCTGTCAGTGAGTACCGAGATAGGTTTCTGCAGTTGTCTTGCTATGCTCCTGAAGATGTCAACACCGACGCCAAGCGACGGTACCGTTTCCTGAGAGGCTTGGTTGATCCTCTGCAGTATCAGCTGATGAATCATACCTTCCCGACATTCCAGCACCTGATTGACAGAGCAATCATGACAGAGAAGAAGCGCAAAGAGATGAAGGATCGCAAGCGCAAGATCAGTGGACCCCAGCCTGGAAGCAGCAATCGTCCTCGTTTCTCAGGCAATCAACCTCAGCAGTTCAGGCAGAACCAGCGTCCACCTCAGCATCAGCAGTTCCAAAGGCAGTATCCTCAGCACCAGTATCAGAATCGTCAGAACAATCAGTCAGGAGGAGGTCAGTTCCAGGGGCAGAAGCAGCAGGCACCTCGTCTTCCTGCCCCAGCAACCCAGCAGAACAGTCAGGCAGCACCAGCTCAAGTTGGAAACAGAGCATGTTTCCACTGTGGGGAGCAAGGCCACTGGGTGATGCAATGTCCGAAGAAGGCAGCCCAGCAGCAGTCAGGCCCCAATGCCCCAGCAAAGCAGAATGTGTCTCAGCCTGGAGCAGGCAACCGCTCTCAGCCACGCTACAATCATGGAAGACTGAACCACTTGGAAGCTGAAGCAGTTCAGGAGACCCCCGGCATGATAGTAGGTATGTTCCCAGTCGACTCCCATATTGCAGAAGTGTTATTTGATACTGGAGCAACGCATTCTTTCATTACTGCATCATGGGTAGAAGCACATAATCTTCCAATTACCACCATGTCAACCCCCATTCAAATTGACTCAGCCGGTGGTAGAATTCGAGTCGATAACATTTGTTTGAATGTGTGTGGAAATAAGGGAGATAGCGTTTCCCGCTAACCTTATAGTAATGGGTACTCAGGGAATAGATGTCATCCTAGGGATGAATTGGCTAGATAAGTATCAGGCAGTTATCAGTTGTGATAAGAGGACAATCAAGTTGGTGTCCCCACTAGGAAAAGAAGTGGTGACCGGGTTAGTCCCGCCTGAGCCGAGGAAAGGAAGTTGTTATCAGATGGCTGTCGATAGCAGTGAAGCAGACCCAATTGAGAGGATCAAGATTGTGCCTGAGTTTCCAGATGTGTTTCCAAAGGATTTACCAGGTATGCCACCAGAGCGAAAAGTTGAGTTTGTCATAGAGCTTCTTCCTGGAACCGCTCCCATCTTTAAGAGAGCTTACCGAATCTCTGGACCAGAGTTGGTTGAACTTAAGAAGCAGATCGATGAGCTGTTGGAGAAAGGTTACATCCGGCCAAGCACCTCGCCTTGGGCCGCCCCTATCCTATTTGTGGAGAATAAAGATGGCACCAAAAGGATGTGTATCGATTATTGAGCTCTGAATGAAGTCACGATCAAGAACAAGTACCCTTTGCCTAGAATAGAAGATCTGTTCGACCAGTTGAGAGGAGCCAATGTGTTCTCCAAGATTGATGTAAGGTCAGGTTATTATCAGCTCAGAATCCGACCTTCAGACATTCCGAAGACGGCATTCATTACCAAGTATGGGTTGTATGAGTTTACTGTGATGTCTTTTGGTTTGACAAATGCGCCAGCCTTCTTTATGAACTTGATGAACAGTGTATTCATGGATTATCTTGATAAGTTTGTGGTGGTATTCATTGATGACATTCTGATTTATTCTCAAAGCGAAGAAGAGCATGCAAGTCATTTGAAGATGGTATTGCAGAGATTGCGAGAGCACCAGTTGTATGCAAAGTTGAGCAAGTGTGAGTTCTGGATCAGTGAAGTCCTGTTCTTGGGTCACATAATCAACAAAGAAGGATTGGCTGTGGATCCGAAGAAAGTGGCAGACATTCTGAACTGGAAAGCGCCAACAGATGCCCGAGGAATTAAGAGCTTCATTGGAATGGCCGAATATTATCGGCGATTCATTGAAGGGTTTTCAAAGATTGCAAAACCAATGACAGCGTTGCTAGGCAACAAAGTTGAATTCAAGTGGACCTAGAAATGTCAAGAGGCCTTCGAAGCGCTGAAAGAGAAGTTGACTACAACGCCTGTCTTAGTCTTACCTGATGTGCACAAGCCCTTCTCGGTGTATTGTGATGCTTGCTACACAGGTTTGGGATGTGTGTTGATGCAAGAGGGAAGAGTTGTAGCTTACTCGTCCTGACAACTGAAGGTTCATGAGAAGAATTACCCAATCCATGACCTAGAGTTGGCAGCAGTGGTTCACGCACTGAAGACATGGAGGCACTATCTGTATGGACAGAAATGCGATGTTTACACAGACCACAAGAGTCTGAAGTACATATTCACTCAGTCAGAGTTGAATATGAGGCAGCGAAGGTGGTTAGAGCTGATCAAAGACTATGAGTTGGAGATCCATTACCATCTAGGCAAAGCGAACGTAGTGGCATATGCTTTGAGCAGGAAGAGTCAGATCAATCTGATGGTCGCTCGTCCGATGCCTTATGAGTTGGCCAAGGAGTTTGATAGGTTGAGTCTCGGATTTCTAAACAACACGCGAGGAGTCACAGTTGAGTTGGAACCTACCCTGGAGCGGGAAATCAAAGAAGCGCAGAAGAACGACGAGAAGATCAGTGAGATCCGGCGACTGATTCTAGATGGCAGAGGCAAAGATTTTTGGGAAGATGCAGAAGGTGTGATGTGGTTCAAAGACCGTTTGTGCGTTCCCAATGTCCAGTCTATTCGGGAGTTGATCCTTAAGGAAGCTCATGAGACAGCTTATTCGATTCACCCCGGAAGTGAGAAGATGTATTAGGATCTGAAGAAGAAATTCTGGTGGTACGGAATAAAGAGGGAAATCGCAGAGCATGTGGCTATGTGCGATAGTTGTCGAAGGATCAAGGCAGAGCACCAGAGACCAGCTGGATTGTTGCAGCCGTTGCAAATCCCTCAGTGGAAATGGTATGAAATCGGTATGGATTTCATAGTCGGATTGCCTCGCACTCGAGCCGGCTACGATTCCATTTGGGTAGTAGTGGACCGTTTGACCAAGTCAGCCCACTTCATGCCTGTCAAGACCAACTACAGCAGTGCAGTATTGGCAGAGCTGTACATGTCTCGGATCGTTTGTCTTCACGGTGTGCCAAAGAAGATAGTGTCGGACAGAGGAACGCAGTTCACCTCTCATTTCTGGCAGCAATTGCATGAAGCCTTGGGCACACATCTGAATTTCAGTTCAGCTTATCATCCACAGACAGATGGCCAGACTGAAAGAACCAATCAAATCCTTGAAGACATGTTGAGAGCCTGTGCGTTGCAAGATCAGTCCGGATGGGACAAGAGATTGCCTTATGCAGAGTTTTCCTATAACAACAGTTACCAGACCAGTTTGAAGATGTCACCATTTTAGGCGCTCTATGGAAGGAGTTGTAGAACTCCGTTGCAATGGGATCAGCCTGGAGAAAAGCAAGTGTTTGGGCTAGACATTCTGCTTGAAGCCGAAGAGAACATCAAGATGGTCCGAGAGAATCTGAAGATAGCGCAATCAAGGCAGCAAAGCTATGCAGACACGAGAAGAAGAGAGCTGAGTTTCAAAGTCGGAGACTTTGTCTATCTGAAAGTGTCACCGATCAGAGGAGTCAGAAGGTTCGGAGTCAAAGGCAAGCTAGCACCCCGCTACATCGGTCCGTATCAAATTCTCGCAAGGCGTGGAGAAGTGGCCTATCAGCTCAGCCTACCAGAAAATTTGTCTGTTGTGCATGATGTCTTTCATGTGTCTCAGTTGAAGAAGTGCTTGCGTGTGCCGGAAGAGCAGTTGCCAGTGGAAGGTCTTGAAGTCCAGGAGGATTTGACCTACACAGAGAAACTAGCGCAAATCCTCGAGACCGCAGACAGAGTCACCTGAAGGAAGACCATCAGAATGTGCAAAGTCAGGTGGAATCACCACTCTTAGGAAGAGGCAACCTGGGAGCGTGAAGATGATCTGATGGCCAAATACCCTAAGCTCTTTGCTAGCCAACCCTGAATCTCGAGGGCGAGATTATTTTAAGGGGGATAGGTTTGTAATGCCCTGAATTTGGGGGTAGATTTTTTTTCTTCTTTTCCCTCACCAAATTCGGGCGTTACCCTTTCCTTTTCCCTTTTCTCCTCGCTAAACCTTGATCTTTTCCAAAGTTATAGCGGGTTTCGGCTTGAGATCCCATGTAAAGCAAAACCCTAAAATGTTTTATTTTGTTTGATGCACCATGCCGAACCATGCATTCTCTTTGATTGTTTGAAAATGTGAATGCATTCATCTAGGAAATGGATATAAAAAAAGGAAAACCCTTTTTCTTCTCTCTTTCCCCCTCTCCTCCCATTTCGACCGAGCCGCCCCTCCCCCTCGCGCCCGGCCCAGCTGGCCGGCCGGCCCAGCCGCGCCCCCTCCCCTCCCCCCAAAATTCCTCTCCCCTCCCCTGCGGGCCCCGCCTGTCATCCCCTCCCCTTCCCCAAACCCCTCTCCCCTGCCCAACCGCCCGCCCCCCTCCCTGCTCGCCCGAGCCGCCGCCGCCGCCGCCCTCCCCGCCCGCGGTGAGGCCCCCCTTCCCCCTCCCCTCCTCTCCATCCCCTCCCTCCCCCTTCCCCCGCCCGCCCGGCCGCCCCGGCCCCGACCCCGCGCCGGCCCCGGCCGCGCCGCCCCGAGCCCAACCCCGACGCCCCCGCCCTGGCCCCAGCCGCGCCGACCCCAACTCCTGCCGCGCCGCCCCGGCCCCGACGCCCCCGCCCCGACCCCGGCCCCGATGCCCCCACCCCGACCCCGGCCCCGTCGCCCCGGCCCCGGCCGCGCCACCCAAGGCGTCGCCCCGGCCCGGCCGCGCCGCCCCCGGCCTCGCCCGCCTCGGCCATGGCGGCCCCTGCCCATGGCGCCCGTGCGGCGTGCCCCGCCGCACCCGTGCCCCGCCCCGCCCGTGCTCCATGCTCGCCCGCCCGCCCCGGCGTGTCCTGCTCGCGTCGTGACGGCCCCGGCGCGGCCTCGAGCTCGGCCCAGCGTGCCTATGGCGCGCGACCTTGAGCTCGGCTAGCGCGCGGCCCCGACGTGCGCACAGCTAGTTTGCGGCGCGTGCGTGCGGCCTTGCGCGCGTGCTCGCGTAGTGCGTGATGCCTTGGCACGACTCGTTGTGCCCTCGCCTACCCATGGACGTGCCCGTCTACCCCCCTATATTTTATGCGCGCTAATCACATTGTTCATGTTAATAAAATAGGAAACTCAATTTAGAAATTGGTTACATTCGTTAATTTATATAGTTAATCGTCTATCTCATTTAATGTTGATCTACTAAAAGTGGTCACGTTTCTATTAGTGCATGTAGCTAATCCTTATTATTGGAGCTAAGTAGAACTAGAGCACGTAACGTTTAGTTATTTGTCTACCCGTAGTGCGCCTCGAGCATAAGCTTTAACCCCCGCGAGACCTTTCCCCGTTTCTTTCTAACCATGGTAAATGCAATATCGCATGTCATATGCTATGCATGTTTAATCTACTTGTTCTCTTGTATGGTGTACTGTTGGTTTCCTAATTTCAATGGATGGATGTATGTATGTTTGCAATCACATAGAGAACGATCTGGTTGAAGAGCCCGAAGAACTCGCAGGAGAAGCCCCTGAGCAGCAGTCGGTTGGTGGAGGCAAGTGTCCCTTGACCTATCTCTGTCCTATTTCATTCTTTAATTCACCTCCCGCATTACACGTTTATACCTAAGGATTGACTAGATTTTGTTATCCATGTCCTTGTTTACCTATTTGGGTTGGATTATTATTGCTTAGTCTTATGCTATTGCTCAACTTTAATCAATGAACATGATGAGAATGATCAATGATACGCCGTTTTCCCCTCTTCTTATTATGATGTTATACTTGTGGCCTTAAGGGGACTCGAGCGATTTAGTGCCTCTCCGTAAGGACCTGTTCTTTGGATGACCACCCTGGAAAACAGTGTAACCATGAGGGTGGAATGGGGTGCCCTTAGCTGAATAATTAGAGGATCCGGAGTGTAGTTTGCTTAGCCGTTGTGCCGTCAATGGGGCTCGGTGTATGCGGCTCGCTCTGCCAAGCTTGGGTTCGCCCCTTGGGGAGGAGTGCGGTGCATTTAGGAAACCTAACAGGTGGCTACAGCCCCGGGGAATCTTTGTAAAGGCTACGTAGTGATGCCCTGCTGGGTCACCTTGGTAGTGATCAATAGAGAGTCATGATCTCCGGGCAGAAAGGGAATCACGGCTTGTGGGTAAAGTGCACAACCTCTGCAGAGTGTTTGAAAACTGATATATCAGCTGTGCTCGCGGTTATGAGCGACCAAGGGAGCTCCAGGGATTAGTGGTACTTGATCAGAGACATTTTGGTTTACAGGTGGCAATGAGATTGATGGTTCTGGTTATGACTATGGTGCTGGTAAGTGGTATTCTTTCCGTTTGGAAAGAGTACATCGGGCTAATAACTTGGGTCAATTTTAAAACCTAGCTTTCTACTAGTAAAGAATAATCTGACCAACTAAAAGCAACTGCTTGACTTATCCCCACATAAAGCTAGTCCACTACAGCCAAATAGGATACTTGCTGAGTATGTTGATGTGTACTCACCCTTGCTCTACACACCAAACCCCCCCATCCCCAGGTTGTCAGCATTGCAACCACTGCTCAGGCGAAGATGAAGCTGTGGAAGGAGACTTCCAGGAGTTCCAAGACTACGACGAGTTCTAGGCGTGGGTTAGCGGCAACCCCCAGTCGGCTGCCTGTGAAGGCCGCGTTTATCTACGTTTCGTTTTTGCACTTTGATTTATTGTAAAGACTATGTGGATGTCTCAGACATATAATGTAATCGACTATTATTTCCCTTTTAATACTATTTGAGCACTGTGTGATGATGTCCATGTTATGTAACTGCTGTGTACGTGAATTGCTGATCCTGGCACGTACATGGTTCGCATTCGGTTTGCCTTCTAAAACCGGGTGTGACAGCACTGGGATCACGGAGCCCGGAGAAATCCCAACCAGAGTTGGGGTCGTCTTCTTCCTCGGAACCCAGGGGCCCAAAGGTTGAGACGGCCGTCAGTCGGTCCCAAGATGACCACATATGGTACCCCGGAAGGTTAGGATATGCCTTTACGAAAGCGCTCACAGAAGCAGGGTCGCTTGGTGGATCGAAGCTGAATCTAAAAGGCACAGGGTGGAAAACGGACGATACCTCTTGATCGATGGACAATGGTGAAGTCGCGTCGGGGGCGGATTGCACCGTCATCTCAGGTACGAGGCTAACGCCCAGCAAGTCCTTCGCGAGAGTGCTGGCATCATCAGTCCGCTTGGGGTTGGCACATTGCGGGGAAACGACATCCGTCGTTGTCTCAGGTGCGAGGACAACACCCGACATGTCCCCCGCTGGGGTGCCGGCGTCGTCGACTCGCTCTGGAGCGACAACCGACGAGGTGCCGCCGCCTGCCTGGCCACGGTTGCCCCGTCTCCTCCTCCTGCGGCGAGGAGGGTGGCGGGACAAACCCGGATGCTGCTCTTCCGCCACGGGGGGAAGACGTCGTCGAGTTCGCCGCCGCCGGGCGATTCGATAATCATCGTTGTTGTTGTCGCGCTGCGGGGGGGGGGGAGGAGTACCATGTCGTAGCTGCTGTTGAGGGACATGAACTCGAGACTCCCGAAGCGGAGCACCGTCCCGGGCTGAAGAGGTTGATGAAGACTACCCATCTAGAACTCAACGGGAAGGTGTTCGTTAACACGCAACAGGCCCCTACCTGGCGCGCCAACTGTCGGCATTTCGGACCCGGGGGTCTCTCAACCGAGCCGACCAGTGAATTTATCGCTGCGTGCCCCTGTCCAGATGGGTTGGCGCAAGATGGAACACAAGGGGGAATGCAGCTTGTATTATCTCGCACCAGTGGTGTGCTCGTAGTAGGGGTTACAAGCGTCGCGAGAGAGAGAGAGTCTGTTTGTTAGCTCGTTCCCCCGCGCGACCCCCTCGCAGGAAGGCCCTGGACCTCCCTTTTATAGATGCAAGGAGAGGGTCCAGATGTACAATGGGGGGGTGTAGCTATGCGCTAACGTGTCTGGCAGAGGAGTGCCTGAGCCCTGTGTACATGCCAACGTGGCTGTCGGAGAAGTGCTTGAGCCCTGTGTACGCGATAACGTGGCCGTCGGAGAAGTGCTTGAGCCCTGTAGAAGCACAACTGTCGATGCTGCTGGGATCCTGCTGACGTCTCCTTGCTTCCGTAGGGGGCTGAGAATCACCGATGTCATGGACGCACGCGAGGAACCATCATTACCTATTACCGGGGCGAGCCAGATGGGATGCCGGTCTTGTTCCCTCATAGCCTGAGCTAGCTAGGGTAGGGTAATGATGTATCCCCTGTGGCGCGGTCGGTCCGAGCCCAAGGTCAGGCGAGGCGGAGACTTCTCCTAAGGCCGAGGCTGAGCCCTGGGGTCGGGCGAGGCGGAGACCTCCTTCCGAGGCCGAGGCTGAGGCCGAGCCCTGGGGTCGGGCGAGGCAGAGACCTCCTTCCGAGGCTGAGGCCTAAGGTCGGGCGAGGCAGAGCTTCCTGTTGCGCTCAAGGCTGAACTCGGCTGTTGTCAGTCTCACCCTGGTGGGTGGCACAACAATCGGAGCGGGGCGAGCGGCGCTGTTTTCCTGTCAGGTCGATCAGTAAAAGGGCGAAGTGACTGCGGTCACTTCGACCTTGACGACTGAGGCACGCGTGTCAGGATAAGGTGTCAGGTGATCCCCGCATTAAATGCGCTTGCGATACGGTCGGTTGGTGAGGCGATTTGGCCAAGGTTGCTTTACAACGAAGCCTGCCTGAGCTGGGCTTCGGGCGAGTCGAGGGTGCGCCCACCGCCTGAGGAGGCCCTCGGGCGAGGCGTGAATTCGTCCAGGACTACTGTTCCCGCCCGAGGCCGGGCTCGGACGAGGTGAGATTGCGTCCCTTGGCAGACGAGGCCTTGACCTGAACCGCGCCCATCAGTCTTTGCGGTTTGTGCTGAGGGTGGTTACCAACTGTGTTTAGGAGTGTTGGGGGTACCCCTAATTATGGTACCCGACACCCATCCTCAACTCACCACATTGAGTTGTTGACCCTGAATGACTGGAAGTAAACCTTGAAAAACTTAATATTTTGTTTCTATTGTATGTTGAAGTAATCTTGAATGACTGAATGCTTGTTTCTGTTATACGTTGAACTAAACTTTGAATGACTGACTAACCTTGAATGACTGAATATACTGTACCTACTGTATGTTGAAGTAAACCATGAACGCTGAAGTAAACCTTGATTGGCTGAAGTAAACCTTGAATGGTTGAATGTGTGTTACCATTGTATGTTGAAGTAAACCTTGAATGGCTACAAAACCTTGAATGGTTGAACATTTGTTCCTGCTATACGTTAAAGTAAACCTTGATGGATGAATGTTTGTTCTTGCTATAAGTAGAATTTGAAAGTTGCCTAGAGGGGGGTGAATAGCCGAAACCTGGAAATTTATAAACTTTGAACACACACTATGTCCGGGCTTAGTGTTAGAAATAATTCGGGGTGCGGAAGATAGTTCTCCTTGCTATGAGTTGCTCAATTAATGTGGATAACCTTGGGAGCAAACTCAAATCAATATGAGCAAGGGAACTTTAGAGAGAGGAAAGGAGGGGAAACAAATCGAGTGGAGATCAACTCAAATGAACACGGTGATTTGTTTGCCGAGGTTCAGTTCCAAAGACCTAGTCCCCGTTGAGGAGGCCACAAAGGCCAGATCTATTCCAACCCTTTCCCTCTCTCAATCGGTCACTTAGACTGGTTGAGTGCTTCTCCTTAATCACTTGGGTCACTAAGACCCCACAAGGATCACTACACACTTAGGTGTCTCTTGCTAGCTTTACAAAGCACTTAGAAGAATTAGAGTGAGAAGAAGAGAGCAATCCAAGCAACACGAGCAACGAAAGAAACACAAATGATCCTCTCTCATGTCTCTAAGCAATTGAGTTGATTTTGTAGTTTGGAGGGGATTGAATGATTTGATTGTGTCTTTGGAGTGTTTGCCTTTCCTCTAGTACTGAATGTGAAGATATGAAGGCTTGGATGGCTTGAATGGTGGTGGTTGGGGGGTATTTATAGCCCCAACCACTATTCCAGTCGTTGCTATCGATGGGCACACTGGACAGTCCGGTGGTGCACCAGACATGGCACTATTCACTGTCCGGTGCGTGCCACGTCAGACGACCATTGGGGTTTGGAGCGGTTGACCGTTGAAGTCCTTTGTCCTCTTGCGGCACCAGACAGTCCGGTGGCACACTGGACAGTCCGGTGTGTTTTGACTTTGTAGTTCTGACTTCTGCACTGTGCACTGTTCACCGCAGTCGACTATTAGGCATAGTTGACCGTTGCTCCATTGGCTCACCGGACAGTCCGGTGCACACTGTACAGTCCGGTGAATTATAGCGAAGTGACTCCTAGGAAACCCGAGAGCGGCCAGTTCGTGAGGTGCCTCGGCCTGGGCACCAAACAGTGTCCGGTGCGCCACTGGCTGCACCTATACTTGTCTTTGCTCCAAATTTTGTCGAGTTCCTAAACTCATTTTCTTTATTGGTTTATGTTGAACTTTATGTTGAACTTTAGGGTTTAGGAGTTTGTGATAGATGTCAAACACCAAAATCGATTATAGGAAATGTTTAAGCCCATTTCCCTTTCAATCTCCCCCTTTTTGGTGATTGATGCCAACACAAACCAAAGCAAATATAAAGTGTAGAAATGCAACTAGTTTGCAATTTGACAGTTGTGCATAAGTTACTTTGAGTTTAAACCAACTGAAAGTATTTTAATGTATACATGATTGCTTTCTTTTAGTTTAACATTTTGGACCACATTTGCACCACTTTGCTTGTTTTTGCAGATCTTTTGGAAAAGTCTTTTCAAAATCTTTTGCAAATAGCCAAAGGTACAAGAATAAGATTTCTAAAGCACTTTCAAGTTTTTGAACCCTGTTTCAAATGCTTTTCTTTGGCTAAATAAAAGCTCCCCCCGAAGAAGTTCTCTCCTTAGCTGTCAAGCGGGTTTTTGTAATTTGAATAATTTCTCCCCCTTTGTGAAACGATTTTTGAAAACAGGGTGGTAGTGCGGTCCTTTTGCTCTGTGCCTATTAATTTCTCCCCCTTTGGCATTAATCGCCAAAAACGAAGAAACTTGATAGGCCTTTCATTTTCTCCCTTTGTAAAAGGATATGAATTAAAGTTTATGAGCAGGGCAAAGGATAAATGATACCGACAATGTTGAGTGGAAGCCTTGTCTTTACCGAATACTCAATTTCCCTTTCAATCTAAGACTAAGGATAAAAATATACTTGGAAACACATTAGTCTTAGCTTTGGCACAAGAAGAATAAGAAATTTGTATTTGTAACAAATGAAAGAGATATGATCGAAGGTATATAAATGAGCTATGTGTGCAATGTTTAAATCAAAGTTCTGAGAATCTAGGATGTTTAGCTCATTCCTAAGCTTGCTAAAAGTCTTTTCATCTAGGGGCTTGGTAAAGATATCGGTTAATTGGTTGTGAGTGCTAACATAAGCAATTTCGATATCCCCCTTTTGTTGGTGATATCTTAAAAAGTGATATCGGATGTCTATGTGCTTAGTGCGGCTGTGTTCAATGGGATTATCTGCCATGCGGATTGCACTCTCATTATCACATAGGAGAGGGACTTTCCTCAACTTGTAGCCATAGTCCCTAAAGGGTTTGCCTCATCCAGAGTAATTGTGCACAACAATGTCCTGCGACAATATACTCGGCTTTGGCGATGGATAGAGCTACAAAGTTTTGTTTTTTAAGCCCAAGACACTAGGGATCTTCCTAGAAACTGACAAGTTCCTGATGTGCTCTTCCTGTCAAATTTACATCCGGCATAATCGGCATTGGAATACCCAATTAAATCAAATGTAGATCCTTGGGGTACCAAAGCCCAAACTTAGGAGTGTAAACTAAATATCTCATGATTCTTTTCACGGCCCTAAGGTGAACTTCCTTAGGATTTGCCTGGAACCTTGCACACATGCATACGGAAAGCATAATGTCCGGTCGTGAAGCACATAAATAGAGTAAGGATCCTATCATCGACCGATATACCTTTGATCTATAGATTTACCTCCCGTGTTGAGGTCGAGATGCCCATTTGTTCCCATGGGAGTCTTGATGGGTTTGGCCCCTTCATCCCAAACTTCTTGAGAATGTCTTGAATGTACTTAGTTTGGTAGATGAAGGTGCCCTCTTGGAGTTGCTTGATTTGAAATACAAGGAAATACTTCAACTCCTCCATCATAGACATCTTGAATTTTTATATCATAATCCTACTAAACTCGTCACAAGATGACTTGTTAGTAGACCCAAATATAATATCATCAACATAAATTTGGCATATAAACAAGTCTTAAGCAATTGTTTTATTGAAGAGAGTAGGATCAGCTTTACCAACTTTGAAGCCATTAGTGATAAGAAAGTCTCTCAGGCATTCGTACCATGATCTTGGGGCTTGCTTGAGCCCATAAAGCGCCTTTGAAAGCTTATACACATGTGTAGGGTACTCACTATCTTCAAAGCCGGGAGATTGCTCAACATACACCTCTTCCTTAATAGGGCCATTGAGGAAGGCAATCTTCACGTCCATTTGATACAACTTAAAGCCATGGTAAGTAGCATAGGCAAGTAATATACGAATTGTCTCAAGCCTAGCTACAGGTGCATAGGTTTCATCGAAATCCAAACCTTCAACTTATGAATATCCCTTGGCAACAAGTCAGGCTTTGTTCCTAGTCACCACACCATGCTCATCCTATTTGTTGCGGAATACCCATTTGGTACCTACAACATTTTGGTTAGGACATGGAACTAAATGCCATACCTTATTCCTCGTGAAGTTGTTGATCTCCTCTTGCATTGCCACCACCCAATTCGAATCTCTTAGTGCATCCTCTATCCTGTATGGATCAATAGAAGACACAAAAGAGTAATGTTCACAAAAATGAGCAACTCGAGATCGAGTGGTTACCCCCTTGTGGATGTCACCAAGAATGGAGTTGACGGAGTGATCTCTTTGAATTGTTTGGTGGACTCTTGGGTGTGGTGGTCTTTGATTCCGAATCTCATGATCATCTTCCTTGTCTTCATTATCTTCATCTCCCCCTTGATCAATGTCCACCTCTTGAGGTGGCTCATCGTCTTGATCTTGATCCTCGTCCTCTTGAGCCATTTCCTCATCTTGAGTTAGTGGAGATGCTTGTATGAAAGATGATGGTTGATCTTGTGCTTGTGAAGGCTCTTCAGATTCTTTTGGACACACATCCCCAATGGACATGTTCCTTAGCGCGATACACGGAGCCTCTTCATCATCTAATTCATCAAGATCAACTTGCTCCACTTGGGAGCCATTAGTCTCATCAAAAACAATGTCACAAGAAACTTCAACTAATCCAGTGGACTTGTTGAAGACTCTATATGCCCTGTGTTTGAGTCATAACCAAGTAAAAAGCCTTCTACTGCTTTAGGAGCAAATTTTGAATTTCTACCTTGTTAATAAGAATAAATCATTTGCTCCCAAAAACTCTAAAATAAGAAACATTGGGCTTTTTGCTGATGAGGAGTTCATATGATGTTTTCTTGAGGATTCGGTGAAGGTAGAGTCGGTTGATGGAGTAGCAAACAGTGTTAATTGCCTTCGCCCAAAACTGATCTGGTGTTTTGTATTCATCAAGTATGGTCCTTGCCATGTCCAAAAGAGTTCTATTCTTCCTCTCCACTACACCATTTTGTTGAGGTGTGTAGGAAGAAGAGAACTCATGCTTGAAACCCTCCCACTCAAGAAATCCTTCAATTTATGAATTCTTGATCTCCGTTCCATTGTCGCTTCTAATCTTTTTTATTCTCAATCCGAACTCATTTTGAGCCTGTCTTAAGAATCTATTTAAGGTCTCTTGGGTTTGAGATTTTTCCTGCAAAAAGTATACCCAAGTGAAGCGAGAATAATCATCCATAATAACAAGACAATACTTACCCCCCTGATGCTTATGGAAGCGATCGGGCCGAATATATCCATGTAGAGTAGCTCAAGCGGTCTGTCGATCGTCATGATGTTCTTGTGTGGATGATGAACTCCAACCTGCTTCCCTGCTTAACATGCGCTACAAATCCTGTCTTTCTCAAAATGAATATTAGTTAGTCCTAAAATGTGCTCTCCCTTTAAAAGTTTGTGAAGATTCTTCATCCCAACATGAGCAAGTCGGCGATGCCAGAGCCAGCCCATATTAGCCTTAGCAATTAAGCAAGTGTCTAGTTCAGCATTGTTATCATTAAAATCAACTAAATAAAGCTGACCATCTAACACTCCCTTAAATGCTACTAAATCATCACTCCTTCTAAAGACAATAACACCTACATCAGTAAATAGACAGTTGTAACCCATTTTGCATAATTGAGAAACAGAAAGCAAGTTGTAGTCTAAAGAATCTACAAGAAAAACATTGGAAATAGAATGGTCAGGAGATATAGCAATTTTACCCAAACCTTTGATCAAACCTTGATTTCCTTCCCCGAATGTGATAGCTCTTTGGGGATCATTATTTTTCTCATATGAGGAGAACATCCTTTTCTCCCCAGTCATGTGGTTTGTGCACCCGCTATCAATTATCCAACTTGACCCACCAGATGCATAAACCTACCAAACAAATTTAGGCCTTATTCTTAGGTACCCAAACGGTCTTGGGTCCTTTGACATTAGAAACAAGCACCTTGGGTACCCAAACACAAGTCTTGGGACTTTTGTGTTTGCCCCCAACATATTTGGCACCTACCTTGCTTGATTTATTAGTTACCATCAAAAGTCTTAAATGAAATGCTATGTTTATTTGATGCATTGACAGTTTTCGTTTTAGGCATTTTGATATGAGTTGAATGCCTAGAGCTAGAGGCCTCATTACAATACACATAAGCATGATGAGAAACAGTATGAGATTTTCTAGCATGAATTTTCCTAATTTTATGCTCAGGATAGTTCTCAGGGTATAAAATGTAACGTTCTCTATCCTGAACCATAGAAGCTTTATCCTTAACAAAATTAGATAGTCTGTTCTTGAGGGCATTAAGCTTGATGTTGCTTTGGTTCCCTTGTTGGAAACCAATGTCATCTTTAATGCCAGGGTGTCTCCCATTATAAATCATGCTACGAGCAAATTTAAATTTTTTATTTTCGAACTCATGTTCGGCAATTTTAGCATTTAATTTGGCTATGTGATCATTTTGTTCTTTAATCATAGCAATGTGATCATTCATAGCATCAACATTAACATCTCTACATCTAGTGCAAATGGTGACATGCTCAACAGTAGAGTAGAAATATTACTAGCATTCAATTCTTCTATCTTAGCATTTAAACTAGCATTTTCAGTTCTAAGTCAGGAAATTGAATCATTGCAAATATCAAACTCTTTGGATAAATTTTCACATTTTTCTACTTCGAGAGCATAAGCATTTTTTAGTTTAACAAACATCTTATTTTCCTTAACGAGCAAGTCCTCTTGGCATTCCAAGAGATCATCCTTCTCGTTAATGGTTTCTATCAATTCATTTATCTTTTTATTTTGATCCTTGGTTAGGTTTGCAAAAAGAGAAGTTAAATCATCTTCATTTTCACTAGAGCTACCCTCATCATCGGAAGTAGTATATTTACGGGTATCTCTAGAATGTACCTTCTTCTTTTTGCTGTCCATAGCCATGAGGCATTTGTGGCCGATGTTGGGGAAGAGAAGGCCCTTGTTGACGACGATGTTGGCGACGTCCTCGTCGGAGGAGGAGTCGGTGGATCTCTCGCCGGAGTCCCATTCCCGTCCCATGTACGCCTCGCCACCCTTCTTCTTGTAGTATCTTTTCTTCCTCTTCTTCTTCTTCTTCCCTTTCTTGTCATCGTCCCTATCACTATCACTTGTATATGGACATTTTGCAATAAAGTGACCAGACTTACCACACCTATAACACACCCTTTTGGAACGGGGTTTGTTGTCCTTCCCCTTTCTTTGCTTGAGGATTTGCCGAAAGCTCTTGATGATAAGAGTCATCTCCTCATTGTCGAGCTTGGAAGCGTCGATTGGGAGTCTACTTGGTGTAGACTCTTCCTTCTTCTCTTCTGTTGCTTTGAATGCAATGGGTTGCACCTCGGATGTGGAAGTGACGCCTTGCTCCAAGTTGATAATGTGTTTGGAGTCTTTGATCATAAGTTCAAAGCTCACAAACTTGCCAATAACCTCCTTGGGAGACATCTGTTTATATCTTAGATCTCTACTGATTAGTTGTACTTGAGTGAGATTACAAAAAACCAAGAGATCTAAGAATAACATTGACCATTTCATGGTCATGCCACTTCGTGGTCCCGAGGTTGCGCACTTGATTGACCATTGTCTTGAGCCGGTTGTATATTACTTGTGGCTCCTCTCCTTTGTTGAGGACGAATCGACCGAGCTCTCCCTCGATCGTTTAACGCTTGGTGATTTTGGTCACCTCGTCCCCTTCATGCGTCGTCTTGAGGACATCCCAAATTTCTTTGGCATTTTAACCCTTGCACCTCATTATACTCCTCTCGACACAAGGAGGCGAGGAGTATAGAAGTTGCTTGGGAATTAAAATGCCTCATTTGGGCGGCCTCATCGGAGTCGTAGTCCTCATCGCCCACTTATGGTGCCTACGCTCCGAACTCAACAATATCCCATATACTTTCGTGAAGTGAGGTTAGATGATGCCTCATTTTATCACTCCACATACAATAATCTTCACCATCAAAATATGGCGGTTTGCCTAGGGGTACGAAAATGTAGAGGAGCGCGTTTGGGAATGCGAGGATAGCAAAGAGGCATTTTACTATACTTGTTACGCTCTTGGCGTTTCGAAGTTGTAGACTCGACATCGGATGTGGAAGGTGATAAAGAGTCGGTCTCATAGTAGACCACCTTCTTCATCTTCTTTTTCTTCTTGTCACCCTTCCTATGTGACTTGATGGAGCCAGCGGATTCCTCATGCTTGTCGCCGGCCTCCTTCGACGGAGTCCGTTCGTCGTTCTTCCTTACCGAGGCTTCACGCCTATCGCCGGTGACCATTTCCCTTTTGGCGTGTTCTCCCAACATCACTTTGAGTTGTTAAACTTTAATGAAGCACCGGGCTCGGATACCAATTGAAAGTCGCCTAGATGGGGGTGAATAGGCGAAACCTAAAAATTTATAAACTTTGAACACACACTATGTCCGGGGTTAGTGTTAGAAATAATTCAGGGTGTGGAAGATAGTTCTCCTTGCTATGAGTTGCTCAATTAATGCGGATAACCTTGAGAGCAAACTCAAATCAATATGAGCAAGGGAACTTTAGAGAGAGGAAAGGAGGGGAAACAAATCGAGTGGAGATCAACTCAAATGAACACGACGATTTGTTTGCCGAGGTTCAGATCAAAGAACCTAGTCCCCGTTGAGGAGGCCACAAAGGCCGGGTCTATTCCAACCCTTTCCCTCCCTCAATCGGTCACTTAGACCAGTTGAGTGCTTTTCCTTAATCACTTGGGTCACTAAGACCCCACAAGGATCACCACACACTTAGGTGTCCACTTGCGGCACCGATGAAGTCATTTGTCCTCTTGCGACACCGGACAGTCCGGTGGCACACCGAACAGTCCGGTGTGTTCTGACTTTGTAGTTATGACTTCTGCACTGTGCATTGTGCACTATTCACCGCAGTCAACCATTTGGCGTAGTTGACGGTTGCTCCGTTGGCTCACCGGACAGTCCGGTACACACCGGACAGTCCGATGAATTATAGCGGAGTGACTCTCAGAAAACCCGAGAGCGGCCAGTTCGCGAGATGCCTCGGCCTGGGCACCGGACAGTGTCCGGTGCACACCGGACAATGTCCCGTGCGCCACTGGCTGCACCTATACTTGTCTTTGCTCCGAACTTTGTCGAGTTCCTAAATTTATTTTCTTTATTGGTTTATGTTGAACTTTATGCACCTGAGATAAATGATAACTAGACAAACTAGTTAGTCTACGTGGTTTGTGACAGACGTCAAACACCAAAATTAATTATAGGAAATGTTTAAGCCTATTTTCCTTTCATAATTAAACCTTGAATGACTAAGTAAACATTAAACGACTGAATATTTGGGGTTGTATGTTGCATGCGACATGTGCATGTGCGACATGTGGATCAGTCCTGTTAATCACGCGTGGCCGGTGTGGTTCCCTAATTCAGTTGATTTCCCTAGTGCGGATCGGTCCCTTTAATTGTGTGTGGCTAGTGCAGTTAATCACATACTATTGGTGTGGTTGATTTCCCTGGTGCGGTTAATTGGTTGGGTTGGATTAGTTGGACCTTTTATTCTAGACAATGGACCATGAGGTCCATCACCATAGGTGATACTAATAATTAGCACTTAGGTATATACACACACATGTACATGTATCACTAATTGGTCTTCAATAATTATGGTATATTGTAAATATAAAATCATAAAGACTTGTTCACTTAGAAGTGCAATGAAAGGGCAAGATTAAAGGGCTATTTGGTTTACTGCCTAAGGGGTCACAACGTAACTAAGCGTAGTCGCTCGCATTGAAGAACTAACCTTAGACAAAAAAAAGTTAGGCAAATTTTGGCGACTTAGACAGGAAGCCAAACAACCAATCCCTTTGTAGTCAAAATTGGATAGAAAAACATTTAATCTTTTTCAATCCCCTTGCAATCGAACAAGACCCGATGGATCATAATCCATCCAAGCCTATCCATTGATCAATATGGCTGGGATCTATGCATGTGTACACATAATACATGGTCTTCTTGAGAAGCTAAGAGTATGTTTGATTTGACTTTTAACTTTGTCTTTTGTTCCCTAAAACACAAAAGCTAAACCAAAGAGCTCGAACCAGGAAGTAGTTTTTTTTTTTCAAAAGCCGGCTTTCTCGTAGCGTAAAATAAAAGCACCTCTAGATCTGCTTTTAGCGACTTTCGGGAAAAAACATGCAAATATATGTGGAAGAACATTTAGCGGCTTAAGCGGTTTCCACCAAATAAGTTTTAGTTTTTTTACAGCTCACAACACACAACAATTTTTTTCATAGCTCACAGTCACAATAGCTTTTTTCACAACCACATACCAATCAAACAGATCCTAAATATATCTCTCATGCCGCGTTTGCAAATGTACTTTAATTTATCAAAATACCGTAATGGTTTTATAAGTGAGCTGAAGAGCATCAATTCGTCAAAATAATAGTGACCACTAGTTATGATTTCCGTCGTGACAATGGAAATGGGGTCACTAGAGGTTCGAAAAAATAATGTACGACCAATAGTAGGAATGTTTGGATGGCCCCAGGTTCTAGCTCTAGTGTAGAACTATGATTTATAATATCAATTTAAATAGTTTTAAAATTATTTAATCTAAATAATAAATAAAAATAATTTATCTAAATATTTTATAAAGTCTTATAACTTCAGTTTTATAATTATCTGGAGCACCTAATGATATAATTCACCAATTTTCTCGGAGCTGGAGCTGTACCCAAACTGGGCCATAGTAATAAGGCAATTTTAAACATGGGCCTAGAGAAGCTCTAAACTACTATTAGAGTATATGTAACATGGTGCTTCAAAATAGTGTCTTAAAAATTGAAAAATTCACCATTTAAAATGTTTAGGACACTAAAAATAAAAATTGAGCTCGAACATTTAAAGCCTAAATCATAATTTTTAGAAAATAAGGTACATTATTATAAAAAAAGTTGAAAATGATGTAGAAAACAAGGATAAAACACTAATCCAGATATAGTATATTTTGGTTCATTTTATGGTCTATCCTATATTATTTTGTAAAATATTGTAAAATAAAACACAGTTGAAACTGTTTTTTACTAAATAAGTCATATATTTCAAGACATGGCATTAACTTAAGGATGAATTGTATACATGTCACTCAAATTATACAAAATTAGATAGCTAGCTCGTCTCGATGGTATGGAAATGAAAGCTATCTAATTTTACAAAAGTCAAGTGGTATATTTCTGATTGACCCTTAATTTGAAGCACGGTTAGTCGGTTAGAGATGCTCTTACATGTACCATTTTAGAGCTTCTTTCTTTAGCTAATCATTGAGCCAGCAATGCAATCAACCTGTATATGTCGGGAAACAAAACTAACTATGGTTCAGGGCAATGTCATCCAAATAGCACTGATGTTTGGGACAGAATTTTAGCTCGCCCGTACATGCACAGATTGCAGCAAGCACCAACAGCATAAACTATGGGCTGTTTGTAAAGATAACTCGTCGAGCACCTGTAAAAAAACCTAGTAGGGATATAATGAGCCTAGCTACAAGTCCACACAAAGGATTTTGTACTGAACAACGACAAAACTGGGTAACAATAATAATAATACAGTCAGCAGCAATACGAAGTTGTAGCTAGTATTATATTGCAGTTGCTTCAATCATCATGAAATTGGACAAATGTCTACAAGGCACTTCTTCCAGGCTAATGTATGGTCACCAGATCAACGTACTTACCTTTGTCATGGATTGGATACAACAGCCAAGCAGGCAAGAAAATGAACAAGATACAATGCTAATAGCAGTCACCGCTGGATTACACAAACGTTGCATATCGATCCGGCGCGGCACACATTCAATTTTGTGACTAACAGTAACAACAGCAACAGGTAGTACCTGCATTTGTCATGGTTGCTGAAACTCCATCTAGGTCATGTTGGAGTTGGACATGTCTTGTTTCAGTTGGAATAATGGGCAGCAGCAAGTCTAGACATCAACTCCTTTATAATGGACGGGCAGCTGTTGGCCAGATGGTCAAATCCATCAGTTGCCATGACATCATTCAGCGACCCAGGAGACTTCTTGAGGAACTGAAAGCATGCTTCCTTGAGCCCCTGGCATTGGTGCTGCTCAGCAAGGGCCAGCGTGGTGGCCGCGGTACTGACGTCGATGTGCCTGCACAAGATGTCCTCGCAGACGAGTTTGAGCCTCTCCATGCCATACCTGTCGGCGGCGACGAGCAGGTGCTGAGCCATAAGGGCCTCTTCTTCCTGGGGCTCGGACTTGGGCAGCGCGTCGGTGTAGATGAAGTGCAGCAGGTTCCTGAACACGTCCGCCCTCATCTCATCTATCTGCACCTCCCTGGCGGAAAGAGACGCCTCCTTCATGGCGCCGAACAGCTGGGCCTGGAACACGGGCGACCTCACCGCGAGCACGCAGCGATGCGCCGCGAACTCCTCCCCGTCCACCCGGAAGCGCACGTCGGCGCCCAGCTCGCTCCGCAGGAGTTCGCCCAAGTTCTGCGACAGGTCCGGCGGCGGAACGCGGACGAACGCGACGGAGGCGGCCGCGGCTCTGGCGGCGGCGTCCTCGGCGCGGAACTGGGTGACGACGCAGACGTCGCAGCGGACGCAGAAGGAGTCGTCCTTGAGGTGCCTCGACTTCTCCAGCGCTTCCCTCCGGATGAAGGTGTTGAAGCCCCAGTACGAGCCGGGGGCGTTGAACCGGTTCACGGGGAGGGTCTTGGTGAGGGACGGCACCGGCTTGCCGGCACGGTCGAGAAGGCCGACGCTGAGCTGCGCGAGCGCGGGGGTGCGGTTGGCGGGTGCGTCCTCGAGAACGAGGTAGAGCGAGATGTAGTCGGCCGTCTGCGCGCAGTCGCCGTTGGGGAGGTAAGCGAGGTGCCAGGAGTGGCCGCCGACGCGGAACGAGCAGGACTTGAGGTGGATGCCGGTGGCGAGGCCCTTGGTGCGCGAGTAGCCGTCGATCTTGAGCACGTGCGAGCCGACAGCGGTGGTGGCGATGATGGAGGACGATGAAGACGAAACCTGGACCGTGGGCGAGGACATCGACATGGTTACCTGGCCGACGGTGGCGGATGGATTTGTTAAGGAGCGAGGGTTTGGGGGTGAATCAAGGGTTTCCCTACCCTAAAATTGAAATAGTAAGGGTGGCCCTGCGATGTGTGCCGCGGAGGGAGGGAGAGGGTCTCTCACCTTCACTCGTGAGCCGCCCGCCCGCCCGCCCGCCGGCCGGCTGCATGCGTTCACGCCATGCGTACGCCAGATATAGCCAAGGGACCACCGGGGAAAAGGAGAACGAGAACGGAAAAACGTAAGAGCATCTCCGACCGGAGCTCTAAACGGGTTTTATTTTGAAATGTAGAACTTTAAGAGCAAAAAGATGCTCCAACGGAAATCCTATTTTACAAAAATTAATCAAATAATTATAGGGCTCGAATTCTCATAATCTAAATATAGTACCTCAAATACCGGAACCATATCCTCATTCCGTACGCTATTCCTAACAATTTATTTCCTAAATAACATAATCTATTTTTTAATAATATGATATAGGGTTCAACTATTGGAGCTGCAAACGTTTTTATGACATTAAACATTTTAAATGAGGTCTTATTTTAATTTTGAAGACTTAAATATAGAACTTTTTGTTGGAGATTCTCTAAAGGACTCTAGATATATTGGAAAGCTTTTAAGAGAGGCGCCAATCAAAAGCGGCTTCTTTTGTGAGATTTTGCTTTGTATATATCATGCCATCCCGTAGTAGTTCATTTTGGGAGATCATTAAGGACTGCTAGTAGTATACCTTGTAAAACATGCTAGCTATATATATATATATATATTGCAATCCATCCTAGCTTATGATCGATATCACAATAATATAATATCCATGGGACTGGAATTGTGTCACGAGTTTTCATATCTACAAGGATCGTCATATCGCGTAAGAATAGTTGCAGATACAGAACCAGAGATTTTTTTCTTTCTCGTATACATTACAAGACATTCTTTTCTTATATCTTTTAATCGAATAATATCTCTGCAAAACTCAGTTAGATGGTAAAAGATCTTCAGATAAGAAATAATTTAAATCTATTATACTTAGGTGTAGTTAGTCTCTCTCTTTGCCTCCCTCTCCCACCGTCAATCTCTATCTATCTGTATATGAATTAATATATGATCACAAAGAGATTTGTGCTGTCATGCATAGTGTCATATATCTTGTTAAATTATTCTTTTGGTCATAGGCGTAACAGGAATCGCAACAATATAATAAGCAAGAAAAAAACATGATCCGAATGACCAAACAATTGATGTAGATTACATGTCACCACGGTTATATATATTTTGCATACTCCCCACCAGACCCTTTCCTTAAGCATCATCATGATTTACATTACCGACATATTTCAAAAATATCATCAATGACCAGTAATGGAAATATCAAAAATCTATATATGACAAAAATATCTTTTATTTAAAAACAAACACTTAAGGGGTGTTTGGTTTCTAGGGACTAATTTTTAGTCCACTCATTTTATTCCATTTAGTCACTAAATTACTAAATAAAACAAGCTAAAATAGAGTTTTAAATTTCGTATTTAGCAATTTAGGGACTAAAATTAAATAAAATGAAGGTACTAAAAATTTGTTCCTAGAAACCAAACACCCCTTAATTTGCACACAAAATCATATAGAAGGTGTGCCAACCTTTTTACATCACAAAATAATACAAATCTATAGAAATATGAGGATATAATGCTCTCATAGCGGTACACAAGACGAGAGCAGGAGTGGAGAGTGGAGGTGGCTACAAAGAGAAAGGTGAAAACCTAGACAAGTTTTTTTAGTTAGGGTTGCACTTGGAGTTTACACACTTGTCTTGTGGGATGAAATTCTACAAGACAAGTGTGTAAACAATCCCAATTCAAACCCATGAATGTTTTGCCGATAAATGCTTGTGAAATGAAATTCTAACAATCCAAATTCAAACACATGAAATGTTTTGCGATAAATGTTTTTAGGCCTGCACGGATAGTGCTGAAATATCTAGAGTTTTATATCGTTGAGAAATTTAAACAAAGGACACATCAAAAATACAATTACGTATAGCACTTATGGATTAAGGTTCACGTGTGTACGTGGAGTAAACATTTTCTAAGGGCATGTTCATTTTAATCTCAATCCATGTGGACTGGACGGGAATGAGCGGGTCTAAATCCCTAGCAAATCAAATTTCTTACTAATTTCTTCTCCCATCCAATCCATATGGAATGGAAATAACTGGACAAGATATTAGGTGTACAATTATGGATACTACTAATGGATCAGTTCGTATGTGTGTGTGCGCGCGGAGTAACTCGAGTCATCTTGCCTTTATAGCTTCCCTAAAAGTCTATGCTTTATTCGCTAGTTCCCTTGTCCCTCCATGGAGTCACTTCTTATGTCATAGGTAGGGAAAGCTGAAATTAGCACCATCCACCATGACATTTGACTCTTGATACCACAACAATGTCAAAACCAACCATATTAATATGTATGTAGGATTTCCAAGATAAACTAGTGAAACAAACAAAAAGCATAATTAGATTTTGTGATTCTAGCCATATACTATTGAAGCAATCATAAAATGGCGGTGTTTGTTCTTAGGAGTGATTAGTTTAAACTATTGATAAATGCTTTGTTGTATTTTAGTTCTTTTGTTCAATCATGGAACATTCCTATCTTGAGGCACGAGGATATGGCAATTTAGTTCTCATCATCGACGGAGAGTGGAGGACAAGCAAGAGTTCGTTCTGCAGTAGAGGGTGAAAACCATCATTCTGAAGAAGATGAATTGAGGCACAAGGGTAAAACTCAATTTCTCAGTCCTATGACATACCTCAATGTTAAGAAAATTGATAGGATATTTCATGTCTTCCCATCTAAAGTTTGTTGTATCGTCTACATTGTGGGATCTGAATTGTTTACGCCTTTTGTGGCAACTCATTTAAAAATTTGTAGTATAAGAATACCTTATGTTGTTTGCGTCATCCCGTAGATGTGATTCATGAGTGGATTTTATAAAATGCTTTCCAATAAATGGTCCACATCGGCAAGGGCCTCACTAGGCCATCTTAGCATGTGGCTATGGTGTGAGTTGTATATATTATGTGAGTACATTTGTACATGCATGTAGGAAATAAGTATGTATAAATAACCATGGTTATTGGTCATGAACCCAATGAGGTATTCCACAATGATTATTGATGGTAATGTTTTGTTTGGATGTTGTAGTATTAAGAAACCATAGCATCAAGAAACTACAGTTTTAGACCATATTGATGTGCAAAACCATGGTTTAGAAAAATGATATATATGGTGGAGTTTTTAAATCTCTAAATACATTATAGTTTTAGCAATATTGTTGTACTCGACACCATAAAGTTTGTTGCATCCAAACACTCCTTGAGACTCTAAAACCAAAGCATTTCACAAAATCATAGTATATTTCTAAAGCTCCAAACAGTAACGAAACCATTTGTAAGAGGAGGATTTTCAAGTATTTGAAATGTGATGACCGCATGTATGTGATACTGTCTATATGGCCAAAGATCCTTTATAATTATCACATGTGAAGATGTTGTAGGCATAGGTATAACCCATAAACCTAATGTTTCCTACTCAACTCATGTCTTGTAACTTTGTAAGGTTGAGTTACTCAGGTCCTTGAGTACTCAACATTGACTAATGACTATTATAGAGATGAAGTGTGTACCATTGAATGCGAAGTTCAAGAAGCTTCATAGAAATCTCCAATCACATGTAGGTTGGATACCACATAATTGGCCGCTATTATGCTAAAGGCTTTTGGGCGCTTCTAGGTTGACTTTGGCATGGTTTTGATGTCATTTTATGACTATGCTCATAACAACTACTAATCTATGGATCAGTGCAATGTCACCAAAAATGGGGTCACCACACTCCTGGCTCCATATGTCCATGTAACCCTGATGCAAAGATGACATGCAAATGGTTGTGGTGGGAAACAAGGAGAACAACGAGATGATCAGGGTACTATGATATAAAGAGCACCCTGATAACACACAAATGATCTATGTTACTCCTTGAGAAACTTTCATCTCTATATGACAAATACACATAAAAGCCAAGTAAAATTGTCTTGTTCAAACTATCAGTTACATCCGCGAGCATGTAGCAGAAGAAACTGCCAATGTTCACATAGAAGAAACTACCTAGCATCACTTTGTCAAAGAGAACTCACACATACATCAAGAGTTGTATCAAACATTTAGCAAAGCTCGAGAGGCAAAATATGTTGTTCTTGTGATATTCTTTGGTCTAGGATACAAATTATGGTCTAATGTTTTGACCTATTTGTGTGCTAATATATGCTAATATATTATGCTAGTGTAGTCTCACCTTGGCTATCGAGGTTATGTTGGACCATCATATAAGGCATATATAATCTTTATCTCCAACCATGATGGCAACTTCAAAGCACCAGACATTATTTCCTAGTAGTTAGGTCTAAGAAAGACACATGAAAAAAGATGGTTCAGTTCTTAGAGAATTCAAAAACATTGGACTATTGTGTAATACTCAATCATTAAGGAAAAATATAAAAATGAAGGGACAAGATCGTTGAATAGTATAAAAAAGAAGTAGAGGACTCTATTGTTGCTAGTCAATTAGCAATCCAACAAAAAGGCAAGAGTTGTCTCATTTAGGAGCCTTGAAGTAGTAGTAATATAGGGCATGAATTGTGTCATTACTAATCAATAGTGAGATGTGTTGTTGTTGTCCCTAGCTTGGTGGCTCAACCTGACAACTAATTTTTAGGGAATAGGAGGGGTGTGAGCCGCTATAAATTTTTTGTTAAACAAAAATAAAGTTGGCCTTACAACAAATGCATCACAAAATAGAAAGTAAATAATGAAAAATAAGAAGGATTAAACAAAAGCTTCTAGCCATAGGCCAATAAGAGGATGAGACTTTGTTTTTGCTTTAAGTATAACTAGAGAACACTAGTTTTTGGAAACAAGCTTACACCACTAAAGAGGTTCCCTATGAGGTGATGGTTCATATCTTGTACTCATTACCAAATACTCTATCAATGTTGACTTTAGCATACCTTTGTTGAATTGGGCAACCATGAATGGTCGTATCTCCTTTAGGCATGACCTTGATGTTCGCCACCTTGTTAGTTGTCCACTAATGGTAGATGTACAATGTAAGACCTTGAATTTTGGGATATAAAAATTTCTTTGCTCTGTACTCAAAATTCAGGTGTAACCCGCTCTTTATTCTCCTCTTTTGTCCTTTTCCTAAATAATGGAGAGTTATTTTGTATTATATAAGTCATGTTTAGCGAAATAAAACCCTAGAGGAGTCTGATCGTTGCATCTCATGTCGAAGCATGAACTTCTATTTGCAATGTGGTATTAATGTTGTCTATTCTGGAAATTAGAAAATCTATTTTGAATATTGGGTTAAAACCCATAGGTTAATGGGAGGAACCCACCAGTCATGACCTTTTTTAGTTCGCCTTAGTGTGCACACAATAGGAAAGATTGAAACCCTTTGTAACCTCTCATGCTACTACGAGGGAACCCGCCGTAACTCCTACGCCCTCATAACCCCTCCCTCCCATGTCCCCTATCAGTTGCTCGATCATCCACATTCCCCCTCCTCGATCACACCATTTGCTCGCACCTATGCTAGTTCCCCTTCGCTCTATCCCTGCACATGGAGGAGTTTCAGTTCCCTAGGTGAAGAGGCATCCCTAGGCGACGATGATTACCACCCTGCAACAACTGGGGAGGAGGAGCGTCATCTATGTCGCCATCCCTGGAGCATCAACGTCCTCGCCATCGATGGTTCATCGGCTGTACTTCCTTTCCCCTTGGCGAGAAACCCCTCGGTCTTCCATGTTTCACCATGAATCAATTGTAGCCGATGTCTAATCTCTGTGATGTGTTTCATTCGGTAGCGTAGAACCGGTAACCTGGTTTTGTCCCCTTCCCCTCGTCGGAATCGTAAAATAGATGTTCTCATCACAATCCTAGGGTCGGATTTCACCGTACTCCAAGTTATTTCCCCCAATTTTTCCTTCCCTTCTCTTTCTATCTCTCCTATCTTCTTCCTGGGCGTGCTTCTTCCCATGGCAGTCATGGCCACCCAGCTCCGCGCCCCTTCCCTGCGCCCCCTCCATGTCCCTACCTTGTACCCCTACCCCCGCACCCTCCTCCTGTGGCTCCCCTGGTGGCACGGCTGGTCGAGCCTCGATCCGCTGCTAGTCTGCCCTAGCCCCGGGCTCCATGCCCTTACCTACGCTTAGAGCCATGGCATGCGCCCCTACCTCACCCAGCTAGTCGAGCCTCCTTGTGCCCTTGCCCCAACCCTTGGCGCAGCTCCTCGGGCACAGCAGCCAGCCAACAGGCGGCATGGCCAGCAGCCAGCTGGCCAAGCAGTGGCACAACTAGCCTCCGCCCCCTGTGTGCGCACGGTTACATGCTAGAGGTGGAAGAAAGCACCATGGACACACCAAATCCCACTCACCTGATCCTCTACGTCTGAGTTCCATGTGACCCTTCGTGTGGTTTTGTTTTCGACCAGTGGATTATTACTTATTCAATATATTTTGCCTCATAAACCCATTTCGACTTGTTTTAGTGGTGTCAACTTTGTAATAATGTCGACTACATCTTAGGAACATTTTTCCATGACACATGTTTTATTTAATTAATTAAATGTGTTCATCCGATGATTACTAAAATAACTTTCTAACTAAAACTAAGTTATGGTTTTAATTTGCGCTTTTATAAGTACATGTTCATGTGATTAATGGCAACTCAAATATTTTGAATTAATATTTGCTTAGTTTAAACATGATATTAGTTAGTGGTTTTCACATGTTGTGTCTTTTCTAAAATTAATTATTTAGATGTTATGAATTCTACCTAACATTTTATACATATAATTTGCCTAGTTTTAAAATGTGATTTCCAATCAAGTTATAATTCGTATTAAATCTAAATGCTTTATATTAATTAAAAATAACTTAGTAATATAGTTTTACGTGTTCCATCACGTAAAACATTCAGAAGTTATATCTTTCCAACTAAACCTCTGATTTCCATGTTTTTCTCTCAAGACCATAGAAGCGAGCTCTATTTCGTATTTCATATCTTAATGATATTTTCTCTTATATGGTGTATTGTTCTTTTCTATT
Source organism: Zea mays (assembly GCF_902167145.1). Lineage (NCBI taxonomy): Eukaryota > Viridiplantae > Streptophyta > Magnoliopsida > Poales > Poaceae > Zea > Zea mays. The sequence goes on along the minus strand of NC_050096.1, from coordinate 246,237,957 downwards.
ATTAGTATATTAAATGTATGTTTGTAATCGTATAGATAACGTCCGATCGTGGAGAGCAAAGGAGCTACATGCGAAGAACTTGAGCACTCGTTTGTTGAAGGCATGTGTTCTTATAATCAACACAGGGATGACTAGATTTTTATTTACCTGTCTTTGTTTACCTTTTGGGTTGGGTTGTGATGATTATCTTTAATGCTAGCGCTTGAATCAAATAATTGAACATTATGAGATATTTATTTTGATACGTTGTTTTATGTCTTGGATATGATTATGAATTTGTGAAGGCTTAGGTTGTATCCCAAGTACTTCACCTTAAGGAGACTCGAGCAGTATCTCGAGTACTCCTCCGTGAGGACTGGTTCATTAGGTGTGAAAGGAATACAGACACTTAAGAGGGGGGCTGAATTAGGACTTCTATTTGTATCACTAATCTAGGCCACAAATAATTTTCCTAAACAAAACCTATGCAAATAACGAAACAATAATGTGCAAAATAGTTTTTGTCTAAGTGTTGTTATCCTTATCGCAAAAGGAGTTATGCAACCTAAGTTCCAATCCTATATTCTAAACTGAGAATAGTAAAGATTAAAATTTAAATAATCAATATCAAAGCGGGAGCTAAAGAGAAAGGCAGAGACGCAAACTCCCGTGGACACGCTAGTATTTTTACCAAGATATCTAGAACCGCGTAAGGTTTTGACTAATCCTCGTTGGTGCCCCTATGCTAAGCGAAGCCGGCCTAAGGGAGAAGCACCCAATCAAGTAATTCTGTAGAGAGCCGCGAGCCATCTCCACACGCAAGTGGTTCTTAGCTTCTAGCCTCCTCTTGGACGCTCCCCGCCATCTTCACTATCGAGCTTCCGCTGAAACACTGTGGACCTTGTTCGCTCTGGTACATGGTGGCGGTCACACCACAAACTCGGTTGGTGTGGTCTCGCAAGGCATCACCCCACCCTGTACAATTACAACAGCTCACACAAGAGCCGAGGGGTTTGGAGGTTGAAAGTCGCCTAGAGGGGGGTGAATAGGCGGAATCTGAAAATTATAAACTTAAGTACACACTACAAGTCGGGGTTAGCGTTAGAACGAATAATAAGTCCGGGAGAGAGGGGAAAACAAATCAACCAAGAAATATGCGGATGAACACGGTGATTTGTTTTACCGAGGTTCGGTTCTAAAGAACCTAGTCCCCATTGAGGTGGTCACAAAGACCGGGTCTCTTTCAACCCTTTCCCTCTCTCAAACGGTCACTTAGACCGAGTGAGCTTTCTTTCTTGATTTCTCGGGTCACTTAGACCCCGCAAGGACCACCACACGATTGGTGTCTCTTGCTTCGCTTACAAGGCTTTGAGAATAAGAATGAGAGAAAGAAGAAAGCCAACCAAGCAACAAGAGCAACAAGGAAACACAAGAACGATCCTCTCACAAGTCCTAAAGCACTAGAATTGAATTGGGGACTTTGATTTTATCGGTGGCTTTGATTTGTGTCTTGGAGTGTTGCACTTTGCTCTTGTATTGAATGAAATGTGATGAATGCTTGGATGGTTGGAGTGGAGGTGGTTGAGGGGTATTTATAGCCCTCAACCACCAAACAACTGTTGGGGTTGGGCTGCTGTCGATGGGCGCACCGGACACTGTCCGGTGCGCCAGCCACGTCACCCAACCGTTAGGGTTCGGACGCAGTAGACCGTTGGAGCTTTGTCTTCTTATGGCACCAGACAGTCCGGTGCCGCACCAGACATGCACTGTTCATTGTCCGGTGCGCCTCTGGCGACTGCTCTGACTTATGCGCGCACTGTTCTTCACTGTTCACGGAGTCAACGGTTTTTGCATTTGACCGTTGCGCGAAGGAGCCGTTGCTCCGCTGGTGCACCGGACAGTCCGGTGAATTATAGCGAGGCGCGGCTTGAGAAACCCGAGGGTGGCGAGTTTAGAGTTTTACGGTCCTGGTGCACCGGTCACTGTCCGGTGGCACACCGGACAGTCCGGTGCGCCAGACCAGGGCACCCTTGTTTCTTTGCTCCTTTCTTTTTGAACCCTTTCTTCAATCTTTTATTGGTTTGTGTTGAACCTTTATGCACCTATAGAATATATAATCTAGAGCAAGCTAGTTAGTCCAATATTTATGTTGGGCATTCAACCACCAAAATTATTTATAGGAAAAGGTTAAACCCTATTTCCCTTTCAATCTCCCCCTTTTTGGTGATTGATGCCAACACAAACCAAAGCAAATATATAAGTGCAGAATTGAACTAGTTTGCATAAGGTAAGTGCATATGTTACTTGGAATTAAACCAATTTATACTTTCACTAGATATGCATGAATTGCTTTCTTTCTTTTTAACATTTTGGACCACATTTACACCACTTGTTTTGTTTTTGCAAATCTTTTTGGAAATTCTTTTTCAAAGTCTTTTGTAAATAGTCCAAGGTATATGAATAATATTGTAAGAAGCATTTTCAAGATTTGAAACTTCTCCCCCTGTTTCAAATACTTTTCCTTTGACTAAACAAAACTCCCCCTAAATGAAATTCTCCTCTTAGCTTTCAAGAGGGTTTTAATAGGTACCAATTGGAAGTATATTTAGATACCAATTTTGAAAATCTATTTTTAAATATACCAATTGAAATAAGCCTCCCAATTGAAGAAATTGCTATTACAAGATACCAATTGGAAACCAAACACTTGTGAGTTGAAATAAACCTCCCAATTGAAGAAATTGCTATTACAAGATACCAATTGGAAACCAAACTCTTGTGCGTAAATTAATTTTTGAAGTTGGTGGTGCGGTCCTTTTGCTTTGGGCTTAATATTTCTCCCCCTTTGGCATTAATCACCAAAAACAGAGACATTTGAGAGCCCTCATATTTTCTCCTCCATTGGTAAATGAAATATGAGTGAAGATTATACCAATTTGAGAGTGATGTGGAGTGACGGCGAAGAGTAAATGATATCGATAGAGTGGAGTGGAAGCCTTGTCTTCGCTGAAGACTCCATTTCCCTTTCAATCTATGACTTAGCATAGAAATACACTTGAAAACACATTAGTCGTAGTAATGAAAGAGATATGATCAAAGGTATAAATGAGCTATGTGTGTGAAGTTTCAATCAAAATTCCAAGAATCAAGAATATTTAGCTCATTCTTAAGTTTGCTAAAGGTTTTCTCATCTAAAGGCTTGGTAAAGATATCGGCTAATTGTTCTTTGGTGCTAACATAAGCTATCTCGATATCCCCCTTTGTTGATGATCCCTCAAAAAGTGATACCGAATGTCTATGTGCTTAGTGCGGCTGTGTTCAACGGGATTATCCGCCATGCGGATTGCACCCTCATTGTCACATAGGAGAGGGACTTTGCTCAATTTGTAGCCATAGTCCCTAAGGGTTTGCCTCATCCAAAGTAATTGCACACAACAATGTCCTGCGGCAATGTACTCGGCTTTGGCGGTAGAAAGAGCTACTGAGTTTTGTTTCTTTAAAGCCCAAGACACCAGGGATCTTCCCAAAAACTGACAAGTCCCTGATGTGCTCTTCCTATCAATTTTACACCATGTCCAATCGGCATTTGAATATCCTATTAAGTCAAAAGTGGATGCCTTAGGGTACCAAAGTCCAAACTTAGGAGTATAAACTAAATATCTCATGATTCTTTTCATGGCCCTAAGGTGAACTTCCTTAGGATCGGCTTGGAACTTTACACACATGCATACGGAAAGCATAATATCCGGTCGAGATGCACATAGATAAAGTAAAGATCCTATCATCGACCGGTATACCTTTTGATCTACGGAATTACCTCCCGTGTCGAGGTCAAGATGCCCATTTGTTCCCATGGGTGTCTTGATGGGCTTAGCCTCCTTCATTCCAAACTTGTTAAGTATGTCTTGAATGTACTTTATTTGGTTGATGAAGGTACCATCCTGGAGTTGCTTCACTTGAAATCCTAGAAAATACTTTAACTCCCCCATCATAAACATCTCGAACTTTTGAATCATAATCCTACTAAACTCTTCACAAGTAGATTTGTTAGTAGACCCAAATATGATATCATCAACATAAATTTCGCATACAAACAAATCTATAGTATGGTCTACATTCAGGGAGAAGAAATCTATAGTATGGGCGTACACACGTGAGAAATTTAAACAAAAGCCACATCAAAAATACAATTACGTATAGCACTTATGGATTAGGGTTCACGTGTGTATGTGGAGTAAACATTTTCTAAGGGCATGTTCATTTTAATCTCAATCCATGTGGATTGGACGGGAATGAGCGGGTTTAAATCCCTAACGAATCAAATTTCTTACTAATTTCTTCTCCCATCCAATCCATATGGAATGGAAATAACTGGACAAGACATTAGGTGTACAATTGTGGATACTACTCATGGATCAGTTCATATGTGTGCGCGCGCGGAGTAACTCGAGTCATCTTGCCTTTATAGCTTCCCTAAAAGTCTATGCTTTATTCGCTAGTTCCCTTGTCCCTCCATGGAGTCACTTCTTATATCATAGGTAGGGAAAGCTGAAATTAGCACCATCCACCATGACATTTGACTCTTGATACCACAACAATGTCAAAACCAACCATATTAATATGTATGTAGGATTTCCAAGATAAACTAGTGAAACAAACAAAAAGCATAATTAGATTTTGTGATTCTAGCCATATACTATTGAAGCAATCATAAAATGGCGGTGTTTGTTCTTAGGAGTGATTAGTTTAAACTGTTGATAAATGCTTTGTTGTATTTTAGTTCTTTTGTTCAATCATGGAACATTCCTATCTTGAGGCACGAGGATATGGCAATTTAGTTCTCATCATCGACGAAGAGTGGAGGACAAGCAAGAGTTCGTTCTGCAGTAGAGGGTGAAAACCATCATTCTGAAGAAGATGAATTGAGGCACAAGGGTAAAACTCAATTTCTTAGTCCTATGACACACCACAATGTTAAGAAAATTGATAGGATATTTCATGTCTTCCCATCTAAAGTTTGTTGTATCGTCTACATTGTGGGATCTGAATTGTTTACGCCTTTTGTGGCAACTCATTTAAAAATTTGTACTATAAGAATACCTTATGTTGTTTGCGTCATCCCGTGGTTGTGATTCATGAGTGGATTTTATAAAATGCTTTCCAATAAATGGTCCACGTCGACAAGGGCCTCACTAGGCCATCTTAGCATGTGGCTATGGTGTGAGTTGTGTATATTATGTGAGTACATTTGCATATGTGAGTACATTTGTACATGCATGTAGGAAATAAGTATGTATAAATAACCATGGTTATTGGTCATGAACCCAATGAGGTATTCCACAATGATTATTGATGGTAATGTTTTGTTTGGATGTTGTAGTATTAAGAAACCATAGTATCAAGAAACTACAGTTTTAGACCATATTGATGTGCAAAACCATGGTTTAGAAAAATGATATATATGGTGGAGTTTTTAAATCTCTAAATACATTATAGTTTTAGCAATATTGTTGTACTCGACACCATAAAATTTGTTGCATCCAAACACTCCTTGAGACTCTAAAACCAAAGCATTTCACAAAATCATAGTATATTTCTAAAGTTCCAAACAGTAATGAAACCATTTGTAAGAGGAGGATTTTCACGTATTTGAAATGTGATGACCGCATGTATGTGATACTGTCTATATGGCCAAAGATCCTTTATAATTATCACATGTGAAGATTTTGTAGGCATAGGTATAACCCATAAACCTAATGTTTCCTACTCAACTCATGTCTTGTAACTTTGTAAGGTTATGAGTTACTCAGGTCCTTGAGTACTCAACATTGACTAATGACTATTATAGAGATGAAGTGTGTACCATTGAATGCGAAGTTCAAGAAGCTTCATACAAATCTCCAATCACATGTAGGTTGGATACCACATAGTAGGTCGCTATTATGCTAAAGGCTTTTGGGCGCTTCTAAGTTGACTTTGGCATGGTTTTGATGTCATTTTATGACTATGCTCATAACAACTACTAATCTATGGATCGGTGCAATGTCACCAAAAATGAAGTCACCACACTCCTGGCTCCGTATGTCCATGTAACCCTGATGCCAAAGATGACATGCAAATGGTTGTGGTGCGCAACAAGGAGAACAACGAGATGATCAGGGTACTATGAAATAAAAGAGCGCCCCGGTAACACACAAATGATCTATGTTACTCCTTGAGAAACTTTCATCTCTATATGACAAATATACATAAAAGCAAACTAGAATTGTCTTGTTCAAACTATCAGTTACATTCGCGATCATGGAGCAGAAGAAATTGCCAATGTTCACATAGAAGAAACTACCTAGCATCACTTTGTCAAAGAGAACTCACACATACATCAAGAGTTGTATCAAGCATATGGCAAAGCTCGAGAGGCAACATATGTTGTTCTTGTGATATTCTTTGGTCTAGGATACAAAATATGGTCTAATGTTTTGACCTATTTGTGTGCTAATATATGCTAATATATTGTGCTAGTGTAGTCTCACCTTGGCTATCGAGGTTATGTTGGACCATCATATAAGGCATATATAATCTTTATCTCCAACCATGATGGCAACTTCAAAGCACCAAACATTATCTCCTAGTAGTTAGGTCTAAGAAAGACACATGAAAAAGATGGTTCAGTTCTTAGAGAATTCAAAAACATTGGACTATTGTGTAATACTCAATCATTAAGGAAACATATAAAAATGAAGGGACAAGATCGTTGAATAGTATAAAAAAGAAATAGGGGACTCTATTGTTGCTAGTCAATTAGCAATCCAACAAAAAGGCAAGAGTTGTCTCATTTAGGAGCCTTGAAGTAGTAGTAATATAGGGCATGCTTGTGTCATTACTAATCAATAGTGAGATGTGTTGTTGCTGTCCCTAGCTTGGTGGCTCAACCTAACAACTAATTTTTAGGGAATAGGAGGGGTGTGAGCCGCTATAATTTTTTTTTGTTAAACAAAAATAAAGTTGGCCTTACAACAAATGCATCACAAAATAGAAAGTAAATAATGAAAAATAAGAAGGATTAAACAAAAGCTTCTAGCCATAGGCCAATAAGAGGATGAAACTTTGATTTTGCTTTAAGTATAACTAGAGAAAACTAGTTTTTGGAAACAAGCTTACACCACTAAAGAGGTTCCCTATGAGGTGATGGTTCATATCTTGTACTCATTACTAAATAACCTATCAATGTTGACTTTAGCATACCTTTGTTGAATTGGGCAACCATGAATGGTCGTATCTCCTTTAGGCATGACCTTGATGTTCGCCACCTTGTTAGTTGTCCACTAATGGTAGACGTACAATGTAAGACCTTGAATTTTGGGATATAAAAATTTCTTTGCTCTGTACTCAAAATTCAGGTGAAACCCGCTCTTTATTCTCCTCTTTTGTCCTTTTCCTAAATAATGGAGAGTTATTTTGTATTATATAAGTCATGTTTAGCTAAATAAAACCCTAGATGAGTTTGATCGTTGCATCTCATGTCGAAGCATGAACTTCTATTTGCAATGTGGTATTAATGTTGTCTATTCTAGAAATTAGAAAATCTATTTTGAATATTGGGTTAAAACCCATAGGTTAATGGGAGGAACCCACTAGTCATGCCTTTTTTAGTTCGCCTTAGTGTGCACACAATAGGAAAGATTGAAACCCTTTGTAACCTCTCCTGCTCCTACGAGAGAACCCGCCGTAACTCCTACGCCCTCGTAACCCCTCCCTCCCACGTCCCCTGTCAGTAGCTCGATCATCCACATTCCCCCTCCTCGATCACACCATTTGCTCGCACCTACGCTAGTTCCCCTTCGCTCTATCCCTGCGCATGGAGGAGTTTCAGTTCCCTAGGTGAAGAGGCGTCCCTAGGCGACGATGATTACCACCCTGCAACAACTAGGGAGGAGGAGCGTCATCTACGTCGCCATCCCTGGAGCATCAACGTCCTCACCATCGATGGTTCATCGGCTGTCCTTCCTTTCCCCTTGGTGAGAAACCCCTCGGTCTTCCATGTTTCACCATGAATCAATTGTAGCCGATGTCTAATCTCTATGACGTGTTTCATTCGGTAGCGTAGAACCGGTAACCTGGTTTTGTCCCCTTCCCTCGTCGGAATCGTAAAATAGATGTTCTCATCACAATCCTAGGGTCGGATTTCACCGTACTCCAAGTTATTTTCCCCAATTTTTTCCTTTCCTTCTCTTTCTATCTCGCCTATCTTCTTCCTGGGCGTGCTTCTTCCCATGGCAGTCATGGCCACCCAGCTCCGCGCCCCTTCCCTGCGGCCCCTCCATGTCCCTACCTTGAACCCCTACCCCCGCACCCTCCTCCTGTGGCTCCCCTGGTGGCACGGCTGGTCGAGCCTCTATCCGCGGCTAGTCTGCCCTAGCCCCGGGCCCCATGCCCTTACCTACGCTTAGAGCCATGGCATGCACCCTACCTCACCCAGCTAGTCGAGCCTCCTTGTGCCCTTGCCCCAACCCTTGGCACAGCTCCTCGGGAACAGCAGCTAGCCAATAGGCGGCGTGGCCAGCAGCCAGCTTCCAAGCAGTGGCACAACTAGCCTCTGCTCCTGTGTGCGCACGGTTACAGGCTAGAGGTGGAAGAAAGCACCGTGGACACACCAAATCCCACTCACCTGATCCTCTACGTCTGAGTTCCATGTGACCCTCCGTGTGGTTTTGTTTTCGACCAGTGGATTATTACTTATTCAATATATTTTGCCTCATAAACCCATTTCGACTCGTTTTAGTGTTATCAACTTCGTAATAATGTCGACCACATCTTAGGAACATTTTTCCAAGACACATGCTTTATTTAATTAATTAAATTTGTTCATTCGATGATTACTAAAATAACTTTCTAACTAAAACTAAGTTATGGTTTTAATTTACGCTTTTATAAGTACATGTTCATGTGATTAATGGCAACTCAAATATTTTGAATTAATATTTGCTTAGTTTAAACATGATATTAGTTACTGGTTTTCACATGTTGTGTCTTTTCTAAAATTAATTATTTAGATGTTATGAATTCTACCTAACATTTTATACATATAATTTGCCTAGTTTTAAAATGTGATTTCCAATCAAGTTATAATTCGTATTAAATCTAAATTAGATGTTTCTTTGAAATATTTTCCGCAAATGATTTATATTAATTAAAAATAACTTAGTAATATAGTTTTACGTGTTCCATCACGTAAAACATCTAGAAGTTATATCTTTCCAACTAAACCTCTGATTTCCATGTTTTTTTCTCTCAAGACCATAGAAGCGAGCTCTATTTCGTATTTCATGTCTTAATGATCTTTTCTCTTATATGGTGTATTGTTCTTTTCTATTATTAGTATATTAAATGTATGTTTGTAATCGTATAGATAACGTCCGATCGTGGAGAGCAAAGGAGCTACATGTGAAGAACTTGAGCACCCGTTTGTTGAAGGCATGTGTTCTCTGACCTACGTATGTCATATTCACTTGATAACTTACATTCTCACATAACATAATCAACACAGGGATGACTAGATTTTTATTTACCTATCTTTGTTTACCTTTTGGGTTGGGTTGTGATGATTAGCTTTAATGCTAGCGCTTGAATCAAATAATTGAACATAATGAGATATTTGTTTTGATACGTTGTTTTATGTCTTGGATATGACTATGAATTTGTGAAGGCTTAGGCTGTATCCAAAGTACTTCACCTTAAGGAGACTCGAGCAGTATCTCGAGTACTCCTCCGTGAGGACTGGTTCATTAGGTGTGAAAGGAATACATACACTTAAGAGGGGGGGGCTGAATTAGGACTTCTATTTGTATCACTAATCTAGGCCACAAATAATTCTCCTAAACAAAACCTATGCAAATAACGAAACAATAATGTGCAAAATAGTTTTTGTCTCAGTGCTGTTATCCTTATCGCAAAAGGAGTTATGCAACCTAAGTTCCAATCCTATATTCTAAACTAAGAATAGTAAAGATTAAAATTTAAATAATCAATATCAAAGCGGGAGCTAAAGAGAAAGGTAGAGACGCAAACTCCCGTGGACACACTAGTATTTTTACCAAGATATCTAGAACCGCGCAAGGTTTTGACTAATCCTCGTTGGTGCCCCTACGCTAAGCGAAGCCGACCTAAGGGATAAGCACCCAATCAAGTAATTCTGTAGAGAGCCGCGAGCCATCTCCACACGCAAGTGGTTCTTAGCTTCTAGCCTCCTCTTGGACGCTCCCCGCCATCTTCACTATCGAGCTTCCGCTGAAACACTGTGGACCTTGTTTGCTCTGGTACATGGTGGCGGTCACACCACAAACTCGGTTGGTGTGGTCTCGCAAGGCATCACCCCACCCTGTACAATTACAACAGCTCACACAAGAGCCGAGGGGTTTGGAGGTTGAAAGTCACCTAGAGGGGGTGAATAGGCGGAATCTGAAAATTATAAACTTAAGTACACACTACAAGTCGGGGTTAGCGTTAGAACGAATAATAAGTCCGGGAGAGAGGGGAAAACAAATCAACCAAGAAATATGCGGATGAACACGGTGATTTGTTTTACCGAGGTTCAGTTCTAAAGAACCTAGTCCCCATTGAGGTGGTCACAAAGACCGGGTCTCTTTCAACCCTTTCCCTCTCTCAAACAGTCACTTAGACCGAGTGAGCTTTCTTTCTTGATTTCTCGGGTCACCTAGACCCCGCAAGGACCACCACATGATTGGTGTCTCTTGCTTCGCTTACAAGGCTTTGAGATTAAGAATGAGAGAAAGAAGAAAGCCAACCAAGCAACAAGAGCAACAAGGAAACACAAGAACGATCCTCTCACAAGTCCTAAAGCACTAGAATTGAATTGGGGACTTTGATTGGATCGGTAGCTTTGATTTGTGTCTTGGAGTGTTGCACTTTGCTCTTGTATTGAATGAAGTGTGATGAATGCTTGGATGGTTGGAGTGGAGGTGGTTGAGGGGTATTTATAGCCCTCAACCACCAAACAACCATTGGGGTTGGGCTGCTGTCGATGGGCGCATCGGACACTGTCCGGTGCGCCAGCCACGTCACCCAACCGTTAGGGTTCGGACGCAGTCGACCGTTGGAGCTTTGTCTTCTTGTGGCACTGGACAGTCCGGTGCCGCACCGGACATGCACTGTTCATTGTCCGGTGCGCCTGTGGTGAATGCTCTGACTTCTGCGCGCACTGTTCTTCACTGTTCACGGAGTCAGCGGCTTTTGCGGTCGACCGTTGCGCGAAGGAGCCGTTGCTCCGCTGGTGCACCGGACAGTCCGGTGAATTATAGCGGGGCACGGCTTGAGAAACCCGAGGGTGGCGAGTTTAGAGTTGTACGGTCCTGGTGCACCGGTCACTGCCCGGTGGCACACCGGACAGTCCGGTGCGCCAGACCAGGGCACCCTTGTTTCTTTGCTCCTTTCTTTTTGAACCCTTTCTTCAATCTTTTATTGGTTTGTGTTGAACCTTTATGCACCTAGAATATATAATCTAGAGCAAGCTAGTTAGTCCAATATTTGTGTTGGGCATTCAACCACCAAAATTATTTATAGGAAAAGGTTAAACCCTATTTCCCTTTCAATCTCCCCCTTTTTGGTGATTGATGCCAACACAAACCAAAGCAAATATATAAGTGCAGAATTGAACTAGTTTGCATAAGGTAAGTGCATATGTTACTTGGAATTAAACCAATTTATACTTTCACTAGATATGCATGAATTGCTTTCTTTCTTTTTAACACTTTGGACCACATTTACACCACTTGTTTTGTTTTTGCAAATCTTTTTGGAAATTATTTTTCAAAGTCTTTTGTAAATAGTCAAAGGTATATGAATAAGATTGTAAATCCGAACACGGCTGTAATCCGAACATCTCTGATCAAGTATCACTAATCAATGGAGCTCCCTTGGTCGCTCATAACCGCGAGCACGACTGATATATCAGTTTTATAACACTCTGCAGAGGTTGCGCACTTTACCCACAAGCCATGATTCCCTCTTGCCTCGGGCCGATCAAACCCTTAAACACTACCAAGGTGAATAGGCAGGGTCTCCCTACGTAGCCTTTACAAAGATTTCCTGGGGCTGTAGCCGCCCGTTAGGTTTCCTAAATGCACCGAACTCCTCCCCAAGGGGCGAACCAACCTTGGCAGAGCGAGCCGCATACACCGAGCCCCATTAACGGCACGACGACGAAGCGAACTACACCCCAGTTCCTCTAATTACTTAGCTAAGGGCGTCCCACTCCACCCTCATGGTTGCACTGTTTTCCTGGGCGGTCATCCAATGAACAGGTCGGGTGGGGGAGCCGCGCTGGGGCAGGGCTAACCGGGGTGGGGCAGGGGAGGCCGCACCGTGCAGGGGCATGCCGCGGCCACGCGCCATGGCCAAGCCAGGGCCGAGCCGGACGGAGACAAGGCGGGGAGGGGGAGCCGCGTCGGGGCAACAGGGACCGCGCTGGGGCCGAGCTCGCTGCGCCGGGGGCAGCCGCGCCGGGGGCGGGCTGCCGCGCGGGGAGGGGAGGCCGGGACGCGGCGAGCAGGGGCTGGGGAAGAAGAAGGGGGGCGGCGGGGAAGGGGAGGGAGATGGGGAGGCTCACCGCGGAGGACGAGGCGGCGCGGACGAACGGCGTCGAGGCGCGAGGACGGCGATCTCGAGCGGCGAGAGCGATGGGGAGGAGAGAGAAGGTGTTGGGCGACGTGGGAGGGAGAAGGGACATGAACAGGGGCGACCAAGATGAGCGGGGTAGACACGCGCGCGGGCCCCACCAGGCGGCGGCGGCGGCAAACCGTTCGCGTGCCTGCGCTGGCGGCCGAGCGAGCGCGCAAGCGCGCTAGGGCAGCGCCGCGGGGTGGACCGGGGGAGGGGCACGCCTGGTGGGCCGCGCGGATGGGCGAGCTGGGCCGCGCCATCCAGCCGGCCTGAGGGAGCGCGAGGGGGAGGGGTGGGGCAGGCCGCGCTAGGTGGGCCGCGCGCCAGCCGGCCCAAGACGGGGTGGGCCGCGCAGGGGGGGAAAGAGGAGGGGGGAAGCAGGCCGCGGCTGGGCTGAAAGGAGAGAGGGAGAGGTTTTTCCTTTTTAATTTCTTCCTATTTTCTCTTCTTCCTACTACTTAAATTTAAACTCCTAATTGAATGAATGATCCGTGAAATCACTCCACAAACAAAATAATACATGCTTCGGCATGGATGCAACAACCAAAACTTCTCTAGGGTTTTATTGACACCTATATTTGAAGTAACACCCTATTATTTGGGAAGAAATGAATAAAGGAGCGAAAAGAAGGAGGAAAAAGAAGGTAACACCTGAATTTGGTGGATATTATAAAACAAATTTTATACCCCCAAATTCAGGGTGTTACATTGCTCCACTTGGGAGCCTAAACACAATGTCACAAGAAACCTGAACTAATTCAGTGGATTTGTTGAAGACTCTATATGTCCTTGTGTTTGAGTCATAACCAAGTAAAAAGCCTTCTACAGCCTTAGGAGCAAATTTAGATTTTCTACTTCTTTTAACAAGAATAAAGCATTTGCTACCAAAGACTCTAAAATATAAAACATTGGGCTTTTAACTGGTGAGGAGTTTGTATGATGTCTTCTTGAGGATTCGGTGAAGGCAGAGCCGGTTGATGGAGTAGCAGGCGGTGTTAATCGCCTCAGCCCAAAACCGGTCCGAAGTCTTGTACTCATCAAGCATGGTCCTCGCCATGTCCAGTAGAGTTCTATTCTTCCTCTCCACTACACCATTCTGTTGAGGTGTGTAGGGAGAAGAGAACTCATGCTTGATGCCTTCATCCTCAAGAAAACCTTCGATTTGTGAGTTCTTGAACTCCGTCCCATTGCCGCTTCTTATCTTTTTGATTCTCAATCTGAACTCATTTTGAGCTCGTCTCAAGAATCCCTTTAAAGTCTCTTGGGTTTGAGATTTTTCCTGCAAAAAGAATACCCAAGTGAAGCGAGAATAGTCATCCACAATTACTAGACAGTACTTACTCCCGCCGATGCTAATGTAAGCTATCGGGTCGAATAGATCCATGTGGAGTAGCTCCAGTGGCCTGTCCGTTGTCATTATGTTCTTGTGTGGATGGTGGGTACCAACTTGCTTTCCTGCTTGACATGCGCTACAAACGTTGTCTTTCTCAAAATGAACATTTGTTAGTCCCAAAATGTGCTCTCCCTTTAGAAGCTTGTGAAGGTTCTTCACCCCAACATGGGCTAGTCGGCGATGCCAGAGCCAACCCATATTAGTCTTAGCAATTAAGCAAGTATCGAGTTCAGCTTTGTTAAAATCAACTAAGTATAGCCGACCCTCTAATACTCCCTTAAATGCTACTGAATCATCACTTCTTCTAAAGACAGTAACACCTACATCTGTAAAAAGATAGTTATAGTCCATTTTACATAATTGTGAAACAGAAAGCAAATTGTAATCTAAAGAATCTACAAGAAAAACATTGGAAATAGAATGGTCAGGTGATATAGCAATTTTACCAAGTCCTTTGACCAAACCTTGATTTCCATCCCCGAATGTGATAGCTCGTTGGGGATCTTCGTTTTTCTCGTAGGAGGAGAACATCCTTTTCTCCCCTGTCATGTGGTTTGTGCATCTGCTATCAATTATCCAACTTGAGCCCCGGATGCATAAATCTGCAAAACAATTTAGGCCTTGTTCTTAGGTACCCAAACGGTCTTGGGTCGTTTTACATTAGAAACAAGCACCTTGGGTACCCAAACACAAGTCTTGGAGCCCTTGTGTTTGCCCCCAACATATTTGGCAACTACCTTGCCTGATTTGTTAGTGAGCACATAAGAAGCATCAAAAGTCTTAAATGAAATATTAGGCTCATTTGATGCAGTAGGAGTTTTTTTCTTAGGCAATTTAACATGGGTTGATTGCCTGGAGCTAGAAGCCTCATTCTTGTACATAAAAACATGGTGAGAAACAGAATGAGATTTCTTAGCATGAATTCTCCTAATTTTGTGCTCAGGATAATTAGCAGGATATAAAATATATCCCTCATTATCCTGAACCATGGGAGCCTTGCCCTTAACAAAATTAGACAATCTATTAGGGGCACTAAGCTTGACATTGCTTCCCTGTTGGAAACCAATGCCATCCTTAATGCCAGGGTGTCTCCCATTATAGAGCATGCTTCTAGCAAATTTAAACTTTTCATTTTCAATTTCATGCTCATTTATTTCAGCAGTTAATTGAGTTATATGATCATTTTGTTGTTTAATTAAAGCAAGGTGATCATGAATAGCATCAATACTAACATCTCTACATCTAGTGCAAATAGTAACATGATCAACAGTAGATGTAGAGGGTTTGCAAACATTTAATTCATCTATCTTAGATTTTATCATGTCATTTTCATCTCTAAGACAGGAAATAGAATCATTGCAAACATTTAAATCTTTAGCCTTGGAAATTAAACTAGCATTTTCAGTTCTAAGGCTAGAAGTTGATTCATTTAATTTATCAATCTTAGCAGTTAGACTAGCATTCTCATTTCTAAGATTGGTAATTGAGTCATGGCAAATGCTAAGCTCCTTAGTCAAGTTTTCATTTTTCTCTACTTCCTGAGCATAAGCATTCTTCACCTTAACATGCTTTTTATTTCCCTTAATAAGGAATTCCTCTTAGCTATCCAAAAGTTCATCCTTCTCATGAATAGCTCCTATTAATTCATTCAATTTTTCTTTTTGTTGCATGTTAAGGTTGGCAAAAAGTGTAAGCAAATCATCTTCATCATCACTAGAACTACCCTCATCACTAGATGTAGTATACTTGGGGCGATTCTAGTTTGTACCTTCTTCTTTTTGTCGTCCTTTGCAATGAGGCACTTGTGGCCGATGTTGGGGAAGAGGAGGCCCTTGTTGATGGCGATGTTGGCGGCATCCTCGTCAGAGGAAGAGTCAGTGGAGCTCTCATCGGAGTCCCATTCCCGACATACGTGAGCATCGCCGCCCTTCTTCTTGTAATATCTCTTCTTCTCCTTCTTCTTTCCCCTCTTGTCGTTGTCACTATCACTAGACATTGGGCATTTAGCGATAAAATGACTGGGCTTACCACACTTGTAGCACACCCTTTTGGAGCGGGGTTTGTATTCCTTTCCCCTCCTCTGCTTGAGGATTTGGCGAAAGCTTTTGATGATAAGCGCCATCTCCTCATTATCGAGCTTGGAGGCGTCGATGGGGAGCCTACTTGATGTAGACTCTTCTTTCTTCTCTTCCGTCGCCTTGAATGTGATGGGTTGCACCTCAGGTGTGGAGGTATCGCCTTGCTCCAAGTCGAAGATGTGTTTGGAGCCTTTGATCATCAACTCAAAGCTTACAAACTTTCCTATCACATCCTCAGGAGACATTAGCTTGTATCTAGGATCACCACGTATTAATTGAACTTGAGTAGGATTACGAAATACGAGGGATCGTAGAATAACCTTGACCATTTCATGGTCATCCCACTTGGTGCTCCCGAGGTTGCGCACTTGATTCACCAAGGTTTTGAGCTGGTTGTACATTGCTTGTGGCTTCTCTCCTTGGTGGAGGACAAATCGACCGAGCTCCCCCTCGATCGTCTCCCGCTTGGTGATCTTTGTCACCTCATCTCCTTCGTGTGCGGTCTTTAGGAGGTCTGAGAGCACCTAGAGGGGGGTGAATAGGTGATCCTGTAAAAACTTAAAACTTAAAGCCACAAAACTTGATTAAGTGTTAGCACAATGAAATCAAGTGGCTAAGGACCGAGCTCTTGTGAAACACAATAGTCACAGTGAGAACAAGCACAAGAGACACGATGGTTTATCCTGTGGTTCGGCCAAGTATAATACTTGCCTACTCCACGTTGTGGCGTCCTAATGGACGAGAGTTGCACTCAACTCCTCTCAAGTGATCCAATGATCAACTTGAATACCACGGTGTTCTTCTTTCTTTACTCTTTCCCGTTTGTGAGGAATCTCCACAACTTGGAGTCTCTCGCCCTTACAATAAGGATCAAAGTGAAAGCACTAGAGTAAGGGAGGAAAGCAACACACACAAATCCGCAGCAATACGCACACACACAGCCAAGACTTGAGCTCAAATGAATAGCACAAAGTTCACCACTAGAACGGAGCTCAAATCACTAAGAAAGTCAATCGAGTGCACGAAGACAGAGTGTGAATGATTAAGAATGCTCAAAGTATGCTTGGGTAACTCCTTCATGCGCCTAGGGGTCCCTTTTATAACCCCAAGGTAGCTAGGAGCCGTTAGAGGCATTCTTGGAAGGCAACTCTTGCCTTCTGTCGGGTGGCGCACCGGACAGTCCGGTGTGCCACCGGACAGTCCCTGTAGCTGTCCGGTGCGCGATCTCATTCCTTTTCTGGCGCATCCGACCGTTGCAGTTTTGCGGCAGTTGGCGCACCGGACACTGTCCGGTGCCCTCTGCCGACCGTTGGCGCGTCCACACGTCACGCGCGGATTGCGCGGCCGACCGTTGGCGCAGTCGACCGTTGGCTCACCGAACAGTCCGGTGCACCACTAGACAGTCCAGTGATTTATAGCCGTACACCGCCGTCGGGTCCCGAGAGCGGACTGTTCACCGAGACTGGTCCTGGCGCACCGGACACTGTCCGGTGCACCACCGGACACTGTCCGGTGCACCCAGACCGAGCAGTAGTTGGCTGTACACAGCCAACTCTTTTCCAAAGTGATTTCTCCTGTTTCTAGCACTTAGACACAATACATTAGTCTTCAAAATAATTTACTAAGTCTAGAAACATACCTTGCACCTTGATTTGCACTTCTTGAGTCTTTGGCACAATTTAACACTTAAACTATTTGTGTTGTGCACCTAATCACCAAAATACATAGAAATGGCCCAAGGGCACATTTCCCTTTCAATCTCCCCCTTTTTGCTGATTTATGCCAACACAACAAAAAGCAACACATAGAAGTGCAACATCAATGCAAATGTTAACAAGATTTGTTTTTTATTCAAATTTGGCATATTTGGATCATTCTTTGCCACAACTTGGTTTGTTTTTGCAAATCAAATTCAATTTCCTATCTCTAAGTCAAACACACTTGTTGAGACATAAAGAGAGGTATTCCAAGAGAAATTGATCAAAGATCCAAAAACTCCCCCTTTTTCCCATAATCAAACATTCTCCCCACAAGAGACCAACTTTTGACAAAAAGAGACAATAAGAGTATTTTGACAAAACAAAAGTTTAACTCTACTATTTTCAAAATTCTCAAGTGGTAGCTGATCCATTTGCTTGCTTTGGCCTTAATTTCTCCCCCTTTGGCATCAAGCACCAAAATGGGATCATTTTTGGCCCTTTAACCTCATTGCCTCACCAAAATTGTCAACTAAGAGCAAAAGGCAATAAGATCATAGAGATGAACTTGGAGTTAATTACCCTCTTATCGGAGTGTAGTGGAAGTCTTGCATGGTCCAAGTTCACCTTTCCCTTTCAATCCACCTTTAAGACTAATTTAAGTAAACTCAAGCACACGGTTAGTCTCAAAGGGTCAAGTTGTAGCACATCTCCCCTAAATATGTGCATCACTCACACATGGACTTTTGAGGTTCGGGGAATGCTTGCACAACTTGAGCACCATACATAAACAACTATATGTATAAAAGAACATGATCAAAGACATAAAACACATGTATGATATAGATCAATCCAAGTTACGCGAATCTAAGACATTTAGCTCACTACGTAGCCTGCAAAAGGTTGACTCATCTAAAGGCTTGGTAAAGATATCGGCTAGATGGTTCTTGGTGCTAACATAAAACACTTCGATATCTCCCTTTTGCTGGTGATCTCTCAAAAAGTGATGCCGGATGTCTATGTGCTTAGTGCGGCTGTGTTCAACAGGATTATCTGCCATGCGGATTGCACTCTCATTATCACATAGGAGTGGGACTTTGCTCAGATTGTAGCCAAAGTCCCGGAGGGTTTGCCTCATCCAAAGTAGTTGCGCGCAACACTGTCCTGCGGCAACTGTTGGGGACCTTCGGCATCCGAAGGTCCTCAAAAACATGATTTAACAGTATTTCTAGAGTATGATGTGTGAACAGGTATCTTCGGATTCAAGTCAGCATCACAGTAGACCAGAGTAATACGAAGGTTGATACAGAGCCGAAGGTGTGAGCAAGAAAGCTTCGGCGCGGTAGCAACAAGTGAAACCGACTTAAAGATGAAAAGGCTATTTAAACCTCGACAGATTACTATAGAATTATTATCAAGTGTAAAGGGCATGAATGTAATTTTGTATGGGTTGTGTCCCGTGCCTATAAATAGGAGAACAGTACCCCCGTACTGTTCACGCTGACTTGGCATTCGCTTTTTGCGTCACGCTTGTACTGTCAACTCCTTCCAATTGAAGGTACACTTGTAATTCAATGATATTTCTGTTTAAGCCTGATAATAATATATAATTGTTCATGTTGTCTTTTATATTCTTTATATTTCATCCTTCGTCATTGTTTAATGAATTTATGAAGGTATGTCCTTCATAACCTTCGTCCACAAGCCATTATATCCTGAGGGGAAATAATGCTTCGAAGGACGAAGGACTTTAACGATTAACATTTTCTATGTTGCCTTGTTCTTAACTCATAGCACTTGAGAACAAGTCCCCAACATTGGCGCCCACCTCCGGTGAACTCACTTCCACTCTGAGTTTTTTGAACACCTTCGGCGATCATAAACCTTCGTTATGGCGCCGAAGAAGGCTTCAGCGACTGGGGCTGCAGCTCTGCAACCATTGGACCACAATCAGGAGACAGTCTCCCTGCGGGAGGCCCGAAGCCAGAAAAGGAAGGCTGTCAGCCCGACAGCACCAGAGGACGAGATAGATCAAGAAATCAGAGATATGGAGATGCTTCATCAACAAGTACAGAGGAAGAAAGAAAAGATGGCCAGGCTAGCTGAACTGCAGAGGCAGATAGACGAAGCCTCTGAAGAAGTTCGTCATCTTGCTCAGGATGAGCAACACCGAAGGCCTTAGCACCAAGACCTTCATCAGGAGGGTTTTCCCAACGAGGATGACTGGTATGACAATTTCCATCATGGGAATTTTGTTTTTGATGATGCTTCTCCTCTGTCCGCTGAGCTGCAGGCTACACCTTGGCCTCCGTCCTACAAGCCGCCTCAGCTTCCCGTATTCGATGGCCACTCAGACCCGAAGCAGTTTTTGATGAGCTACGAAGCAACAGTATCTTCGTATGGTGGCAATGCTTCAGTCATGGCCAAATCTTTCGTTATGGCTGTCAGAAGTGTTGCTCAAACCTGGTATTCCTCCCTTCGACCACGAACGATCACTTCATGGCAGAAGCTGAAGGACTTGTTGTTAACTAGCTTTCAAGGATTTCAGACGAAGCCGGTCACTGCTCAGGCTCTGTTCCAGTGCACCCAGGATCACGAAGAATACCTTCAGGCGTATGTCCGAAGGTTCTTGCGTTTGAGGGCACAGGCACCAACGGTGCCCAATGAAATTGTCATCGAGGCCATGATCAAGGGGCTTCGGCCAGGACCATCAGCTCAGTACTTCGCCAGGAAGCCTCCTCAAACTTTGGAGAAGCTGCTCCAGAAGATGGACGAGTACATTCGGGCCGATAATGATTTTCGCCAAAGAAGGGAGGAGGCTTTCAGGTTTTCTGAAATGACCAGGGGCTTCGGAGGGAGGTTCTACCCGAGGCATGTGAGATCAATTCATAACTCTACACAAAATGATGATAGAGGAAGCCAGCAGCAAAGGCCACAATGCTCCTCACAGGCTTCGGGGCAACAACAAAGCTCTTTCCGACCACCAGCTCCAAGAGGCAGAGGCGCCAGGGGCTTTGGAGGAAGATTTGGCGATCAACCGAGAAGAATCTTTTGCTTATTCTGCGGTGAGAACAAATGCCATACTACCAGGATGTGCCATGTTACTATTCAGAAGCAAAAGGAAATAGCTGAAGCAGCAGCACAACAAGCTCAGCCGAAGCAGGTCATGCATACAGCTTCGTATCATTCGCCCTACATTCCAGAATATGTGGGCAATCATCCTGCAGTTTCTGTTGCTTCGGCGAGTCAGCCTCAAGCTTCTTGGCAACAGCCTCCGCCTCCACCTCCGTTGCAACAAGGCCAGCAGCCAGAAGGGAGCCAGTATGCTCCACACCAGAGGGACTTCAGAGAGCAGTCCGAAGCTCGTACAGTCAATAGCACTGTGCCGGAGTCAAAGCACATCTATTGACAAATATCCTACCTTAATAGCAATCTTTTTCATTCAGTATTATTTTCTGTAATAAAGGACATTGTTTAGATTTCATGTAATTAGTTTCGTTGAATCCTACAAGGAAAATATATTTTCTTCACAGGCATATATTGATTAAAGTTCCAAGACTTGTGATAACAAAGAGGACCTTCGAACTATCGAAATTCTTCGAAGCAACAAAAAGTCGTTCTAAAGAACGCAGAGTAAGTTTGCCGAAGTCACAAAAAAGTCGTTCCAAAGGGAGCGCAGTGTAAGTTTTCTGCTCCAAAGTCGTTCCAAAGGGAATGCAGAGCATACAGCGAAAAGTCAACGCTGATACCGCCTAAGTAAAAGGCGAAGCGCGAAAAGTCAACGCGAATACCGCTGAAAGTAAAAGGCGAAGAAGCTCCTAAGGGAGGCTTACAGCGAAAAATAAACGCTGATTCCGCTGAAGTAAAAGGCGAAGAAGCTCCTAAGGGAGGCTTATAAAAGATTGTGTTTTATTGCAGGGATGCGTATGTATCTTCGGAATAAACATCATCTCACATGACATAACATCATCGCATCATTTTGCATAGCATAAGCATCATACATCATTTTGCACATGGCACAAGAAGTGGACACATTATCAATCTACAGAAGAACGCTTTGAAAAAAGGGAGAAATCATAGTCACAAAAAGTTACATCATTGATCTTCGGAAGTATAGCTTCGGAAAATATTTTCACGAAGCCTGGATATTATTCATCAGAATATTGGATATTGTTGTGACAGAGAAAAATTCTTCTTCACGAAGCATGAAAAGAAGGGAAGGTGTTTTTTCGTCAAAGACTCAAAAGCGGTACGTGTAAAGTTTCATGCATCGTAAAGAATTGACTAACAAAAATAGGTATATTACATTTGGGGTTACAAAATGTTACAGTATATTACATTTCAGAAGTTTTCACAAAAATATTTAATCTTCTCTCAAAACGACTTCTGCAGCCTCGTTCAGGAGCCGATTGACGACTTCGTCCATAATATCTTCAGCCATCTTTTTAATTTCGTCGTCTCCTTTCGGCTGAGGGCTCGAAGACGTTTTAGCAGGATCTGAAGTAAGACAGGATACGGCTACATTGCTATTACAAATCGCAAACAAATCTTAAAGCCTAAAGATTACAACACAATAAAAACTATTAGTTAATACCTAATTGACCTTCGGCCTCTGCGCTCTTTTCAGCAGCCTCGGCTACTTCTCTAGCATCGTGAATGCCCTTTTCGCTTCTTCGAATAATTTCTCCGGCCATTTCTCGGCCACCATTATCCCAAATATCGGTAAAAAATTTTCCACCAATTATACTAGCTTCGGCCGAAGGATCTCTTGCATCTTCAAAAGATAAAGCAGCTTCGGACTGTGCTATAATTTTTACATGTTCACAACCCTTCTTCTCTAAGATGGTGGCAATCCCTCTGGCACTAGAGAAGGCACATATATCCCCTCGGCTATTTAAAATTTCTTCGAAGGCCTCAGCTTCATGGTCGATCCATTCGATGGGACCTTCGGGATTGCCTCTCGTAAAGTTTTCTTCGCTTGAGAAGGCGCCAACCCTGGCGAAGCTAGCTTTTAACTTCTTAACACACTCTATAGATTTGCTATAGCATCTCTTTCTGGACGAACGAAGCTCTTCAACAGTTATTTCTAGGTGATCGGCCCATTGGTCGCTGAGTTCTCGCTTTGTTTCTTCAAGTATGCGTTCTTCCTTGGCTCTGGCCAGTTGTTTCCGAAGATCTTCAATTTCCCGCTTCTGAGCTTCAGCTTGACCTTTAAAAGCAGCTTCGTCCTCCTTTATTTTATTTATCAATGAGTACAACATTTTATCTTTTTCGAGACCTTCGTTCCTCAGTTCAATAACTTCGGAACGAAGGTTGCTCAGGGCTATAGAACACCCTTCGTCTTCAGCATCTTTCTGTGCCCTGAGGGCATTGCTAAGTATCAGGCCCTGCAAAGAGAAATATGTCTGTGTCAATAGGTTTAAACAAACGAAAAATTTTGGACTCAACAAAAAATACAAGGATTTCATTTGTCGCACCTTTAAGCTATTGTAAGCTAGGCTGTCGGCCAGATCGTTCTTTGACAGCACCGAGAGCCCGTCTTCTAAAGTTGGGAATCCGAAGCTCCTGCTCATCTCCCGACAGACAGAAATTTCCTTGCTGTCGGGGAGACAATACAAGAAGTCTTCTTCTCCACTGCCATTGAATATTAGCGCCCCCTTTGGATATTTCAGTTTGTGGGCGTAATGCTGGGCCTCTTGCTCTTCTTTTTCTGATAGTTTTTTCCCCGAAGCATGACGAAGAATATAATCACGAATTTTCGGGGATACTTCGGGGGCAATGACACCGGTTTCTTCAACAAAAGTTGGCTTTGTTATTTTTTCTGCCTCACCTTCCAAGGATTTTATCTTTGAAGGCTCTGAGGGCCCAGCTTCGGCTTCAGTCTCTTGCCCTGGAGCTTTAGAATCAGAAATTTCAGTTGTTGTTTCAGGAATGACAGCAGCCCTCTTCGGAGGTGTGCTTGAAGATTTGATCGTTTCCAGTACATCTAGCACATTAGCCATTCTCTTTCTTTTTGGAGTCACTGCTGGCACTTTTTGATTTTTTACTGTATCAATGTTTGCTGCGGGACTCAAAACTTCTGATGTTTTGGATCCCTCAGTTGCTTCTTTTACCTCTTCCATTTTTTCTGTGGACGGCGCTTCGGCCTTCTCTTTCGTTTCTGATAACAAAATCTTCGATTGTTCCAATTCTATCTTTGTTGGCACTTCGGCCGTTTCTGCGACTTCCGGCAGCAAGGTTGGCTCGGCTGGTTTTTCAGCTTCGGTGGCCGAAGAAGTTTCTTCGGTAAACTCTGGCACCGAAGCTGGTTCAATATAGCGCGGCCGATGTGTAAGGACCTTTATCTTTTTTCTTTTCGGTTCTGGCTCGCTAGGAGCAGTTGCAGCTTCTTCTTTTGCACAGGTTGTGTTTTTTCTCTTCTGCCTTCGAATGGGATAGCAATAGTCAGGGTAGACAAACCCGATTGCATCAAATACCCGATTCAGCCTCTTCTTTTTTCGGCCTCCGAAGGCTGCTGACATTGCAGTGTCTTCGGCCTTCGAATAAGCCCCAAGCAGCTCATCACTTAAATTTTCAATACTTTTTAACCAGTCATCATCTGGCTCAACGAATTTATCTCCAAATTTAAAAGTGTACTTCAACCTGATAAGTCCACCTTCGTCGGCCTCTTTTACGGTTTCTTGTGGCATTTCCCATTTCTCCGCGAGCGGCCATACCCTGAAGGCAATATGCTCTTGTACCAAGTCTCTCGTTCCAATGAAAGAGCAGACTGCGCCGAAGGCCCTCCGGCATTCTTCGGCAGCTTCATTCATTTCAATCTTCGGCCTCCGAAGGCCGAAGCTTTGCCAGATAGGGCGCATAATTATACCTTTGACATCTTCTCGTATTGTCAGATCATTCTTCACATAAAACCATTCTGTCATCCCGTCGCCGGGCCACCTCTTCCGAAAGGTTGGCACGGGGCAGCTTGACCCGGACCGAGAAACAAAGCTGTAGCAGCCAAAATTATTGTGATACTGTTCCTTACCCCAAGGTTTTGTCTCATATGATAATTCGTGTATATTACAGAAGCTTTTTGCATCAGGCTTCAGACCTTGGCTTCTCACGGCCCACACAAAGATATTCAGCTTTATAATTGCCTCGGGGGTAAGTTGATGGAGATAGATTTCGAATATTTTCAGCACCTCCACAACGAAGCTGCTCAAGGGAAATCGCAGTCCAGCTTTCAAAAAGCTTCGGTACACTACGACTTCATTCTCTTCGGGATGTGGGCAAGTTTTTTCCCCTTCGTCCGCCCTCACAATGGACAAATCCCGGAAATACCTTCCTCTCATATTGACAAGATGACTTTCTTTGATAGTTGATTTACCATAAACTGAATGGCTTGGTCGCCAGGGACGATCTTCGGAGTCTTCACCACCACTGTCCACATCATAACTGTCACTGTCACCAGTATCCTCAGACAAACCTTCCAGAATCTCCTTGGTGATTTTTTCTGTGTTGGTCTTTGACATCGCTATAAGAAACCCCAAATTTTTCTCTTCGTCGAGGCTCAGCTTCGTCTCAGCAGCAGTCTTCTTATCTTCGGACATCTTCGGAGATGCTAAAAAACTATTTTCAAAGCCGAAGCTTCAAAACTAAAAGCTTAGCAAATCTTAGTTCACAAGAGCTAAAAATTGAGTGAGTGGGAGCAGTTGGCCAGAGAGCGTATCAAATGAGTTTGCGGTATGGCCGTATTTATACGCCAAGAGCGTTGAAAATTGAAAGACCCCGCTTGTCAGTGAATGTTGCTATTCTAGCAAAGGGAAGGTGTTTTTTCGGACCTTCGGCGTAAAGCCTTCGTCCATGTCGCAATCTAAATTTATTATTTTAAAACAAATTAATATTGCGAGGGGCTACTGTTGGGGACCTTCGGCATCCGAAGGTCCTCAAAAACATGATTTAACAGTATTTCTGGAGTATGATGTGTGAACAGGTATCTTCGGATTCAAGTCAGCATCACAGTAGACCAGAGTAATACGAAGGTTGATACAGAGCCGAAGGTGTGAGCAAGAAAGCTTCGGCGCGGTAGCAACAAGTGAAACCGACTTAAAGATGAAAAGGCTATTTAAACCTCGACAGATTACTATAGAATTATTATCAAGTGTAAAGGGCATGAATGTAATTTTGTATGGGTTGTGTCCCGTGCCTATAAATAGGAGAACAGTACCCCCGTACTGTTCACGCTGACTTGGCATTCGCTTTTTGCGTCACGCTTGTACTGTCAACTCCTTCCAATTGAAGGTACACTTGTAATTCAATGATATTTCTGTTTAAGCCTGATAATAATATATAATTGTTCATGTTGTCTTTTATATTCTTTATATTTCATCCTTCGTCATTGTTTAATGAATTTATGAAGGTATGTCCTTCATAACCTTCGTCCACAAGCCATTATATCCTGAGGGGAAATAATGCTTCGAAGGACGAAGGACTTTAACGATTAACATTTTCTATGTTGCCTTGTTCTTAACTCATAGCACTTGAGAACAAGTCCCCAACAGCAACATACTCGGCCTCAGCGGTGGATAGGGCAACGGAAGTTTGTTTCTTAGAACTCCAAGACACTAGGGACCTTCCTAGGAATTGGCACGTCCCTGATGTACTCTTCCTATCAACCTTGCATCCAGCATAATCGGAGTTTGAGTATCCAATCAAGTCAAAGGTTGACCCCTTTGGATACCAGATCCCGAAACAAGGCGTAGCAACTAAATACCTGAGTATTCGCTTAACGGCCACAAGGTGACACTCCCTTGGGTCGGATTGAAATCTAGCACACATGCATACGCTTAGCATAATATCCGGTCTACTAGCACATAAGTAAAGCAAGGAACCTATCATAGACCGGTATGCCTTTTGATCAACGGACTTACCTCCTTTGTTGAGGTCGACATGTCCGTCGGTTCCCATTGGAGTCTTTGTGGGCTTGGCGTCCTTCATCCCAAACCGCTTGATCAAGTATTGCGTGTACTTCGTTTGGGAGATGAAGGTGCCGTCCTTGAGTTGCTTCACTTGGAACCCAAGAAAGTAGTTTAACTCGCCCATCATCGACATCTCAAACTTTTGAGTCATCACCCTGCTAAACTCTTCACAAGACTTTTGGTTAGTAGAACCAAATATTATGTCATCGACATAAATTTGGCATACAAATAAGTCACCATCACAAGTCTTAGTGAATAAAGTTGGATTGGCTTTCCCAACCTTGAAAGCATTAGCAATTAGAAAGTCTCTAAGGCATTCATACCATGCTCTTGGGGCTTGCTTAAGTCCATAGAGCGCCTTAGAGAGCTTACACACGTGGTCTAGGTACCGTTCATCCTCAAAGCCAGGGGGTTGTTCTACGTACACCTCCTCCTTGATTGGCCCGTTGAGGAAAGCACTCTTCACATCCATTTGGAACAACCTGAAAGAATGGTGAGTGGCATAGGCTAACAAAATACGAATAGACTCTAGCCTAGCCACAGGAGCAAAAGTCTCCTCAAAGTCCAAACCTGCGACTTGGGCATAACCTTTTGCCACAAGTCGAGCCTTGTTCCTTGTCACCACTCCGTGCTCGTCTTGCTTGTTGCGGAACACCCACTTGGTTCCCACAACGTTTTGCTTTGGACGTGGCACCAGGGTCCAAACTTCATTTTTCTTGAAGTTGTTGAGCTCTTCCTGCATGGCCAACACCCAGTCCGGATCTAGCAAGGCCTCTTCTACCCTGAAAGGCTCAATAGAAGAGACAAATGAGTAATGCTCACAAAAATTAGCTAATCTAGAGAAAGTAGTTACTCCCTTGCTTATATCACCCAAGATCTGGTCGACGGGATGATTCCTTTGAATCATCGCTCGAACTTGAGTTGGAGGAGCCTGAGGTGCTTCTTCCTCCATAACATGATCATCTTGTGCTCCCCGTTGATCACACGCCTCTTCTTGATGAACATGTTCATCAGTTTGAGTTGGGGGTGCACCATTGTTGAGGAAGAAGGTTGATCTTGCTCTTTGTGATCCTGTGGTCGCACATCTCCAATCGCAATGGTGCGTATTGCGGCCGTTGGAACATCTTCTTCATCTACATCATCAAGATCAACTTTCTCTCTTGGAGAGCCATTAGTCTCATCAAATACAACATCGCTAGAGACTTCAACCAAACCCGATGATTTGTTGAAGACTCTATACGCCTTTGTATTTGAGTCATAACCTAACAAAAACCCTTCTACAGCTTTGGGAGCAAATTTAGAATTTCTACCTTTCTTCACTAGAATATAACATTTACTCCCAAATACACGAAAGTATGACACGTTGGGTTTGTTACAAGTTAGGAGTTCGTACGACGTCTTGTTGAGGAGGCGATGAAGGTAGACCCGGTTTATGGCGTGGCAAGCCGTGTTCACAGCTTCCGTCCAAAACCGTTCGGGCGTCTTGAATTCACCAAGCATCATCCTCGCCATGTCTAAAAGTGTCCTGTTCTTCCTCTCTACCACACTGTTTTGTTGTGGTGTGTAGGGAGCGGAGAACTCATGCTTGACACCTTCCTCCTCAAGGTACTCCTTTACTTGAAGATTCTTGAATTCGGACCCGTTGTCGCTCCTTATCTTTTTCACCTTGAGCTCAAATTCATTTTGAGCTCTCCTTAAGAAGCACTTTAGGGTCCCTTGGGTTTCTGTTTTATCCTGCAATAAGAATACCCAAGTGAAGCGGGAAAAATCATCAACAATAACAAGACCATACTTACTTCCCCCGATGCTGAGGTAGGCGACGGGTCCGAAGAGGTCCATATGAAGTAGCTCAAAAGGTCTTGATGTGGTCATCACATTTTTGCTATGATGAGTACTTCCCACATGTTTACCTGCTTGACAAGCTGCACAAGGTCTATCTTTTTCAAAAGATACATTGGTTAGACCTAACACATGTTCCCCCTTTAGAAGTTTATGAAGGTTCTTCATCCCAACATGTGCTAGACGGCGATGCCACAGCCAACCCATGCTAGTCTTAGCAATTAAGCATGCATCTAGACCGGCCTCCTCCTTCGAAAAATCAACTAAATAGAGTTTGTCGTCTAGTCTATACTACTCTATTAAGATAGTAGAGTCAGCGTCCACACCCTGGTTGCCCCCGCCTGCCCCCGCACCCTCCCACGCGCGCGCATGGAAGCAGCCCGCCAGCACCCGTCGTGCCCCTCCCCCCACGACCGCACAAGCACCGTCCCCCCACCGCCCCCGCCCCGGATCTCGCCCCCGTCGTGGATCCCGCGCTGGCCACGACCGCCAATCTCGGCCAGCCCCCGCTGTACCCTCGCCTATGTCTTGCCCCGTGATCCTCTCCCCCTCGTCGTCGTCGCCCGCCCTTCCATCCACGCGTCGTGCCCCCATCCACGCTCTGCATCGATCCCCTTCCATCGGCGCATCCGATGAGGATCCACACCTGTCGCGCCCGTTCGTCATCGGCGCCCCACATCGATCCCCGCGCATCGTCGGTGCCCCCCCTCCATAGTTGCAAAGATCCGGGGGGGAGTGGAGACGCCCGGACTGATGGTGTCCCGTGCACGGAGGGGAGCTCCGATCTAGGACGCGACAGGGAGTCAGGGAGCGCACACACACAGCAGCGGCGCCTCTGCTTGCTCCTAGCCGCGCCATGGCTGCCGCGGTCCTCCACCTCTCCCTCCACGGCCGCCTCCTCCGCTCTATCGATTAGGCTCGCCAAACTCTCCGTCCACGGCCGCCTCCGCCGCGCACCTCCTCCATGCCATCGAGAAGGCGGAGGATGCGATGTCGAACCGCCATCAGGTTCATGTTCTCGCGTGGCCTCACCAGACGCGCAGGTCCTCCTCTGCGGCGTCGAGAAGGCGGAGGACGCAACGACGAGCCAAGCCTCCTCCACGTAGGACCTTGGGAAGCTGGAGTCTGACGCGCAAAAGGAGGACACCTACTACATGCTCATGCAGATCCAGTCGCGCGTGGTCTCCTTCGAGGAGCAGGTTGGTGAAACAGAGCTGAGAGGTGCGGTTTTCGCTGGGTTTTGGGTCGGGATTTGGGGTTGGTTGCGGGCGTGTGGCGATCTGTTCTCTGACCGGCCATAATGGGGGTGATCTTTCCTGCCCTCGGCTTTGAGCGAAAGGCTCGGATCAGAGGGGAATGGGGGCGGCACTAAAAGAAACAACTGGGCGGGCGAGTGAAGAATCCGTGTGAATTGGGAGGGGAGAAAAAGGGGAGGAGGAGGCCTCGCCTTTCTTTTGAGCTCCTCTCTTTTTCTCCAGTTTCTTTTGGTCGTCTACTTTCTCTTTTCTAGGAGCCCTGCGAGTCTGTGTATTGCGTTGTTCTGTGCTTCGGTGAGGAGGAATGGGGTGGTGGGGTTGGGGTGGCACAGGCGCACATCACAGCACAGCCACAACCCCTGTCCATGGTGACATGCACCTCTTTTGTTCTTGGCTTTGTTGCCATCTATTTGGTCTGATCAGGTCATCACTTTACTGCAAACCTAACAAAACATACCATAACTATGCCATGTGTATATGTTTACCTAAGCAGGATGGTGAAACAGAACTGAGAGGTGTGGTTTTCGCTGGGTTTCGGGTCGAGATTTGGGGTTGGTTGCGGGTGTGTGGCGATCTATTCTCTGACCGGCCCTAATCTGGTGCGCAAAACCGCACCTCTCTTTTCCTTTTGAGTGCTGAGTTGACTGACGTATTCGATTCCTTGGTAAAGGGTGTGGTGGTAGGGAAGCTGACCATTTCTTGATGGCGATGAGGATCCAGTGGAGGGGAGCAACAAGAGTCGACAATACCAGAAAAGCAAGGAACCTCCTTGAGGCGAAGATCTCGCCCAAAATTTTGGAACCCCAAGAAGACAGAAACATGGCCAAAAATCCTCCCCTTGCAGTGGCCACGCACAGAGCGCAAACACACCGAAATGCCATAGGAAGAGGAGGGGGAAAGATGGATCAGGCTCTCTATCGCGCACAGCGCAAGAACTTATTCCTTGATTCCCGAAGTGACCAAACAATTGCAAAAGCAGCTCGGATCAGAGGGGAATGGCCATGCCCAGTGTTAGTTAGTTTGTTCTTTTGGCGATGTTGGTAGATGGATAGGTTGCTAGAGTGAGATTGATGTGTATTCTTTGCCATGTTCGTTGTTGTTCTTTATACTGATGAACGATTGTAACTGTGTCTGCATATGGAGATTGGAAGGAGCTCGGAGGGCTGGGGCGATGACCTGAGTTTTATGGAGAGAGGATGCCAGAGCTGCGAAGCAGCACTCGCCAAGCATGCCTAAGGTCGAAGAAGCTTGAAGATCTGCACCAGATTAGTCATGAAGGTTTTGTTTTCTTCATTATTCTTTTTTCATCATGCTGCTGCTGCATTTCAGGTGTAGCATTTTCGTGTAATTTGTCATTCTGCTTGTTCCTGTAATTGATGAGCCTCCAAAGACTAAAGAAGTTAACATGAGAGATCTGTATGCCGTTCGACACTGATCTGTGGCCACTACTACTCTTCTGCTCACAGGCTGGACTTGGTTATGGTAAACGGTTCTGATTTACTCTTTTCTTTTCCAATTGGTGACCTTTTGCTATGGGAAGATTATGCAGACGTATCAGTTGTTCAAGAACTGCAGCATGCGTTAGAGGAGTACTTTTGCCAGTTGTTCTTGGTTTAACAACAACGAAAGGTTAGTTTCAACCTTTTCTTATTCACTTCTGTGTCTTCGTTCTTTTTTTGAGGAATCTCCTCTGTATAATCTTCATGGTTAATTACTCGTAGAGTCAAAGATTTATAGTGAAATTTTGATTGATTTGAACAGAGAGCCGTCTCGAATCGTCAGTGCAGTTCAGGTGGAAGACCTTAGATGAATCTCCTCTGTACTTTTTTGTAAAATTTCTGAGTTATATAAATTGTATGAGATGTGTGTTAATTACATGTAAAAAATGCATGGTTAGCCAGTAACCGGTTTTTGTAAAAAGTTTAGCAACGCTAACCAGTACTGCTTATGCGTGTGAGCAATGGCCATTGTGCAAACTGCCTTCAAAAGAAGAAGATGAGATGGATGGAAATCAGATCATTGGTGCAGAACTGCAGATTCTACCTGAACAAATATTCCTCTGAACATATGGATATGGTGATTGTGCCTCCCCTGTCAGTTTACTGTTTGGCCGGCATGGTTTTCTACCGTGCGTGAACACAACAGTTTGCATTTTTTTGACAGAACGAACAGTAATATTTTATAAAAGTAAACTCTGATGAAGGTTGAAACAACTATTTTTGAAACCGTAAGTGATCAAACTGGGCTTTAGGGCGACGGTTGGTAGACATACCAAAACAACTGTTGGACTGCTTTGCGATGTTTGACGCATAGCTTTTCACTAGGTGAGTACCCGTGCGTTGCAACGGGAACATATAATAACATAATAACTTATATACAAAATGTGTCTTATATTGTTACTAGAAACGTGCCCGTGCGATGCCACGGAACACAAATTGCGACCCTCTAATGGACTTAGGGCCCTGGCGACAGGCGGCGTGAGTACAATAGTGACGACAAAATATGTGATTATTAAACATAGATAAAGAACGATATAAATATGTCTACCCAAATAGATTGAAATGGAATCACACAAATAATTTCTAAAGAGTAAATATATAATGCTTAATCATAAGTAAATATTATGTACAGAAGCATTGCCCAAATATATAGTAGCAGAAAATCAACTGTAGAATGTGAAGAATTGCCCAAATATGTAGTAGCAGAAGCAAGATGAGTTAGGATTAATTATTATGTACAGATCAAAATTGGTATACCCATTTGTTATTCCAGCATAAGTCAAGATCACTCTCACCGTTTCACTTGTTTTGATTTATTCATTGGATTGAAGGTTGGCGCCTGGATTACTTTCTTGTGTCCGAATCAATCGCAGAAAAAGTGCATGATTCATATATTCGTCCGGACATCTCTGCCAGTGATCACAGTCCCCTTGGTCTCGTGCTGAAGCTGTAGGCTGTATCACAGGCTATGCCAAACATTCAGTCCGAAGCCTGTGTCATATTTCTCAGACAGCGATGCTTATTCCTGATGGTTTCTGGTTCGTGCAGATCCCTGGCAGGAACAACGACTTTTGTCAGACTATTAGTGAAACAAGGCTTTGTAATGCACGGAGCAGATTTGACTATTAGTGGACAACTTACTGTTAGCAAAGATGCACCTTTGTAATGTAAATATGCGGCCATATCTTGTGCTGCACTTGTGCAGCTCAATATGAAAAACTGAATCAACCAAAAGCATGTCTGAACCAAAAGGCGATGATTATAAGCTTACTGCTGCTTCGCGACTTTGTTATGTTCTAAGCGTGTGCCGAAATGAAATAATTGCTAATGTTTACCATCATCCGCTGCAGGGGCCTTGATTAGTTGGAGCAACGCCATGCTTGCGAGCCAGAAGCGTCGGGCTGCCTCGCAGGCACTGTGCCACAGTTCTTGAGTGAGGTCGCCGCCGACTGGAGGAGACGAAGGGAACCACCACCAAGATTCCGGCGACAGCCTTCGTGTGGTCGTCGCTCCAGCTACATTCCTAATAATTAAAAAAAATAGTTTCGAGTACCTTTTGTTTGTTAGTGTGTTAGCAGTAGAGTTAGAAAGACAGCAGTAGCGTTAGCATCAGTGTTAGGTCTGTTCATTTTGAATCCGGTGATATATTGGTTCTTTGGTTCGGTGGAGATAGAGGAGCAGCAAAGAAATCCAGTTTGGTGGTTCGGGGGAACAGTAATAATAAGGGGTTCGAGAGAGGTGCTAGCTGCTGTAAGAAGCTCTGCATAGCAGAGAATTTTGAGATTTGAAAAATGTTGGATTAGGGATTTATGGCTCATGGAGATGATAAGAAAATAACATGTCATTTCCCAATCCATCCACCAGTGGCTTTTGCTTGCTTCGGTGGGCTACCCGGCTAGAGCCTCTCTCTCGTCCCTCTGTTTGCGACCTTTTTTACTTGCAAAAAAAGCTTGCCGTGGGCTGCATGAATAAGGGTGCTTTGTTGTCCTTCAAAGGAATTGTTTGCTTCAACATCCGCTACCACACTGTACAAAAAAATAATGCAAAGCAAGTAAGCACTCAAATCCATACTACTCTATTAAGAACCTAATGTGGACACTTGGTGCTACCATAATTTCACCCTCCACGCTGACACTCAGGGCCCACCCACACGTCCTGACTGGTTCTCTCGTCCCTCTCTCAGCTATTGTGTCCTGTGGACACGCTGACACTCTAGGTCTACCCCACGCTCTCCGACTGGTTCTCCCACCCCTCTCTCAACTACTGTCATGTGGATCCCAGCGTCCACACAGTCAGTTACTGCGTCTGCTCAGCACACGACCCACCGACGTAGCTACCACTCCGCGCAAAAAAGTGCAGAGCGAGCACTTCAACCCACACTCATAGCTCTGGAAATTTAGGGCTAACCATCAGACCACACATACTTTAGTGTTTAGAAATAAACAATAATTATATTTGAATAAATATCTTAATACCTATTTATATGATATATAAAAACCATAGCAAAGACATATATTGTGGTATATACACGTTCCGGGCTCAAGGCATGATGTACCACAATATATGTCTTATGTGTAGGATGCAAAGATTCTTTAGAGGAACTTTATTATCGAACTGTTAAGTTACGAGGAAAATTCGTGCAGATATGCCATCCCGACAAATATACAACAGAGAGTTAACAATATTGTTAAAAAAGATTAGATTAATGTACAAGGTGTCAACATATTTACTTATGATTAAGAATTATATATTTACTCTTTAAAAATTAATTGTGTGATTCTATTTCAATCTATTTGGGTAGACATATTTATATCGTTCTGTATCTATGTTTAATAATCACATATTTTGCCGTCACTATTGTACTCACGTCGTCCGTCGTCAGGGCCCTAAGTCCATTGGAGGGTCGCAATTTGTGTTCCGTGGCATCGCACGGGCACGTTCCTAGTACACCCTTAAAAGCTAATGAGCTATCACACCTTCTAAAGACGGACACATCTACATTGGTAAATAAACAATTGTAACCCATATTACAAAGTTGACTAACGGACAACAAGTTATACCCGAGCGATTCAACTAAGAACACATTAGATATGGAATGCTCAGATGAAATAACAATCTTTCCTAGTCCTTTAACCTTGCCTTGATTCCCGTCTCCAAAGATGATCGAATCGTGGGAATCTTTGTTCTTGACGTAGGAGGTGAACATCTCCTTCTCCCCCGTCATTTGGTTTGTGCATCCGCTGTCGATAATCCAGCTTGAGCCTTCGAATGCATAAACCTGCAAGGCAAATTAGGCTTGGGTTTTAGGTACCCAACTCTTGTTGGGTCCTACAAGGTTAGTAACAATAGCCTTAGGGACCCAAATGCAAGTTTTATCTCCCTTGCATTTTGCCCCTAATTTCCTAGCAACCACTTTCTTATTTTTACATGAAAGTACAAAATCTGTGTTGCAGGCATGAAAAACAGTAGCAGATTCATTATGCACTTTCCTAGGCACATGATGAACAATATTTTTCCTAGTCATGTTTCTACCATGCACAAAGGAAGAACTTGAAGTAGTCATGGCATGTGAATCATAAGCATTGTAACTCCTATTATAATGATCATTCCTAGAAAATTTTCTATCATAGATAAATGCATGATTCTTTTGACTACTACTAGCCATAGGAGCCTTCCCTTTTTCCTTGTTGAAAATGGGGGCCCTTTGGCTTGTTAAGTTCTTGGCTTCCCTCTTAAAGCCAAGCTCATCCTTAATTGAGGGATGTCTACCAATAGTGTAGGCATCCCTAGCAAATTTTAATTTATCAAAATCACTTTTGCAAGTCTTAAGTTGAGCATTAAGACTTGCTACTTCATCATTTAATTTAGAAATAGAAATTAAATGTTCATCACAAGCATCAACATTAAAATCCTTGCATCTATTGCAAATTACAACATGCTCTACACAAGGACTAGATTTATTTGCTACTTCTAGCTTAGCATTTAAATCATCATTCAATGTCTTCAAGCTAGAAATAGATTCATTGCACTAAGATAACTCAGAAGAAAGTAATTCATTCCTTTTAATATCTAAGGCAAGAGACTTTTGAGCACTAATGAATTTGTCATGTTCCTCATACAAAATTTCCTCTTGCCTCTCTAGCAATCTATCTTTTTCATTCAATGCATCAATCAACTCATTAATCTTTTCTATTTTACCTCTATCTAATCCTTTGAACAAGCTAGTGTAGTCTACTTCATCATCACTAGAATCATCATCACTAGAAGTAGAGTACATAGGAGTTTCTCGAGCGTTTACCTTCTTTTCCTTTGCCATTAGGCAAGTATGGCGCTCGTTGGGGAAGAGCGATGATTTGTTGAAGGCCGAGGCGACGAGTCCTTCGTCGTCGGAGTTGGATGAAGAACAATCCGAGTCCCACCCTTTGCCAAGGTGTGCCTCGCCCTTCGCCTTCTTGTAAACCTTCTTGTTCTCCCTCTTCTCATGTCTTTCATCTCCCTGGTCATTTTCAATATCGGGACATTGAGCAATAAAATGACCTTGCTTACCGCACTTGAAGCAGGAGTGCTTTCCTTTTGCCTTGTTCTTGTTTGAGTACTCCTTGCGTACCTTCAATGCGGTCTTGAAGCGCTTGATAATGAGGGCCATTTCATCCTCGTTTAGCCCGGCCGCCTCTACTTGTGCCACCTTGCTAGGTAGTGCCTCCCTGCTACTTGTTGCTTTGAGAGCAACCTTTTGAGGCTCGTAGATGGGCATTGGGCCATTCAATGCCTCATCAACGTATCTTGCTTCCTTTATCATCATTCGCCCGCTTACAAACTTTCCGAGTATTTCCTCGGGCGTCATCTTGGTGTACCTAGGAATTTCACGAATAGAATTCACAAGATGGGGATCAAGTACAGTGAAAGACCTGAGCATTAGTCGGACGACGTCGTGGTCCGTCCATCTCGTGCTCCCATAGCTCCTTATCTTGTTGACCAGGGTCTTGAGCCTATTGTACGTTTGAGTTGGCTCCTCCCCCTGATCATCGCGAACCTTCCTAGTTCGCCTTCCACCAACTCCATCTTGGTGACCATGGTGGCATCATTCCCCTCATGAGAAATCTTGAGGGTGTCCCAAATTTGCTTGGCGTTGTCCAAGCCGCTCACCTTATGGTACTCGTCCCTGCACAAAGATGCTAGCAAAATAGTGGTAGCTTGTTCATTTTTATGGATTTGCTCATTGATGAAAACGGGATTGTCAGTACTATCAAAAACCATTCCATTTTCAACGATCTCCCAAATACTTGGATGGAGAGAGAATAGGTGACTACGCATTTTGTGACTCCAAAATGAGTAGTCTTCTCCATCAAAGCGCGGAGGTTTCCCAAGTGGAATTGAAAGTAAATGAGCATTGGAGTTAAACGGAATACGAGAATAGTTAAAAGAAAAATTTGAATTAACCGTTTTGTTTTTCTCGTCATCGTCGTCTCTTTGGGAATAAGAGGACTCGTCGCTGTCGTAGTAGACTATCTTCTTGATGTGCCTCTTCTTCTTCCCGTCCTTCTTCTTGTGACTCGAGCCAGAGTCAGTGATCTTATCGTCTCGTGGCTCGTTGAAGATGGACTCCTTCTCCTTGTTGTTGACCACCATCCTCTTTCCCTTAGGATCCATCTCTTCGGGCGATTAGTCCCTTTCGTGAAGAGAACGGCTCTGATACCAATTGAGAGCGCCTAGAGGGGGGTGAATAGGTGATCCTGTAAAAACTTAAAACTTAAAGCCACAAAACTTGATTAAGTGTTAGCACAATGAAATCAAGTGGCTAAGGACCGAGCTCTTGTGAAACACAATAGTCACAGTGAGAACAAGCACAAGAGACACGATGGTTTATCCCGTGGTTCGGCCAAGTATAATACTTGCCTACTCCACATTGTGGCGTCCCAATGGACGAGAGTTGCACTCAACTCCTCTCAAGTGATGCAATGAGCAACTTGAATACCACGATGTTCTTCTTTCTTTACTCTTTCCCGTTTGCGAGGAATCTCCACAACTTGGAGTCTCTCGCCCTTACAATAAGGATCAAAGTGAAAGCACTAGAGTAAGGGAGGAAAGCAACACACACAAATTCGCAGCAATATGCACACACAGCCAAGACTTGAGCTCAAATGAATAGCACAAAGTTCACCACTAGAACGGAGCTCAAATCACTAAGAAAGTCAATCGAGTGCACGAAGATGGAGTGTGAATGATTAAGAATGCTCAAAGTATGCTTGGGTAACTCCTTCATGCGCCTAGAGGTCCCTTTTATAGCCCTAAGGCAGCTAGGGGCCGTTAGAGGCATTCTTGGAAGGCAATTCTTGCCTTCTGTCGGGTGGCGCACCGGACAGTCCGGTGTGCCACCGGACAGTCCCTGTAGCTGTCCGGTGCGCGATCTCCTTCCTTTTCTGGAGCATCCGACCGTTGCAGTTTTGCGGCAGTTGGCGCACCGGACACTGTCCGGTGCACACCGGACAGTCCGGTGCCCCCTGCCGACCGTTGGCGCGTCCACGCGTCACGCGTGGATTGCGCGGCCAACCGTTGGCGCAGTCGACCGTTGGCTCACCGGATAGTCCGGTGCACCACCGGACAGTCCGGTGATTTATAGCCGTACACCGCCGTCGAGTTCCGAGAGCGGACTGTTCACCGAGACCAGGGCGCACCGGACCTTGTCCAGTGCACCACCAGACAGTCCGGTGCACCCAGACCGAGCAGTAGTTGGTTGTACACAGTCAACTCTTTTCCAAAGTGATTTTCCCAGTTTCTAGCACTTAGACACAACACATTAGTCTTCAAAACAATGTACTAAGTCTAGAAACATACCTTGTACCTTGATTTGTACTTCTTGAGTCTTTGGCACAATTTAACACTTAAACTATTTGTGTTGTGCACTTAATCACCAAAATACTTAGAAATGGCCCAAGGGCACATTTCCCTTTCAACGTCCCAAATCTCCTTGGCACTCTTTAACCCTTGCAGCTTATTATACTCCTCTCGACATAGAGAGGCGAGGAGTATAGTGGTGGCTTGGGAGTTAAAGTGCTGGATTTGGGTGACCTCGTCTGA
The DNA here is from genome assembly GCF_902167145.1 of Zea mays. Lineage (NCBI taxonomy): Eukaryota > Viridiplantae > Streptophyta > Magnoliopsida > Poales > Poaceae > Zea > Zea mays. The sequence continues at coordinate 246,199,003 of NC_050096.1, read as the reverse complement.
GTCGTAGCCCTCGCCCCCTACGGTAGGTACCTATGCTCCAAACTCAACAATGTCCCATATACTTGCGTGGAGTGAGGTTAGGTGATGCCTCATTTTATCACTCCACATAAAATAATCATCACCATCAAAATATGGTGGTTTGCCTAATGGAACGGAAAGTAAAGGAGCGCGTTTTGAAATGCGGGGATAGCGTAGGGGGATCTTACTAAACTTCTTGCGCTCATGGCGCTTAGAAGTGACGGACGCGGCATCGGAGCCGGATGTGGACGGCGACAAAGAATCGGTCTCGTAGTAGACCACTTTCTTCATCTTTTTCTTCTTGTTGCCACTCCGATGCGACTTGACGCGAGGAGGTGATTCCTCCCTTCCTTTGGCGCCAGACTCTCTTGATGGAGCCTTCCCGTAGCTTGTGGCCTTCTCGTCGGTTTCCATCTCCCTCTTGGCGGATACTCCCGACATCACTTCGAGTGGTTAGACTCTAAATGAAGTACCGGGCTTTGATACCAATTGAAAGTCGCCTAGAGGGGGTGAATAGGCGGAATCTGAAAATTATAAACTTAAGTACACACTACAAGTCGGGGTTAGCGTTAGAACGAATAATAAGTCCGGGAGAGAGGGGAAAACAAATCAACCAAGAAATAATGCGGATGAACATGGTAATTTGTTTTACCGAGGTTCAGTTCTAATGAACCTAGTCCCCGTTGAGGTGGTCACAAAGACCGGGTCTCTTTCAACCCTTTCCCTCTCTCAAACCGTCACTTAGACCGAGTGAGCTTTCTTTCTTGATTTCTCGGGTCACTTAGACCCCGCAAGGACCACCACACGATTGGTGTCTCTTGCTTCGCTTACAAGGCTTTGAGAATAAGAATGAGAGAAAGAAGAAAGCCAACCAAGCAACAAGAGCAACAAGGAAACACAATAACGATCCTCTCACAAGTCCTAAAGCACTAGAATTGAATTGGGGACTTTGATTGGATCGGTGGCTTTGATTGTGTCTTGAAGTGTTGCACTTTGCTCTTGTATTGAATGAAGTGTGATGATTGCTTGGATGGTTGGAGTGGAGGTGGTTGAGGGGTATTTATAGCCCTCAACCACCAAACAACCGTTGGGGTTGGGTTGCTGTCGATGGGCGCACCGGACAGTCCGATGCGCCACCGGACACTGTCCGGTGCGCCAGCCACGTCACCCTATCGTTAGGGTTCAGACGCAGTCGATCATTGGAGCTTTGTCTTCTTGTGGCACCGGACAGTCCGGTGCCGCACTGGACATGTACTGTTTATTGTCTGGTGCGCCTTTGGCGACTGCTCTAACTTCTGCGCGCATTGTTCTTCACTGTTCACGGAGTCAGCGGCTTTTGCAGTCGACCGTTGCGCGAAGGAGCCGTTGCTCCGCTGGTGCACCGGACAGTCCTGTGGCACACCGGATAGTCCGGTGAATTATAGCGGGGCGCGGCTTGAGAAACCCGAGGGTGGCGAGTTTAGAGTTGAACGGTCCTGGGGCACCGGACACTGTCTGGTGGCACACCAGATAGTCCGGTGCGCCAGACCAGGGCACCCTTGTTTCTTTGCTCCTTTCTTTTTGAACCCTTTCTTCAATCTTTTATTGGTTTATGTTGAGCCTTTATGCACCTGTAGAATACATAATCTAGAGCAAACTAGTTAGTCCAATATTTGTGTTGGGCATTCAACCACCAAAATTATTTATAGGAAAAGGTTAAACCCTATTTCCCTTTCAGAGGTGTCTAATCATCACTTAGCAAACTAGAAACAAACCTAGAGCAAGCGCTAAAGCAATCTAACTAACCTAAGCACTTCACAAAGCACCTACGCTAATAACCGAGTGATTCTATTAAGCAATTGTGTGTTTGGAGCTTTGGATATGTGTCTCGATACTTAGACAATCTTCTTGAGCTCTCCACACCATCAAATGGGCAGCTAATGGGGTATATATAGAGCCCACCCGCAATTACAGCCATTAGAGGATTGTAGCTTTTCTGCGTCGCACCAGACCGGTCCGGTGCCTTCACGTCAGCTAGTCGTTGGCTTCTGTCAAGGAACCCTGCAACAGTGCAGAGGTCCGGTGCACACGGACTCGGTCTAGTGCCCAGAGAGACATTGGAAACTAGCTGTTGTCGACCGTTGAAACCGGTCTAGTGCACACCCACACGGTGTAACACCCTAAAGTTATAGTATTTGTAAAAATTTCTCAAAAGATTTGAATTAAAAAAATATCTTAATAAGTGTCTTGTTACCTTTGAAATTACTTCTCCCAAAGTAAATGTGTTCTATGATAAGATATTACATCAAATGAGTTAAGTTACCCCCTTTTTGTTAAACTATATATTTAAACAAAAACATCGCTTAATGGAAGTTCTACACTAGGAGATAATATTATTAAAATAACCATTTTTTAAGTGTTGCATATTTGAGGCATTTGACTAAATAAATAATTGGTGTATAAAGTAAAAATTGAACTTGCATTTCATGTTGAGTCTTTCTTTGATTGTGCATGTAATTGGGTGTAATAGGAGAAAAAAATAAAACAAGAAAAAGGAAAAGGATAAAATAAAAGACTCACCTGTGCTTTGGGCCTGACTTGCCTCGACTGGCCCACCTTGTCTCCCGCACCGCATGGGCTTTTGCACCCGCGCCGGCTGTAACACCCTAAATTTTGGGGTATGAAATTTATTTCTAATATCCACCAAATTCAGGTGTTATCCTCTTCTTTACTTGCTTTTCTTCTCTATTTCCTAAATAATGGAGAGTTGTTTTTTGTATATGTTTAGATATTATGTCTAGTAGAATAAAAACCCTAGGGAAGTTCAGATTGTTGCATCATGTTGGAGTATATATTTTTTTGGTTGATGGATTTGCTTGTGGTGAGTTCTTCTCGTTTGTGAGTTTGTGCTCGAGCTTGAAATTAAATCGGAGGATAGTTGGTACATGGTGGCGGTCGTGACACAAACGTCGTTGTCACGGTCTCACAAGACTCTCGCCCCACTCGGTACCATTACAACGGCTCTCGCAAGAGCTGAGGGGTTGTGTGGTTTATCTAGACTCACTCAACTAACTAGGGTTCACCTAGAGCAAGCGCTAAAGTAGTCTAACTAACCTAAGCACTTCGCAAAGCACCTACGCTAATCATCGAGTGATTCTATTAAGCACTTGGGTGTATGAGCACTTGGAAATGTCTACTTTATGCCTTGGTATGTTGCTTGGGCTCCCACACCTTGGAGTGGTCGGTTGGAGTGGTATTTATAGACCCCAACACAAAACTAGACATTGGAGAAAAGCTGCTGCTCTCTACGGCACACCGGACAGTCCGGTGGTGCACCAGACAGTCCGGTGCCCCTGTCCGGTGTGCCTAGCCGTTGGACTGACACCGCAGGTGACCGTTGGCGTTGTAGGCTTTTACACCGGACAGTCTGGACGTCACACTGGACAGTCTGGTGGCTTCTCTACACCAGTGCCACCTAGAACTAGCCGTTGGGCTACTGTTCCCTGGTGCACCGGACAATCCAGCGTGTGGCACCAGACAGTCCTGTGCTCTTCAGCCGGACAGTCCGCCAGTGGCAACACTTGTCTTCGTTTCTTGGACTTTGCTTGATACTTGTTGATCTTCACTTTGATCTTCATAATGTCTTCTTTTGAGGTGTTGCTTTCCTCATTGCCTTAGTCCAAGTAACCTTGGCATCCTATGAACTGCAAACACTAGCAAACACATTAGTCAACAGGTTATGTTGATCATCAAACACCAAAGCCTATTGAGCTAAATGGCCCGGGGTCCATTTTCCTTATAGTCGTACCAAGCAACAATTTAGCAAATCAGTTTTGGTAAAAACAATTCTTCCTTTTGTACTAGAGAGGTGAAGCCAAAAAAGTAGATGCCCCAACTTTGAATCATGGTTATTTTGTGAGAACACCCCACACTAAATGTATTGGGATTTCATCCAACCAATCTGCACCTCTGATGAGAATGGATGCAATTGGAGGAACATGGATCTGACAGTTGTTGTTTGTGAGCGACACCTTCATAGCAGCGGCCAGGGGCGAAGCTACGTGGTTAGCTGTGGATGCACATGCATCCCCCAAAATCCAAAATTCTGTTACAATAATCAAAATTTCACCATATAAGCATCCCCTATATCTCATCCTTATGCACCCACAAGAGACTTGCACCCCTTTATATTTGCTCTAGCTTCGCCACTGGCAGCGGCAGGTGATGGGCCTATAACCCCTAATTGTTGTAACTTCTACATAAATAATTTACAATCTACAATATATTTAGATATCATTATGAACAAATTGTTGTTCATAATACGATATTTTTAATTTATTTAAGAGTGAACTGAATTATTAGTCATTGCCATTTTAGTACCATTGAAAAACGAAGATATTATCTTTAAGATTGGCTCTAATGTTATTGATTATATAAAAAACAACTACATAAGGTTTATTTTGAATATAGCATAGAAGTCATGTTGCCTGTTGGGTACTTAATTTGAATCCTCTGAAGACGTTGAGAATCAAGACAACACAAGTTAGGAATGGAGACCATCGTCTTGGTTTTAACACTTCTTTAAAGTGTTAACACGAAGGACAAAGGTCTTTAGACATGAATATTAATAGAAATGGCATGTATTGGAATAAGACAATACAATGATATATGAGAACTTATCTTCTTTGCCTTTAACATTTTCAATATGTCTCCCATTACACTAGAGGAATTTACAAGCGTACCTTCGGCTCCTTGACAGAGGGAGGTACCAAGATTCTTCGAAGGCTAAGAGGAATGAAGCTATGACCCTTAGAAAAGGTACTTTATGCAGAACATTGTTCATCTATTTATAGTGAAGATGAACCGCCTTTGTACAAAATTACAATCACGCCCTTGTGACATTATACTCATTGTTTACAAATGTAGTAGGGATATTATTGCCTTTTCCCTTTCTTCACACTTATTGCACCTTCGTCGCTCTTCGTCCGAGACGTCTCATCTGCTAAAGCTCATTGCTTCGATCTACATTCTTGTTATCTATACGCATAGACGTAGCTTCTCTTCTTGTAGCTTTGGCTAATAGATAGCTTCGCTCGACCATTATTGTACGCCTGAAATAGCCGAAGACATGCTTTGTCTAGTTTTCATTGTACACCTGAAACGCAATTATGTAATGCAGATACTGTGAGGACCTTTGACAATGTAGGCCCCCAACAGTAGCCCTTGCGGGATGAGTTCGTTGTTTCATAACGAGCTTAGCTCACAAAAGTTGTAACTGGGAGGCCTTGTGCAAAAGGTCCGAAAAACACCTTCCTGAAGCTCGTTATGAAATGGCAGATCTGAATATGGGACCCAACGATATTGAGTGCAACGGTTAGAGCCAAACGATTGCGCATATAAAAGGGGGCAGCGCCCAACGTTATGGACATGACTTTTGATGTTTGCATTCAAAGCTTTTAGTGCCTGCTCCACCTTCGAAGCTAGCTTCGAGTATCTTTGCCACTTTCGAACCAGCCTTAGCCAGTTTGGAAATCATTCACTCTTCACTCAACATGTTGCTAAGATGTCGCTGGCACGTTCATCAGATGTGCTAGAGACAAGGGTTGAAGAGCTAGCTTTAGCAGTGGGAGCTACCGCCTCCCAGGTCGAGGTCGGCTTTATGAATCCGTCTAAAGACAACGACAACATTAACATCGAGGAGATTAGCATAGCCATACGTGCCATGAAGCCAAGCTATGTGGACTTCGGCAAATCCAAGATCAAAGGAGGACACATTGAGGTACTTAACCATTTTGGTTGTATTGATAATGTTGATTGGGTGCGGTTAGGAGGTGATTAGTTAGTGCCTAATCCAAAAGAAGACGGAGTTATCGTGTTTCGGAGCTTTCTGAAGACTCCTTATATTCCCACTGCATAAGACAATAGTCACGGTGATAAAAAGGTTTAAAGTTTACCTTCATCAACTCACCACAAACGCAATAGTGTGTCTAGAAATTTTCGTTTGGGTTGTTCGGAGTCAAGGGGTTGAACTTGATGCCGAAGCTTTCCGCGAATCCTTAGGTCAGATTCATGAGCTACACTTTCAGATGAAGGCGACCAGAGGCCTTCATAACAACTTTGGTTGCTATAACTTTGCTTATTGAAGGGGCTTGATGTTCCTGGCTCTTGCTTACCGAAGCAAGTGGCCAAATGAATGGGCGAAAGTGTGGTTTTATATGAAGAATGACTTGACTGCGCAGGTTGATATAAAAGGCATTATTCAGACTCCTGTTGCTACAAGCTTTGGTTATAAAAAGCCGACACACTACATCAACTTTGAAGCTCAGGCTGCCATAGTTGCTTTCAATGCTATTTGTACACATATTGGAACGAGGGATCTTGTTTAGGAATTTTTAGCTTTTAATACATGGCCACTAACGCCTGAGTGGGAAATGCCGAAGATGCCTGAAGTAGACGCTTTGGACGCCGAGCCTGGGCTGGTTAGGCTTTGTTACAAGTTTAAATTCAAATATGAGTTTGGAGAACCTAGTGATGGGTGGCTATATTATGTTGAAGCGAAATGTAACAAGATACTTGGTAACTATAGCAAGCCTGAAGTCGAAGCTTTACAACAGTCTTTTGGGGCTCGAAAGAGGCATCAGTTGAATGGTGTCTTTAATGCTATCGACTTTTTTTTATTCTGACTATCCTATTATGGTTCAGGATTCGAAGAAGATGAAGAAGAAAGTAACTACAAGGCAGAGCAAAGTTCCGAAGGTGCAAGCTGAATCAATTCCTCAAGCCTTAGAAGAAATTCTGGTAAATAGGCATTTTTGGTCTTTGGTATGCTAGTTATGAATTTATTTTATTAATTTTCTATTTTGAAATTTTAGGCTGCACCCAAAGCTAAGGTAGCGGTTGAGATTGAAGAACTCCCTCCTATGGGAGCCGAAGAAGCAAAAATTGGAGAAGTTATTGCCTTGATAGCACAAAGGGTTACACCTCTAGAGTCGCTTTCATAGATCAAGGAAGAAGATGAAGAGGAGTGAATAGCTCCGGTAATGAGTTCATTCTTCGATGTTGACGAAGATGAAGCTGAGGAGAAAGATATTGCTGGTTCAACACTAGCATTGAAGAGCACTGTGCCGCCTGTTGTAGATGAGACTGGTCCAAGTAGTCCAGGGTCTGAACAGATCCCTGCAGCGGTGACATCTTCAGCAATCATGGCAGTCGAAGATAAGAGTTCCTCCAAGCCTGCCCTAGCGAAGGACAAAGAAAAGGGGCCTGCTAAATTTGAAGAGGCCAAGAAAGCAATCGAAGATGACACTCCGCTTGGTGAAGGTCCTTTTGACCAAGACCTAGGTGGTCGAAGGTATTAGGTCCATCATGCTGTAGGGAAAGTCATGGGCACGAAGCAGCTGGCCGAGGCTATTGGTTTTGCCGAAAAACCTGGATACCCTTCGGGGTCTACTATCTTTGGGGCGGGCCAGACAATTATTTATACTGTTGCCTAGACAATATGGAAACGGAAGTGTTGGTCACTTGTTCTCAAATGTTAATGGTTAAAGACCTTCATCCTTCGAAGCATTATCTCCCTTAGGATATAATGATCTTCAGACGAAGATTATGAAGGACTTACCTTCATAAACTGAATAAATAATGAAAAGCTGGAACATACACGTAGAGAATATGAATAATCATATCAAATCATTAGATTATCTATATTCTCATTATATAATCATGAATAAACGTTAACAATATCAAATTACATTTATACCTTCGGCTGGACAGAAGATAAGAATCCAGGAGAGACGTGCGAGTGAATACAAGTCATCGTGAACAGTACGGTGTTACTGTTCATCTATTTATAGGCATAGGACACAGCCTGTGTAAAATTACATCCATGTCCTTGACATTTACTATTGACTAAGGAATAATCTGTCGAGGACTAGGCAGCCTTTTCCCCTTTAAGTCGGTTTCATTTTCCACCGCTAAGCCGAAGCTTCTCCATCCATAGCTTCGGAATTGATTCATCCTTCTTCCAGGTCGCGCCTTTCATACCGTGTGCACCTTCATCTTAAAGCTGAAGGTACCTGTGATAGTATATTATACTTGGAAAACATGTTAGTCGTGTTTTTGAGGACCTTTGGAAGACGAAGGCCCCCAACAGTAGCCCCTCGCAGTATTAATTTGTTCTTGTATATAACAAATTCAGACTGCGACATGAACGAAGGCCTTTATCCGAAGGTCCGAAAAAACACCTTTCCTTCGCTAGAATAGCGAAAGTCAATGACAAATGGGGCCCGCCAAGTTGCAATGCACTAGGCATATAAATAGAAACCCACAGCGGCAGCATTTGGTATGCCATTTCTGTTGCTTGCGTTATTTTCTCAAACTTTTAACTCTTGCTCATCAGCTCTCGCCTGATTTTCGAGCTTCATCTTAAAGACAAGTACTTGCTCCATGTCTGAAGAAAAGATGTCTGAAGAGAAAAAGATATCTGAGGAGAAGATTTTTGAGAAGAAAGTTGTAGATCCTTTTATTTCTGGGTTTTACGAATCTATGGGTGTTGGGGGGCCTTCGGCTTCCGAAGGTCCTCAAAAACATGATTTGACAATGTTTTCCAAGTGAAGCATGTGAGCAGGTGTCTTCGGAATCGGATTATGAGTATACAAGAGCATAGTCAGGACGAAGCCTGAACGAGACAAAAGATGATTATGACGAAGGCCTAGATGATCACGAAGCTGTGCGAAGGAAAGCTTCGGCATGATAGCAGAAAAGGGGAACCGACTTAAAGATGAAAAGGCAAATTAGACCTCGAACAATTACTATAGAGTTATTAGCAAATGTAAAGGACATGGATGTAATTGTACATGGGTTGTGTCCCTTGCCTATAAATAGATGAACAGTATTCTTGTACTGTTCACGCTGACTTGGCATTCGCTTTGTGCATCACGCCTGTATCTTTACTTTCCTTCGAACCGAAGGTATATTTATAATTTGTTATTCTGAATATGGCAATGCAAATAAAAATAAGTTGATAATAATGTTTATATTATTTTTCGTATTTTGTATATGAATTCTTTCTTATCATTTGTGATGCTTACGAAGGTTTTTTCCTTCACAACCTTCGTCCGGAATTCATTACATCCGAAGGGACATAATGTCTTGAAGGACGAAGGACTATAATATTTAACACTTTTTATGTTGCCTTGTTCTTAACTCGAAGCATTTGAGAACAAGTCCCCAACATTGGCGCCCATCTCCGGTGAACTCACTTCCATTTTTTGAGTTTTGAACACCTTCGGCAAGCATCACCTTCGTCATGCCGCCGAAGAAAGCTTCAGCAACAGGGGTTGCCGCTCTACAGCCGCTGGATCCCAATCAGGATGCCCTTTCTCTTAGGGAGGCCCGAAGCCAGAAGAGGAAGGCCACCAGTCCAACGCCTCCGGAGGACGACTTGGATCAAGAAATCCAAAACTTGGAGATGCTCCATCAGCAGGTCCAACAGAAGAAGGAAAAGATGGCTCGTCTAGCTGACCTGCAAAGGCACATAGACGAAGCCTCTGAAGAAGTTCGTCATCTTGCTCAAGATGACCAGAACCGAAGGCCTCCGCACAGAGAGCTTCATCAGGAAGGCTTCTACAACGAGGACGGCTGGTATGAAGATTTCCATCATGGAAATTTTGCTTTTGATGATACTTCTCTGTCAACAGAACTGCAGGCTACACCTTGGCCCCAGTCTTACAAGCCACCCCAGCTCCCCATGTAGGACGGTCATTCAGACCCGAAGCAATTCTTGATGAGTTATGAAGCAACCATATCTTCGTATGGTGGCAATACTGCAGTCATGGCAAAGTCTTTCGTTATGGCTGTCAAGAGTGTTGCACAAACCTGGTACTCCTCTCTTCGGCCAGGAACAATCACCTCATGGCAAAAGCTGAAGGACATGCTGATAACCAGCTTCCAAGGGTTTCAAACGAAGCCGGTCACTGCTCAAGCTTTATTCCAGTGCACCCAGGACCACGAAGAATACCTTCAGGCATATGTTCGAAGGTTCCTGCGTCTGAGGGCACAGGCACCAACAGTGCCCAATGAAATTGTCATTGAGGCCATGATTAAGGGGCTTTGGTCGGGACCTTCAGCCCAATACTTTGCCAGGAAGCCTCCTCAAACTTTGGAGAAGCTGCTCCAGAAGATGGACGAGTATATTCGAGCTGACAATGACTTCCGCCAAAGAAGGGAGGAAGCATACAGGTTCTCTGAAATGACCAGGGGCTTCGGAGGAAGATTCCACCCAAGGCACGTCAGGTCAATTCACAACTCTACTCAGAGTGATGATAGAGGGAGTCAACAGCAAAGGCCACAGTACTCCTCGCAAGCTTCGGGGCAGCAGCAAAGCTCTTTCCGGCCGCCAGCGCCAAGGGGCAGAGGCGCCAGGGGCTTCGGAGGAAGATTTGGGGATCATCCAAGGAAAATTTACTGTCTATTCTGCGGTGAGGACAAGGGCCATACCACCAGGATGTGCCATGTTACCATCCAGAAGCAAAAGGAGATAGCAGAAGCTGCAACGCAACAGAGTCAGCCGAAGTAAGTCATGCATACTGCTTCGTACCATTCGCCTTACATTCCAGAATATGTAGGCAACCACCCTGCAGCTTCTGTTGCTTCGGCAAGCCAACCCCAAGCATCTTGGCAACAGCCTCCACCTCCACCACCAACGCAACGAGGCCAGCAGCCATAAGGGAGTCAGCACACTCACCTCCAACGGGACTTCAGAGAAGAGTCCGAAGCTCGCACAGTCAATAGCACTGTGCCAAAGTCGAAGCATATTTACTGACAAATATCCTACCCCGACAGCAGCTTTTCGCATTCAGTATTATTTTCTTTTTAATAAGGAACAATTATGGGAGGTTTAAGTGCTTTTTATCGTTTTCAATCTCTTGTAACAGTTTCGTTTTTTACCATAATGAAAATATATCTTCTCCGTAGGCTTAAGTTGCCGAAGCATAAGAATTTATGGTGGCAAGGAGGACCTTCGAATTATCAAAAATTTGTTCTAAGGAACGCAGTGTAATTTCTTCAAAGCAACAAAAAGTCGTTCCTAAGGGAGCGCAGTGTAAGTTTTCTGCTCAAAAGTCGTTCCGAAGGGAATGCAGAGCTTACAGCGAAAAATAAACGCTGATTCCGCTGAAAGTAAAAGGCGAAGAAGCTCCTAAGGGAGGCTTACAGCGAAAAATAAACGCTGATTCCGCTGAAAGTAAAAGGCGAAGAAGCTCCTAAGGGAGGCTTACAGCGAAAAATAAACGCTGATTCCGCTGAAGTAAAAGGCGAAGAAGCTCCTAAGGGAGGCTTGGAGTGGAAAAATGTCGATCTTCGGCAAATATCGTTTTGCATAACATCACATCATTACATCATTTGCACAGCATAACATCATACATCATATTGCATCAACAACGCAAGAAGGGGGTCTCAGTATTGATATTCGAAGATTGTTTTGAGGAAATAGTGACAGGGCACAAAAATAGCTATCGAGGAATTATACCTTCGTCAAACTCTGAAATGAAAAGATCTATTGATTATTGATTTTACAAGGATTGGTTACTGATTTTATGAGAACACGGATATTATTTACGAAGCATAAAAAGAAGGGAAGGTATTTTTTCGACGAAGGCTCAAAAACGGTATGTATATGAAGTTTCATGCATCGTAAAAAATAGAACCATAAATAGCCAATATATTATATTCAAAGTTACAAAATATTACATATGTTTCTCAACAAGCATTATATTCTAAATGTTTTTACAACAACATTTAATCTTCCCTTAGAACTACTTCTGCAGCTTCGTTTAGTAGCTGATCAACAACTTTGTCCATGATGGCTTCGGCCATTTTCCTAATTTCGTTGTCCCCCTTCGCGTGGGGGTCCGCAGATGGCTCGGCAGGTTCTGAGGGAGGAGAAGATACAGCTATATTACTATTACAAACCATAAACAAGTCCGAAATCAAAAATTACAACAAAGAGCCGAAAACCACTAGTCAATACCTAATTGCTCTTCGGGATCTGCACTTTTTTCAGTGGCCTCTGCTACTTTCCTAGCGTCATGAATGTCTTTCTCGCTTTTTCGTATAATTTCCTGGGCCATTTCCCGACCACCATTGTCCCAGATGTCGGTGAAAATTTTTCCACCAACCAGGCTCGTTTCGGCCGAGGGGTCTTTTACATCTTCAGAGGATAAGGCGGCTTCGGATTGTGCTAAGAATTTTACATGGTCACAGCCTTTCCTCTCCAAAATGGTAGCAATCCCCCTGGCACCCGAAAAGGCGCATATGTCTCCTCGACTATTTAAAATTTCTTCAAAAGCTTCAGCTTCGTGGCTGATCCATCCAATTGGGCCTTCGGGGTCACCCCTTTTGAAGTTCTCCTCACTTGAGAATGCGCCAACGCTGGCGAAGCTGGTTTTTATTGTCTTAACACATTCCATAGATTTTTCATAGCATCTTTTCTTAGATGCACGAAGCTCTTCAACATTTTTCTCCAAATGGTTTGCACATTGTTCACTGATTTCTCGTTTTGTTTCTTCAAGTGTGCGCTCCTCTTTAGCTCTGGCTAGTTGTTTTCGAAGATCTTCAATTTCACGCTTCTGAGCCTCAACTTGAGCTTTAAAAGTAGCTTCGTCTTCTTTTATTCTATTTATCAATGAATATAATATTTTATCTTTTTCGAGACCTTCGTTTCTTAGTTCAATTACTTCGGAACGAAGGTTGCTCAGGGCCATAACACACCCTTCGTCTTCAGCATCTTTTTGAGCCCTAAGGGCATTGCTAAGTATAAGGCCCTGCAAAAAGTTTGGTTTCAATAAGTTTAAACAAATGAAAAATTTTGATTTCAAGAAATAATACAAAGACCTTATTTTAGCACCTTTAAGCTATTGTACGCCAAGCTGTCGGCTACCTCATCTTTTGATAGCACCGAGAGCCCGTTTTCTAATGTTGGGAATCCGAAGCTCTTGCTCATCTCCCGACGGACAGAAATCTCCTTGCTGTCAGGGAGACAATACAAGAAGTCTTCTTCTCCGCTGCCGTTGAATATCAATGGCCCTTTGGATATTTCAGTTTTTGGGCATAAAACTGGGCCTCTTGCTTTTCTTTTTTAGTTAATTTTTTCCCCGAAGCATATCGAAAAATATAATCGAAGGCTTCGGAAGATGCTTCGGGGGCGGCAGTGTCAGTTTCTTCAGCCAAAATTTGTTCTGCTATTTCTGTTTCTTCGGCTTCCAAGGATTTCATCTTGGTGGGCTCTGAAGGCCCAGCTTCAGTCTCAGATTGGTGCTTTGAAGCTTCGGCACCAAAGGCTTCAATATGCACTTCGGAAGTTTCAACAATTTTCTTTGGAGTCGTGCTTGAAGACTTTATTGTCTCTAGAACATCCAGCACATTAACCATCCTTTTTCTTTTGGGGGTCAATGCTGGACCCTTTTGGCTCTTTGGTGCTTCGATTTTTGCTGAAGGACTTAAAATTTCATATGTCTTTGTTTCTGTAGCCTTTGGTTCTTCTATCTCCTTCAGTTCCGGCATTATGATTGGATCTTCAACATTCGGTAGGGGAGCTGGCTCTTTAACTTCGGTGGCCGAAGAGGTCTCACCGACAAACTCAGGCACTGTGGCCGGTTCAATATAGCGTGGCCGGTGTGTGAGAACCTTTATCCTTTTCCTCTTCGGCGCCGGCTCGCTAGTAGCGGCTGAAGCAACTTCCTTCGCAGAAGATGTACTCTTTCTTTTTTGACCCCGCGTTGGATAACGGTAGTCGGGGTAGACAAACCCAATTGCATCAAATACTCAGTTGAGTCTTTTCTTCTTTCGGCCTCCGAAGGCCGCTAATAGTGCAGTGTCTTCGGCCTTCGAGTATGGTCCAAGCAGTTCATCGCTTATGGTCTCAATACTTTTCAACCAGTCATCATCTGGCTCAACGAACTTATCTCCGTATTTGAATGTGTATTTTAGCCTGACTAGTCCACCTTCGTTAGGTTCCCTGACGGTTTCCTTCGGCATTTCCCATTTATCTGCAAGTGGCCATACTCTGAAGGCAATGTGTTCTTGCACCAAATCCCTTGTCCCAATAAAAGAGCAAACCGCGCCGAAGGCTCTCTGGCATTCTTCGGCTGCTTCATCCATTTCCACCTTCGGCCTCCGGAGGCCGAAGCGTTGCCAGATAGGGCGCATAATGATATCTTTAATATCTTCCCGTGTTTTCAAGTCATTCTTCACATAAAACCATTCTGTCATCCAGTCGCCGGGCCACCTCTTTCGAAAGGTTGGCACGGGACAGCTTGACCCAGACCGGGCGCCGAAGCTGTAGCAGCCAAAATTGTTGTGATACTGCTCTTTACCCCAGGGTTTTGTCTCATACAATAGTACATGTATGTTGCAGAAACTTTTTGCATTTGGTTCTAAACCTTGGCTCCTCACAGCCCATACGAAGATGCCCATCCTTATGATTGCTTCGGGAGTAATTTGATGAAGGCAGATTTCAAATATCTTCAGTATTTCCACGACAAAACTGCTCAAAGGAAACCGCAGTCCAGCCTTTAAGAAGCTTCGGAATATCACGACTTCATTCTCCTCGGGAGTCGGACAAGTTTTCTCTCCTTCGTCAGCCCTCACAATAGACAAGTCCCGAAAATATCTACCCCTCATATTGGCAAGATGGCTTTGTTTAATACTTGATTTCCCAAAAACCGCATGGCTTGGTCGCCAAGGTCGATCTTCGGAATCTTCACCACCACTATCCACATCATAGCTGTCACTGTCGCCAGTGTCTTCAGATAAACCCTCTAAAAATCTCCCTGGTAATCTTCTCTGTATTTGTCTTTGCCATTGATTGAAGAAAGCCGAGATGCATCTCCTCAGAAAGGCTCAGCTTTGATTCAGCAACAGCTTTCTTATCTTCAGACATCTTCGAAAATACTGAGAAAGTGCTCTCGAAGCCGAAGCTTAAAAATTTAAAAAGCCAAGCAAGTGTTGTTGCGCACAGGCTAAAAGTCGAGTGAGCAAGAGCATATGGCAAGAAAGCGTGCCAAATAAACTCGTGGTGAGCTCTTATTTATACACCTATTGTGTTGAAAACTGGAGGGTCCCGCTTGTCAATGACTGTTGCTATTCTAGAAAAGGGAAGGTGTTTTTTCGGACCTTCGGCTTAAGGCCTTCGTCCATGTCGCAATAAGAATTTATCATTCTAGCAAATTAATATTGCGAGGGGCTACTGTTGGGGGCCTTCGGCTTCCGAAGGTCCTCAAAAACATGATTTGACAATGTTTTCCAAGTGAAGCATGTGGGCAGGTGTCTTCGAAATCGGATTATGAGTATACAAGAGCACAGTCAAGACGAAGCCTGAACGACACGAAAGATGATTATGACGAAGGCCTAGATGATCACGAAGTTGTGCGAAGGAAAGCTTCGGCACGATAGCAGAAAAGGGGAACCGACTTAAAGATGAAAAGGCAAATTAGACCTCGAAGAATTACTATAGAGTTATTAGCAAATGTAAAGGGCATGGATGTAATTGTACATGGGCTGTGTCCCTTGCCTATAAATAGATGAACAGTATTCCCGTACTGTTCACGCTGACTTGGCATTCGCTTTGTGCATCACGCCTGTATCTTTACTTTCCTTCGAACCAAGGTATATTTATAATTTGTTATTCTGAATATGGCAATGCAAATAAAAATAAGTTGATAATAATGTTTATATTATTTTTCGTATTTTGTATATGAATTCTTTCTTATCATTTGTGATGCTTACGAAGGTTTTTTCCTTCACAACCTTCGTCCGGAATTCATTACATCCGAAGGGACATAATGTCTTGAAGGACGAAGGACTATAATATTTAACACTTTTTATGTTGCCTTGTTCTTAACTCGAAGCATTTGAGAACAAGTCCCCAACAATGGCAAAAACAAATATAGAGAAGATCACAAAGGAAATAATGGCTGATTTATCCGAAGATTCTGACGATAGCGATGATTATGATGTGGAAAGTGGGGATGAAGATTCTGAGGACCGGCCCTGGCGACCAAGCCATACCATCTTCAGAAAGTTGACCATTAAGCAAAGTCATATTGACACCATGAAGGGAAGATACTTTCGTGACATGTCTATTGTGAGGGTTGGAGGAGACAACACCGCCCCTGCTCCTAAAGAAAATGAGGTTATTGTCTACAGAAGCTTTTTGAAGGCGGGTCTTCGATTCCCATTAAGCAGATTTTTGGTTGAAGTGTTGAAAATATTTCAGATTTTTCTTCATCAACTTACTCCCGAAGCTATAATTAGAATGGGTTTGTTTGTTTGGGCTGTGAGAAGCCAAGGGCTGGAACCGAGCACGAACTGTTTTTGCAGCATGCACGAACTGTTGTACGAGACGAAAGCCACTGGCAAAGAGCAGTATCACAATAACTTCGGTTGTTATGGATTCATTGCTCGCTCTAATGCAAGCTACCCGGTTACAACATTTCGGAAAAGGTGGCCTAGGTCCTAGATGGAGGAGTGGTTCTATGTTAAGAATAATCTGATTGAAAGGGAAGACATTAAGGGGATCATCCAACGCCCCATCTGGTCTCGCTACGGCCTTCGAAGGTCGACCACGGCGATTGATAATGATGCCGAAGCATGTCAAAAGGCTTTCAGCAATGCCTGTGCCTTCATTGGCACAAGAGACCTGATCCAAGAGCACATAGCCTATAGAGTATGGCCACTTGTGGATAATTGGGAGATGCCGAAGGAGACTATTGCCGGATCTAGTGAAGGTGGATTAATTCGTTTGAAATATACCTTCAGATACAGAGACCGGTTCGACGAACCTAATGACGACTGGTTAAAATGTATTTAGGCTACTAGCGACGAATTACTTGTGGCATATACCAGAGCCGAAGATGATGCTTTATCCTCAGCCTTCGGGGGCCAGGGCAAGAAAAGATTGAACAGGGTTTTTGATGCAATTGGCTTCATATACCCTAACTACTGCTACCCCTTGCGAAGTGTGACACCCCAGTGTCACCTAGGGTTTCTCCTTAGGGCTGACTCAAAACCATTATCACATGTGAACCAAACTAAGGAAAGGACATAATAAATTGATAACAAAGGTTTAAGTAAGTCTTTTTCATCTTAAGAAATTCTCCTTAATCATGCCATGCGCCTCAAGGCAAGAAGAACTCTCAAACCCTAAGAAATCCTAAGTGGGTCATTAAGCACATAAAAGGAAATTAGGAAAAGACTTGGGAAAAGTAAAATATTTTGATATGAACCAAATAACAAAGTTTTGGTGCACTAAATGACCAACAAAATATAGTAAGAAAGTTTAGCCATTTGAATTTTCCAAAATTCCCAAATCAGCCCTTGATCTAAGGCCCTATGGGAAAATTCAGAAATCAGAATTCTAAATTTCAGAACCCTTTCCCAAGTTTAGATGTGTTCCCTGTTTTCCAAAACTCGAATCTATAAAGTCCAAATATCAAAGTGGCGCCAAATTTCTTTGAACATGCTCTGGTAAAATTTGAACTCAAACAAAAACCGTTTGACACGATTTTGGCACAGTTTGTCCTCGGGACTCGGTTGTCTAACACTGGCAACTTGGTGACGCTACAACTCTCTGTCCCTAGTCTAAAACCGCGCAACATCCACACACAAACGACAAAGCAAAGTCAAGGGAACAAATCCTTCACGGCGATCTTGCCCAAATTCGCGAAGATTTGTGCCCAATCGGCGTTAGAACTCGGGCAGAAGAAACGATTCCACGTGTTCGACCGTGGCTGACACGCCCGGTTCACGCCAGTTCGCGCACCCGCGCCCAGCCGTGCACGCCCGCACGCCCTCGCCGGTCCACGACTGCCCGTGCACTGCTCCGTGCCTATAAAGCAGCCCAAGGCCTCGACCGTACCTCCCCGCGCGCTCTCAGTCCTGCCCGAGCCAAAGTTCACTGGACTTCGCCTCGAGCACGCCGCGCCACCGCCCGCGAAGCCACCCAATCCTTGGCCACCGCGGCCAGCTCACTCCAGCCACCCCCGAGTCGCGCCAATCGCTCGGTTAGCTTCGCCAGTGGCCCGTGAAGCTTTCCAAGTCCTCGGACCCGCCAGAGCCTCACCGAAGACCCAAGATCACCCTCGCCGGACTTCGGTCGCCCGCAGCCGCGCGTAGACCGAGCAATCCGGTGAGCCATTCTCAAATTCCTCGCGCACATGTCTTCCTTGACCTCTGGTGAAGCTCCCTGACCCGTTCAATTGAACTGTACCGCCCTAGATAGACCGGATTCCTCGTCGCCGCCGAGCTCCCCCGCCTGCGCGCGTGAAACGACCTACTCCGACCACCACCGCCGACAATCCGCACCTCGACGTGATCGCCAGAGACCCTCGGACCTCGCCCGACCCCTCACCAGAGCAACCTCGCCGCCGGTAATGTAACACCCCTGGTGTTACGTGAACTAAAACTCTGACATGTCATCATAAGCATTTGCATTAACTTGCTTGTTACACTTAGAATACATTTATTAGGTTAAAATTTTCGATTCAAAAGTGTGATGTGGTGTGTTGAGTATAGGACTTAGGTTGAAAAACTTGCTTGGAATTATGGATAAAAAATAATTCCTAAACCGAGGACTTGTTGGGAATGAGCTGCATATACTAAAGTTGGATCTTAGACTAGAGAGTAACTTTGTTTTTGATGGATGGATCAAAGGGATGAATCCCTGGAAGAAGCTGAAAAACAGATGAAACTCATTTGAAACCCTAAACTAACCCCAAATGTGGAATTTAAAATCTAGAAGAATTTAGCTAAAAGTTCATATACCAATGTTGTAGAACTTGAAAAAGTGAACAAATTTCATATCTGGAGAATTCCAAGTTGTGTGGAGAAATTTGGAGTAATTTGCAAAATTTCAGCTTGGGTTCAGTTTGAATTGGGCTGAAAACAGTTTCATATAGCTGTTTTTGGACCCTTATAACTTTTGATCTATGGACTTTTGGTAAGGAGTTGCTATAACAAATTTGTAGAGTAATTGTTGGAGCACAATCCCTTTTAAGTGTACTAGCCCTGAAACTACATGATACCAGGAGCAAAGGTGGTCCAAAGATGGGATGCTAGGTATTGTGTTTTCACACTTAGCTGAATCATTGCAGCTGAGTTTTAGTGAGATTTGTGCAGTTTTGGAGCTCTCTATTGCTCTATCCATAGGGTTATAGGTTATGATCATTAAAACAAAATTATAAAGCTACATGAGGAATATAAGTTTGATTAAGTCACCTAGCCCTAAAGATATTCGAAACTTGGAGTAAAACTGGTCCAAAATAGAGCTGTCAGAGATTGCCAAATTCAGACTTTTGGAGTAAATTCAGATTCAGAATTTCTGTGTTTGATGCCAACTTTGGGCTGTGGTAGATTGGAGTCCAAAAGGGTTTAGCTAACGGTCACTATGTAAAACCTGTAGAGGAACTATTGGAGTATAAATTTTAATCAGCAACTTGCCCCTAAAACCATATGCTACTAGGAGTAAAGGTGGTTCAAAGTGGTGTGGGCTGAATTCTGAATTTTCAGATTTAGAATAGTGCCTAAGTCTGAATTTCAGTGATTGTAACAGACTTTGGAGCTTCCTTGTGCATAATCCATAAGGTTTTGAACTATGGTTTCTATAGAGGAGTTGAAGGCCATAGGTTGGTGTACAAATGTATTTAATGGTGATGGATATGATCCTACACAAAAAGTGGAGTAAAACTTGCTCAAAGTTGGACTGCCTTGTGACTGAAACTGAATTTTTCTCAGTTCACTAAAAACTGAAAATTAGTGTTTGGTGCCCAGTTTGATGTCCTTTTGTGACTAAATCATGGGGTGTTGGACTAAGAACTATATAGAAAAGTTGGAGCCCATAATACAGAGAATATGTTTTATAAATAGGGGTGGACTTGGTTCTACATAAAAGTGAGAGTAAAACACCTCTAAACTCTCTGTCAGACAAATGTGTGCTGAATTTGGAGTAGCCAGCTGAAACCCAGTTTTAGTACTCTCAACTCTGTTGGTCGACTTGGGACCTTATTAACACAGAGTTTGTGGAGCTTTAGTTAGCAATCATTAAAAGAAAGATGGGGAGTGAAGGCAGTGGAATAGTTCCTAGTAAGGAAGTATGTTGAGTTCAGTTCTTACTTCAGTTGGCTGAATTCAAATTTTTGTGTTTCCACCAAGCTTTGGAGCACTATAACTCTTGATCCATGAGCTTTTGGTCTTGGGATGCTATAGCAAACTTGTAAAGATTTGTTTGGTGAGTAAATGTTATTAACTAAGGTTGGCATGTATTACTTGGGATCGTGAGGATCAAAGGGGTTAATGTTGGGGGTTTCAGTTTGGTGCCAAGTGCAGTTTCAGAATCTGAAACGTGATTCAATTTTGCTGAATTTTTAGGAAGCGGTGTATTTCTCTTGAACTTGGAACCATTTAATTCTTCATTCTTGAGCTTTTGGGGGATAATCATTATATAAAACTCGAAGATCTACTGTAGGAGAACATTTTTTATGAAGAAGGATCTCCCAGTTTTCATTTCAAATTCAGAGAAAAGATTATTTCAAGTTACTTGGTTAGATAGTGGTGTGCTGAATTTAATCTGGTTAGCTGACGGGTGCAGTTCAGTGGTATTGCCCAAACTTTGGAGCTCTCTAACCTGAGGTTTGTTGAGTTTTAGCTGATATCTTTTAAAGCAAAGTGGGAGAGTGATCGTAGGAGAACAACTCCTAGTAAAGAACTGTATCAAACTAGCATAAGAAAATGAGAGAAAATCTGATTGGAAGTCTCAGGTTCAGGTTTGATACAAGCACTTTGAATGCAATTTAAAATTCAGCTTTAGGGAGCAGAGAGATTCATGTCTCTGCTGTGGTCCACTTACGCCATTCAGTTTGACCTATTTAATAAAAAAAGGGACATTGCCCGAATGAATGAATCTTCTGGTGCAATGTGCTGGCTAGCTGTGATCTGTTTGGGCAGTAAGGACGGCATACTCAGGCTGTGTACGTCGGCCGAGCCTCTTTGCTGTTTCCAGATTGATCGATGTCGGTAAAAAAAAGGAATTACCGCCTATCCATAATCCAACCTGGCCGAGCACCATCCTATGGCAGCCGCGTGTCTTTTGAAAACCAGGAGCTGGCACCGTGCGTCAAGACTTTTTCCTACCGTGATAAGCTCAAGCGCAACTGCATGATTTTCCTCCTCTTGCCATTTCTGTATTCCCCTACGCCCAGTGAAAAGGCTTCTTGTGCCCTCGTGTTCGAGTCTACCTGCTCGCCCACCACAAATCGGAGCTTTACACTACCAGCGCACCCTATCGCTTGCCTCCTTGTCCGCTGACTGTCGTTGTTACGATTGTGGTCGCCACGCCTGCTCACATCCCCCCTCCCTTTCGGTCAGAACTGCTCAAGGTGATTACAGCATAGTTTGTGCTTGTTCGTTGTTCCTTTATGAGCCATGTTATTCATCGGACAAGTTGTTTGAACTCTACCGCGGGATGTCTCGGGATCGGGTTCGCCGAGCCTAGGATAACGCCGGTGTCGTGGCTAGAACTTTGTAAAAAAAATGGAATCCGATGGACTTAAGTGAATATGTCAGTGAGTAAGATCAACAGTGGCAAGGGCCGATGTGGATTAGTTTGAGCGCGAAGGTCCTTTTTTGCAAGATGTGTGATGCGGGCGCGGGCTGTTCGTTGTGGACCAACTCTGCGTGTTACTGGGTCGGCTGGACTAGGTTTCGGCCCAATAGTGTACTCAGTTTTGCCGTTTCTTTTATCAGCAAACTTGTAAATTGAGCTAAAAATCATAGAAAAATGATAAATTAATGGGACAAATTTTGTTGGATGTCTAATTTTATGAGTTCTTTGGTTAAGTTGATTTTAAGATTTTAAGATTCGTTAGCAAATTCTAAGTGAATTAAGGTGCTCTTGGGAGGCCCATATTAATTTTATAAATAAGAGGATAACACCAAAAAAGTTTGGAAATTTTTTGAGAGACTTGTTATCAGAAGTTGAAACTGTAGGCAAAAATTTGGAACTCGTTGGATGTGATTTGCTTAGTAAACTAATTATTGCCCAAAAAGAAAAGGACTTCACCTATGTAATGAGGGCGGCTAATAGTTTAGTGAAGTGATGAAGTTGCTTATGAAGCTTTAAGCTTTTGGATGAGATCTAAGATAGGTTAGTTCTCTGGTTTGTCTAAGTAATTCAATTTGGTCATTTTTAGCAAGTGTTGGTGACGTAGAACCATGTGTATGCTTGTCTTGTGTTTTAGTTTGTGGTGTTTATGTTCCACGCCTCTCCTTGTGAGAGTTTGCATTCCATATCATTACATAAGCATACATGTATTTGTAATTGACTTGTAGAACACCTAGAAGAAGTGGTGTTTGAAGGAGTCTACTCCAGTGGTTGCTGATCAAGTGGAGGAGCCATCTAACTGGGTATTTAATAGAGGGATCTGGAACCCCTTCTCTGCAACAAAGGCAAGCCTCGGTGCATTTACTCCTTCCTTGTATTTTTAAAAGATTTTTATACACTTTAAGTCTAGTAAAATGTGCATTAAGTTTATAGGAGTTGCTTGTAAACTATTGGATGCATTGCCTACCTTGATATCCATACCTTTATAGATACTTCTGATGAAGTATCAAAATATGATTTACAAAAATGCTTAGCCCTGCTTAGATCTTGTGGATAGAGGTTGTCTTTTGCATTAATGCCTAGCTCAGGGGTTATCCTGAGGAAGGATGGCTTCTACCTGCAAGAATATTTTCATTGGGAGCATGGTGGGATCTTACTGCAAAGTTCCCTATAATGCTCTTTTCATCCTAAGGAACACAAAACAATCCTAAGGGTGGAAGTACTTAACTCGAGACTTGGGCTAGGAACAGGTGATGCTCCACCCAGGTTAATTAAGGATTGGATGCGTATGTAGGCCTGTATGATCAAGGACTATCTTAACTGGCCACATGCCCTGGATATGGGACAGGGTAACTTGAACCCGGCTATTCCATACGTGAAAAGACAACCGCGCACTGGGCGTGGGAGATGGTGGGAGTAGTGTGTACCCTCCTGGCTGGAGGCTGGACGAAGGAGTACTGTGCTCCCGGGTAGCGCGGACCGGTTCACGTTGTGGAGGATCTGTGGGAATGGTTGACATATGCAAGGGTTAAGTGCTACATATGTCGTGTGGTTAGAGATCCTCAGCTGAGTAAATGGATTCGGATCGCCGTTATATCCCCGGAGAGTGGAGACTTGATCGCTGCCCTGCAACCTAAGTCAGGATGTAAACATTATGAATAAAAATGATGTTGTATTGATGAGATGGTGAAATTAGACTAGATGCAACCAGAGTCTATTAATATTTAATCTGGCGTTAAAATATTGAAAGTAAGGACTCACTTTAGTAAGCTATTTCTGCAAAAGTATCTATGTTGATTCTTGCTAAAGCCTTTTCCTTGATTCCTACTTAACCAGCATATCCTTGAGAGTCATTTTTCCTTAGTCGGGTAAGACTTGCGAAAGTACACTCCGTACTCAGGGTTTTCGAACCCATGTTGTTGTAGGTGATGATGAGTACTCTAAGTGTTCCTGTGGGTGGAGGGCGTTTCCAGTTCTGGAAGAGGATTAGTTAGGCTTGTGTATAAGCTTTGGAGGGTTCCTACCTTCCTGCTATTGTAATAAGTTATGCACTTTGAGTATATCAGGGCTTGTAATAAATATTGCTCTTTCGAAACATGTAAAACTTGAGTTTTGAAAAGGTAAATAATGTTTGTAAAGTCTTCCACTCTATCTCCGAAGTGTGTGTATCGAATGTGATTACTGTAATATGCATGAATGTGGGAGATCCTTGGGATGATGAGTTCAAGTTGTTGAACTCGTGATAGCCTGGTTAAGTTACCTGGTACACGTGCATAGCCATCTGAGGCCATCAAGGCAAGGATTGGTGCATGTGGGCCCGATAACTTGGGAGGGCTGTCACAGGTAAGACTCTCCGCTCTTTTCTTCCGCCGCGGTTCACTGTTCCATTAGGGGAAGGACTGCGGGTTCGATTTAGCAAAACCCTAGGGGTTTTCTGCAGAGTCGTAGACTCAGATGAATAGTGAATCGATGACATGTCTGTAATACACTTAAAACCTTTCGCCTGGGACCCCAGTGCAAAACCCTTTTTCCTTTATCTAATTCTGTTTATTCTTTTTAAAATTCAGCAGAGAACTTAGAAAATTTGTATCGTGAGAAATATTCAACCAAATTTAGTCACCAATTTTACTGGATTCAAAATATTATGAACTATCACATAAAAATACTAAACCCTGTGCTTTTTGTTTTAAATTTTAGAGTTTGGAATTAATTAAGGAAACTGGCCCAACCTTATTAAAATGAAGAAAATTAGTTATGCTTCTGTGCTGAACTTAAGAAAATTTGTAGAAGTTCAAACCCCACTCACACACTGTTTAAAAATATTAAGCACCCCAGTATTGAAAATTTAATCAGGGTTATCTATTAAAGGCCATGTTTGCCCAAAACTTAGGAAAATGAGAAAGGTACTAGAAAATAATGAACAGTGGATGCAAATATTTTCCTAGTCCACTTAAGTGATAAAGAATCTAGGAAAAATAAAAGGAACCCTAGTCCAGAACAAATCCAAGGTGAAATATTTTATTAGGCACTAATAAAACTAGAAGGACAATTATTAGAAATATGAGAACAATTTCAAAATTGATAAGAAAAATTCATTAGACTTGTGACCACTAGGACACCACTGCAAAAATGATAAATACCCCAACCCATCATTTTAAGTGGGTTGAACAAATAAAACTTGATATTGAGCCATTTTCCAATTAAATCATAAGCAAGCCAAAAAGTGTGCAACAATGGACAAATAAATTTTTACTAGATTATTAATGGAATAAACCACCAGAGAAAAATGCAAAACCTATTCAAAACTACAAAATAATACCCATTGCCCCTACTTCATGAAAAAGGCCATTTAATTCAAGAAATTTCTACCACCCCTTCCCTTAAGCAAAAAGTTACCAAATTTTAGAATGATTGCTCTTGCGCAAAGAAGAAGATAGGAAAAATTGGAAATCTGTTGTTTGATATTTTTCAAGTATGGTGGTAGTAGAAATCACCCCTTTGGCTAGAAACTTTAGAAAATCATATTAAAATAACTAATAAGTATTAGTGGCTGAAAACTTATACAAGGTCATGTTATAACATCTGAATACTAGAAAAAATAAGCCTTAGAGAATAACCCACTGTAAAAAGGAAGTTGTAGTTCAAAACACCCCCTCTGCCCTAATATTTGATAATTTTGTGCAGAGAGAACCCCCTCACTTTTTAAGCCCCAAATTTTGAGACAGAGAATTATACACCAGTGGGAAGCCACTGTAGTTTTTGTATAATTTTTGGAAATTTATTAAGCTATCTGGTAGTTCAAACCCACCTTCAAAACATAAAAGAAATAGAGAAGGGAGGAACTAGAAAGATTAATAAGTATTACCCCAACATGGCAGCTAAAAATATAGTTGAAAATATCCATAAGATATAAAGAAGAAAATCAGTAGAGCACTAAAAATGGGTTAACCATTCAGTAATCAACTTGACCCTAAGTTGCTGAGTGTACCACAAAATCTCCAGTAGTAAGAATAAGCTCTACCTTATTAATTTGATCATCCCCCATCAAATCTTAATTGCTAAATTACATATCATGTCATGCACATATCTTACTCATTGCATTCATTAGATTGCAATCTCGCTGACGGAGAGTACGTGCTCATCCCTAAGCAAGAAGTTGTCCACGAGGAAGACCAGGAGCAAGCTCCCGAGACCACCATCGAGGATCTCCCCGCAGCCCCAACATTTGAAGGCAAGCCCCGGTTTTATGCATAACCGTTTATATATGCTACTTTACTACACTTAATGTTTGTAGGCTTGTAATGTGCACTTAAGTGTAGGAGTTGCTTGAAACCTCTAGTTGCATGAACTCAGGATTCCTTTTTGAGATGGATACTAGTATGCTAGGTCGAGTAGCTGCTTTGCTAAATCAGGATCTCGGTAGAAGTCGAGTGATTTTTCCAGCAATCGCGCGAGGTCAGGAATTGATTGTATTCATCTTGAAAACGGGATCTATGATGGTCTATGTACTTGGATCCAGGGAGGATGCCTTGTCCATGAGACGGGAAAAGGAATTAAGGATTAATGTGTGGATACCTGAGATAAGCATTTGAACATACTAAACACATGTCGGGAAATATGGTAACCGGTAAACCTTGTACCTGAGTGAAGCCGGGTGCGGACTTTACCCCTCACGCGACCTGAGACTGGGTCTCACATGCTAGCTATGGTAGGTACAAGTGTGGTCACTGCACGGCGGCAGCCGGGGTTAGTGGAGCATTTTATGCCAAGGCGGTGAGGCCTGGCCGCGAACGGGGAATCGATGGGGACGATTGACGTGTGTGGGGACGGAGTGCTCCTACATGTCGTGTGTTTAGGTTTACCTTGCAAGGTTTTAAACTCGATTCGAATCGTCTGCTTCTCGCAGCTAATGAGACTGCTTGACCCCTTGTACTACATTGAGTAAGAAGTGAAATGAGGTTTTACATGAGATAACTGGTTGATTGTATTAAATGATTGTTACCATGTATGCTTAGAAGAGCAAACTTAGCTAAAATAATGATACTAGAAATGGGAAAACTAAAAGTTGACCTTAGATACATCTAGTGCTTTTGGCAAATCTAACCCCTCAGCCAAACAACTGCATGGTCTAGAGGTAGAGGAGTAGATTCCTCACACCTGATAAGTCTAGCTGAGTATTGGTATACTCAGCCTTGCTTGTGGCATAATTTTTTGTAGGTACGCTTTAGGACATGGTTGATGGTGTGACTTGGCCTACCACCCTGCCACCGGGTTGGACGGTCGAGTGGGATGCTGCTCCGGCAGGAGAGGAGCAAGAGGAGTAGTGGGCTAGGCCTTGCCCTATTCCTCGCTTATGACGATATCGATTATCCACTGCAGTTTATTTTGTGAACTTATATCCGCTACCTGAAAAACTCTGATTTATGTAATAATTCCAGTACTTTAATTTGAGGTTTTCCTGCTTTATTGTATTTCTTCTGTGACTCACCTTCGAGTGAGTTTGTGGTATTTGATCCTGGTTAAGTTGCTTTATCAGACTAGATCTGAGGGACTGACGGGTTATTCCGATTTAAGTGTGTTGCGGCCCCTGAGGCGTGACTTAGGCACTTAAGCTGGAATAATTCGGGCGGTTCTGCCACACGAAGGCAGGGAAAAAAGAGAAATATTGCCGCTTCGGCCATCTCTGTTGTGCCAAAGGGCAAAAAGATCAAGGTTCTGACGCACTGGCCATGATATATTGAAACGGTCGTAGTGCCTGAATTTGGTGAAGGGACCTCTTCCGCTGCCAAAGTCGAACAAGCTGCTCCCGTCGTTCAGAGCGCTTAAGGATCGACTGTAGTGCCAAAGGTGTCTATAGTCGGGTCAGCCGAAGCCAAAGATGGTATGGCCAAAGAGCCAGAGTTGGAAAAAACGATAATGTTGCCAAAGAGCCCACCGATAGAGGCAGAACTGCCGAAGGTGACAAAGGCTCCCGCCACAACTCCCAAGAGGAGGAGAATGGCCGGCGTGCTAGACGCGGTCATGGAAACCACAAAGGCATTAACTCCTGCATCCACGAAGAAAGTTGCCAAAGTTGCTACGGCCCAGACTGAAGCCGAAGCTGGGCCTTCAGTGCCTACTGAGACAAAGCCTGCCGCACCTGAGGATAAGTCTGAGCAAAAATCTCCAAATGTCGGCATTACAGCGGGGCAGGACATGACGGAAAAAGCTAAATCTCCTGCTCCCGAAGCTCCGTCCGAAGATATTGATTATACTATTCGACATGTTTTGGGGAAAAGATTATCCGAAGAAGAAATTTTAGAAGCCAAACACTATGCTCGGGAACTGAAATATCCAAAGGGGCCTTAGTGTTCAACGACACAGACGAAGATGATTTCATGTACTGTCTCCCGGACAACAAAGAGATATCCGTTTGCCGGGAGATGGCCAAAAGTATGGGATTTCTGAAGCTCGAAGCTGGCCTCTTCGCCATGTCGAAGGATGACCTTGCAGACAGCCTCGCATACAACAGTATGAAGGTACATAAGCTATGAACTTTAAAGCTTATGGTCTTGAAAATGAAGTCTTTCATTCTCATGTTGATCCTTTGTTTTTCTTGTAGGGCTTAATCCTTAGCAACGCCCTGAGGGCGCAAAAGAATGCAGAAGACGAAAGCTGCACTATAGCTCTCGGCAACCTTCGATCAGAGGTAATTCAGCTGAGAAACGAAGCCCTGGAGAAGGACAAAATTCTAATTTCATTGGTGAGTAAAGTGAAGGAAGATGAGGCGAAATACAATACCCAGGCCGAAGCTCGTAAAGCCGAGATTGAAAACCTTCGGAAAAAGCTCGCCGAAGTTAGTGAGAATCTTGCACTTGCAAAAGCCAGTGAAGAAATTAGTGAATGGTCAAAAACTAGGCTAGAGAAAAATGTTGAGGAGCTTCGCGAATCCAAGGAAAGGTGCTTCGAAATATCCTTAGATTGCATGAAAAATTGAAAAGCAGCTTTGCAAAAGTAGGTGCTTATTCTTCTGAAGAGAACTTTATTTGAGGCGACCCCGAAGGCATCATTGATTGGATAAGCGGGGAAGTCGAAGCCTTTAAAGAAATCCTGAACGATCGCAGGGATATTTGTGCCTTTTCTGGTGCTCGAGGTATTGCGGCAATTCTAGAGAAGGCTGGTTGCGACCACATTAAAAATGCAGCTCAGGCTGAGGCCGCCTTCTCCACAGATGACACAAAAGACCCTTTGGCTGAAGCTACTTTAGTGGGCGGAAAATTTTATTCTAATATCTGGGTGAATGGTGGCCGGGAATTGGCTAACAAAATTATAAAGAAAAATGAAAAGGAAAACCATGAAGCCCGAGAAGAAGCTAGACGAGCCGAAGAAGCTGCTGAGCGCGAAAGGCGCATAGGTAATGTTTTTGAATTTTAGCTTCGGCTCTTATTTTTTGGCTTCGATGTAACAGTTTGCCTACTACAGCTGAATTGTCACCGCTGCCCGAGCCATATAACCCCCTAGCTGATCCGGTCATGAAAGAAGCACTGGACATAATGAGCATTGCTAACTCCATTATCGACGAAGTCGTCGACAAGCTGTTGAACGAAGCCGCAGAGAAAATACTTAAGGAAGATTAAACTTTATTGTAATGATACTATGTAACATTTGGTGTTTTGAACAATTGATGAGACGTGTAAATTGTTGTAATATATTTATTAGCGATGTATGAAACTCACATACATACCATTTTTGAGCTTTCGGCGAAAAAAATACATTTCCTTCTTTTCATGCTTCGTAAAGAAAGATGCCCCTTCTATGGTCAGTCTGATACAATTGCGTTTCTCGAAGTTTGCTTCGTGCCTCAGCACATTTTTATTTAACAAAGTATTGCCGAAAATTTACTTCGTGTCCAATCCTTTTGCCGTTAATGCAATATGATGTATGATATAATGTTATGCAAAATGATGCTATGATATAATGCAATATGATGATGGCGTCGAACACAGACACACGCACCCACACTGAGACACACAAGACTCTGCATCCCCTTAGGAACGACTTTTGAGTCTTTAAGCTCTGCATCCCCTTAGGAACGACTTTTGAGCTTCTTCACCTTATATTTCGGTGGCATTTAAGCTCTACATCCCCTTAGGAACGACTTTGGAGCTTCTTCACCTTCTATTTCGATGGAATTTTTGGCTCTGCATTCCCTTAGGAACGACTTTTGAGCAGAAAACTTACTCTGTGCTCCCTTAGGAATGACTTTTTTAGCTTCGGAACTTACTCTGCTCCCTTAGGCTCTGCATTCCCTTAGGAACGACTTTTGAGCAGAAAACTTACTCTGCGTTCCCTTAGGAATGACTTTGATAGCTTTGGAACTTACTCCGCTCCTTTAGGAACGACTTTTGTAGCTTCAGAAGTCTGTGAGGAAGGCATATTTTACTCATTGAAGCAGGCTCAATTATTACATGAAATCAAAATTTAGTCCTTCGTTACTTGTTTCTCTTACAAAAAAGAAAGGTACATCAAAAGTAGGATATTCCTCAGTAGACATGCTTAGATTCTAGCACAATGATGTTGACTGTACGAGCTTCAGACTCCTCCCGGAAGTCGTGCTGCTGTTGAGCGTGCTGGTGCCCTTTTGGTTGCTGGCTTCGGGTATGAGTGGGTGGTAACGGTGGTGGTAATGGGAGCTGGGCCCAGGAAGCTTGAGAATGACTTGCCGAAGCAACAGAAGCCGAAGGTTGTTGGTTGCCTACGTACTCTGGTACATAGGGAGAGTAGCATGACGCAGTATGTAAAACTTGCTTCAGCTGATTCTGCTGCGCTTCAGCTTCGGCAATCTCCTTTTGCTTCTGAATTGTAACTTGGCATGTTCTTGTAGTGTGGCCCTTGTCTTCTCCACAGAATAAGCAATAGAGCTTTCTAGGTTGATCCCCGTACCTTCCTCCGAAGCCCCTGTCGCCTCTGCCCCTTGGGGCTGGTGGCCTGGAAGAGCTTTGTTACTGGCCTGAAGATTGGGAGCTGTGTTGTGGCCTTTGAGACTGGCTTCCTCTGTCATCACTTAGACCAGAATTATGAATTGATCTAACATGCCTGGGGTGGATTCTTCCTCCGAAGCCCCTAGTCATCTCAGAAAACCTGTAGGCTTCTTCCCTTCTCTGGCGAAAATCATTAAAAGCCCGGATGTATTCATCCATCTTCTGAAGAAGCTTCTCCGGGGTTTGTGGAGGTTTCCTGGCAAAGTACTGAGCCGTAGGTCCTGGTCGAAGCCCTTTGATCATAGCCTCAATGACAATTTCATTGGGCACTGTAGGCGCTTGTGCTCTCAGACGCAGGAACCTTTGGACATACGCCTAAAGGTACTCCTCATGGTCTTGTGTGCACTGGAACAAAGCCTGAGCAGTGTCTGGCTTCGTCTGGAATCCTTGGAAGCTAGTGATTAGCATATCTTTAAGCTTCTGCCATGACGTGATTGTCCCTGGCCGGAGAGAGGAGTACCAAGTTTGTGCAATACTTTTGACTGCCATGACGAAGGATTTCGCCATGACTGCAGTGTTGCCTCCATAAGAAGATATAGTTGCCTCATAGCTCATGAGAAACTGCTTCGGATCTGAGTGCCCATCATACATAGGGAGTTAGGGTGGCTTGTATGATGGGGGCCATGGGGTAGCCTGCAATTCTGCTGCTAAAGGAGAAGCATCATCAAAAGCAAAATTACCATGATGGAAATCATCATACCATTCGTCATCGTTGTAGGAGCTGTCTTAACGAAGCTCTCTGTGTTGAGGTCGGCGGTCTTGGTCATCTTGGGTGAGATGACACATTTCTTCAGCGGCCTCATCAATCTTCTTCTGAAGATCGGCGAGACGAAGCATCTTTTCCTTTTTCCTCTGGACCTGTTGATGAATGGCTTCGAGGTCCCTGATTTCTTGGTCCAACTCTTCCTCCTAAGGTATCGGACTAGTAGCCTTCCTTTTTTGGCTTCTAGCTTTGCGTAATGTGTCTTGGTTGACGTCTAGTGGCCGCAGTGCAGCCCCTAACCCTGAAGACTTCTTCGGTGGCATGACGAAGGTCAAAGCTTTACGAAGGTGGTCAAATGAGTTCACCGGACGGTGGGCGCCAATGTTGGTCACTTGTTCTCAAATGCTACGAGTTAAGAACAAGGCAACACAAATGTTAATTGTTAAAGACCTTCGTCCTTCGAAGCATTATCTCACTTAGGATATAATGATCTTCAGACGAAGGTTATAAAGGACTTACCTTCATAAACTCAATAAATAATGAAAAGCAAGAACATACACGTAGAGAATATGAATAATCATATCAAATCATTAGATTATCTATATTCTCATTATATAATCATGAATAAACGTTAACAATATCAAATTACATTTATACCTTCGGCTGGACAGAAGATAAGAATCCAGGAGTGACATGCGAGTCAATACAAGTCAGGGTGAACAGTACGGTGTTACTGTTCATATATTTATAGGCACAGGACACAGCCTGTGTAAAATTACATCCATGTCCTTGACATTTACTATTGACTAAGGAATAATCTGTCAAGGACTAGTCAGCCTTTTCCCCTTTAGGTCAGTTTCATTTTCCACCGCTAAGCCGAAGCTTCTCCATCCATAGCTTCAGAATTGATTCATCCTTCTTCAAGGTCGCGCCTTTCATACTGTGTGCACCTTCATCTTAAAGCCGAAGGTACCTGTGATAGTATATTATACTTGGAAAACATGTTAGTCGTGTTTTTGAGGACCTTCGGAAGACGAAGGCCCCCAACAGGAAGTATGCCGATACATGGCGGACGATGTTGGTTTCCTGAAGCTGGAGGCCATGGGTTCAACTATGTCTTCTGAAGATTTTTCCGATTGCCTAGCTTACACGCATCTTAAGGTAATTTCTATTGGTTTTTGTTTTTAGCTTCGGGTTGCTTTGATGGAGTGACTTATTCTTCTCTTTTATATCTTTGTAGGACGAATGTTGAGGGCAAAGCTACCTAGATAGAAATAGCAAAACTTATATCTGAAGTGTCCGAGCTTTGGTTTGATTGTGATGAAAAGGAGAAATCTTTCAAGATCCTAGAAAAGGATTTTATTGACAATCGGACCGAAGTCCAAATGATACGCGAAGAGAAACATAAGCTCGAAGTTTCTAATGTAGAAAAGGACAGACATATTGCGTCACTTGAAACTGAGCTGGTACAAGTAAAAGAGGAGCACGAAGCTAAAACAACAAATCTGATGCAAGCATCTGCCAAAGTGGTTGTCAACCTTAACACTGCTCAGGTGAAGATTGATGACCCGAAGGATGAAATAAATTACGTGAGATGACTTAATGAAAACTACCAAATCCTGCTAGCCAATTGCCACACCCTTGGCAACAGATGTCATAATGAGTTGCTAAAAACATTCTCCTCTGCTGGGGCTCTTTCCAAAGATAAATTTTTTCAGACGATGACTTGGAGGGCCTGATGAGGTGGGGGCTTAGTGAGACCCATGCTTTCAAAGGTGTTCTCTCAGCTCGAGAGGACTATTATGCTTGGATAAACGTCCGAAGCACTGCTTCGGTTCTGCTGAAAGGTAGGTGCAATCATGTGAGGGCTTGCACAGACCTCGATTTCAGAGTTTTTGCTGACCATGTTCGAAGATCGACTGTCGAAGCTTCGGAGTAGTCTAAAAAATTCTTATCTAAGATTTGTAAGAGGGCAGGAAAGAATTGAGCATTGAAGAATCTTTAAAGAATAGGGAGAAGGTATATACTTTGTTACCTTCGTCTTTACCTTTGTGGGGGCATGCTCATAATAACTTTAAATAATTTCTATAAGCGTGGCAAGCAGCGGAAAAGGCTGTTGACATCAGGAAGAAGCTTCAAAGCAAGAAATCCAAAGGTATTTGACTTTTCGCTTTTGTTAAATTTTAGTGTATTCGTTCTAGCAATTGATTTACTAATCCTTGCTAAAAACTTTCCACTTCACAGGTAATAAGTGAAGTAAAACATATTGAAGTCGAAGCGAAAGATGTCGCTGCCGAAGCTGAAGCAATCTCTGCCAAAGCTGTGAAAAAGGTGAAGATGATGACATCCTGAAGATTTGCGAGCAAATTTATGACGAAGCAATGCAAAGCAAGCCAGAAAACTGATTAGATAGTGTGAAAAATAGTGTTGCTTGTTGTAATATTTTCGATGATTCAAAGTGTCTAAACTTTTTTGAAGTTTCTTAAGATGTTTTGTAATATATTCGTATTTTATTTTTTTGTACTTTTGTCTCTTTAATGTTGTGATGTGTGAAATTTTATTCAATCATTCGTTTTTGAGCTGAAGGCGAAAACACCTTCCCTTCTTTCCACGCGTTACAAAAGAAAACATATATCTACTCTCCCTCAGAAATGTCTTCGGGGTTTTACGCTATTTTGGATGTAATGAATCGCGGCTCTGCATCCCCTTAGGGATGACTTCAGAGCTTTTTCACCATTACTTCGGTGAATGAAATATAGCTTCTGCATTACCTTAGTAACGACTTCAGAGCTTTTTCACCATTACTTTGGTGAAATGAAACATAGCTCAACATCCCCTTAGGAACGACTTTGGAGCTTTTTCACCATTACTTAGGTGAAATGAAACATAGCTCTGCATTCCCTTAGGAACAACTTTGGAGCTTTTCCACCATTACTTAGGTGTGAAATGGAACATTGCTCTGTATTTCCTTAGGAACGACTTTAGAGCTTTTTCACCATTACTTAGATGAAGATGTAATTGCAACATTTTCGTCATTGCACTCGAAGGTACCAGATCATTATTGTATTAATTTGCATGATATAGTAAAAAGTTTGCAAAAGTAAATGTAGATAAGCAATAATGACTTCTTGATGACTTCGGGCTCACTTACCCAGCCCCTTGGGGTCTCCAACATATGTGCTTCGTCTCGGGGACCATACTGTTGACAGTGCGAGTTTCAGATTCTTCCCGTCTTTCCCTTTATTGTAGGTCTTGCCTTGGGAACTTGGGTTGACCAGCAGGGACTTTACATAAGGAGGTGGTCCTGGGACGAAGGAGGCAGCTAGTGACCACACACTCATCGGTGGGTTACTTGAGGCATTTGAGGCCGAAGACAAACTTGGCCTCGGTTCCTACTACTGAGGTTGGACATATTGCAGGATGTAGGGTGAACAATATGAGGATGTACTAAACACCTCTTTTGACTGTGAAGGTTGCACAGCTGACGAAGCAAGCTCTTTCTTCTTGTTGATGGTACAATGACATGTTCTTGTAGTGTGGACTTTGTCCTCGCCACAAAACAAGCAGAATGGTTTCCTTGGAGGTGCACTGAATCTATCACCAAAGCTTCGGCCTCCCCTTCCTCCTCTCGGAGCCGGTGGAGGAAACGTGCTATGCGAGGGTTGCTCCTAAGAGCTTGCCTGCTGCTGCCCTGACTGGCCCTAAGACTGGGCCATCTTTTCCTCGCCCTGTGATGGGTTATGGATACTTTGGACATGTCTCGGATGATACCTTCCTCTGAAGCCCCTGGCGACTTCGATGTGTCTATGGAATTCCTCCCTTCTTTGGAGGAAATCATTGTCTGCCCTTATGTACTCATCCATTTTTTGTATTAATTTTTCAAGGGAGTGAGGGGGCTTCCTTGTAAAATACTGAGCAGCTAGTCCTAGACTGAGACCCTTGACCATGGCTTCGATGACGATGTCATCCTGAACTGCCGGAGCCTGAGCCCGAAGCCTGAGAAACCTTCTGACAAATGACTAAAGGTAGTCTTCTAGCTCATGGGTGCACTGGAACAAGGCTTGTGCAGTGATGGGCTTGGACTAAAAACCCTGCAAGCTAGTAAGAAGCATTTTTTGAGCTTTGGCCATGAATTGACAGTACCTGGTCAAAGTGATGAGTACCAAGTCTTGGCCACACTTTGGACCGCCATGACGAAGGATTTCGCCATGACCGCTGAATTGCCACCATACGAGGATATGGTAGCCTCG
The DNA here is from genome assembly GCF_902167145.1 of Zea mays. Classification (NCBI taxonomy): domain Eukaryota; kingdom Viridiplantae; phylum Streptophyta; class Magnoliopsida; order Poales; family Poaceae; genus Zea; species Zea mays. Next base: position 246,163,384 of record NC_050096.1, on the reverse strand, counting down.
TAGCTCATGAGGAACTTCTTCAGGTCGGCCATGCCATCGTAGATAGGTAGTGTAGGAGGCCTGTACAGTGGTCGCCATGGTGTAGCTTGTAATTTTGGTGTCAGAGAGTAAGCTTCATCATAGAGGAAATCCTGGACATTTTATTCTCCATGACGAAGGTTGTCATGATTGTGTCCATCATACTTGGTCCCTGTAGTTGTTCATGTTTTTGTGCGCTTCAATGCTGCACATCTCTTCAGATGCTTTGTCAATCTTCCTCTGAATCTCTGAAAGACGAAGGATTTCTCTTAACTTGCTGGTGGATGAGTTCGAGGTTGCTGATCTCATCATCAAATTTCTCTTCTCGGGGTGATGGGCTAGTGGCCTTCTTCTTCTGGTTCCTTGCTTCTCTAATGAGAGCTTTGTTCCCTTGATTGGGATCGATTGGTACAAGGATGGAGCCAGTTGCCGTTGCTTTCTTCGGTGACATGGTGTATGCTGATGAGGTCGTGGAATCACCGGAGGTGGGCACCAATGTTGGGTACGTGATTTCAATCCTATGAAGGCATTGAGAATCAAGGTAACACAAGTTAGGAATAGAGACCTTCGTCCTAGTTTTAACACTTCTTTAAAGTGTTAATACGAAGGACGAAGGTCTTCGGACAGGAATGTTAATAGAAATGGCTTGTAATGGAATAAGACAATACAATGATATATGAGAACTTATCTTATTTGCCTTTAGCATTTTTATTATGTCTCCCATTACACTAGACGAATTTACAAGTGTACCTTCGGCTCCTTGACAGAGGGAGGTGCGAAGATTCTTCGAAGGCTAAGAGGCACGAAGCTATGACCCTTGGAAAATGTACTTTATGCAGGACATTGCTTATCTATTTATAGGGAAGATGGGTCGTCTTTGTACAAAATTACAATCGTGCCCTTGTGACATTATACTCATTGTTTACAAACGTAGTAGGGATATTATTGCCTTTTCCCTTTCTTCACACTTATTGCACCTTCGTCGTTCTTCGTCCGAGATGTCTCCTCTGTCGAAGTTGATTGCTTAGATCTGCATTCTTGTTATCTGTACGCATAGACAAAGCTTCTCTTCTCATAGCTTCGGCTGACAGATAGCTTCACTCGACCATTATTGTACACCTTAAACAACCGAAGACTTGCTTCGTCTGATTTTCATTGTACATCTGAAACACAATTATGTAAATACAGATATTTTTAGGACCTTCGGTAATGTAGTCCCCTAACAATGCCAAATGGTTTTTGATAATAACTTTGACTTATCTAGAAGAAATGCTCATGCTAAGAAGCCAAAGCAATTTTTTTTCTAAAGCTAAATCCATGAAAAAGACCCTTGAGGACAACTGCATGCGCCCTTGCACAAGGGGAGCTCTAATATCCCCTTCCGCTAATCAATACATTTATCTACATAATTAACTATTTTTAAATTTAACTCCCTGATAACAATATATATTATGATACTAAAAATATGTATTTTTTTAAAACTCTAAAAACTGATGTTAAAAAGTAAAATATCCTAGTTAAAGACTAAAGGGGAGATGAATAGGTAGAATAGTTGGAGAGGGGATTAAATAGAGGGCATAATTGAAGGAAAGTATTTAAATTCGAATAGACAGTACAAATGAGGAGATTTGAGAGGCAGAATGATTGAAGAGTCTTGTATCAACTAACACTGTGAAATTCCTCGTTTTGAGTTCGTTGTCGTTTATGGCTTGGTACCATCCTATCCTTTCATATCAGGTCGTCTTCAATATATATATATATATATATATATATATATATATATATATATATATATAATGTTTTATACGAAGAGAGTTTAAATTTAAAATAGAGAGCGAGATAAGTAGTACAACTGTACGAAGAGAGTTTAAATTTAAAATAGAGAGCAGATAAAGAGTGGGGCAGACTGATAGCCTCATCCACCCACCCCACTCCCCCTCTCCGTGGTTTGTCCGCTCGCATCCTTCCCTCCCTTCCGCCCTTTCCTCCCACTTGCTCGCCGAACCCAGAGCCCCGCCCACCTCTTTTCGGTTTTTTCTCGCCGGCGTTTGTGCCAGGATCGGGCTTTGGGCTCCGTGCATCGACGCGCCGCCGCCTCCTGATCGCAAAGGGTGTTTCCCCCAGGCTTTCGTGCTCCGGAAGTGGCGAGATTCGCCGAGAAAGGTCAGATCCGGTGGCCTGGTTCGAGCAACAGGTTCGTCGGGTTTGAGGCGTGTGGTCGATGGTTGTTTCGGTTATGCTTGTGGGATTCTTTATCAGAGGTTTCCTTGCGTGCAGTGTGTTGGCGTATCGATCTGCATTGGATCGTCGGGCGATTCGTGTGACGGAGACGACGTCCTCTGTGGTGGCTCCGGTTTGCTCCTCAGCTCTAGATCTGGAAGGTATACACCCTAACTTCCCGTTTTCTTAGTTGGAGATGCAAATATTTATTTGGCAGGTGGTTTGTCTCAAGGGTGTAATTTCAGAAAAGGGTCGCTTCGCACCATCTGTTTTATTTATAGACTTTTTGCTGATACTATATTAATAGTTTCCATTTTTGTTGTTTGGGCTAGTTCATGCTAATGATTTTTGTACGGGTTTTATTCTGACAGCTGCATCAAGGGTGTTCTTTGTTCTGGTTAGATGTGGTTGTTTTATGCTTAAAGTGATTAAAAGTGCAGCTTCTCATCTCCTTGCTTGCTTTGTCTGCCTTTCATTAGGACTGGGTGATCTGCTGCCTCAAGCAGCTTGAGGTGCATTGGAAAGTGACCATCTTTCCCAGACATCGGCACAACGTAACTGGACATGGAGGCTCTTGTGGTTTTCCCGGAGCAGCACAGCCACCACCATCACCGCCACCCTGGTACCCGCAGCAAGTCATCGGGTCCATACTTTTCATCACCGCCTAACTCTCGTGGCTTCCGTGGAATGAACTGCCGGTCTTTCCACTCTGGTCGTTGCGTCGGTGCTATTCCATTCCCAGCACCTCCTGCTCGCACCTACTCATCCCCAGAGCCCAAGACACCCAAGCAGCAACCACGCCATGGTGGCAAGCGAAGCCGGCCAATTTCCATAAGCCTCTCCACATCCCCTCCCTCCCATTCTGAGCTCTGGGCAGGTCCAGCATTCTCCAACTCTCCACCACCTAGTTCGCTTCCCATCCCCAAATTCTCGCTCCGCCAGAAGCGCAGCATCTCTCTCGAGCTGCCACCGGTTGAACGCCCTGATGATGTGGTGGTCAGGCTGCATTCTAAATCAGCACCTTCATCCCCAGTTGAGGGATATGGGTATGACTTCTTCAATGACGATGCAATCGCTAGTGCGATAGCAACGGAGAATCTGAGGAGGATTCTCCAGCTGGATATCGCAGATCATTGAATAATGGGAGGATGGAAGGGTGGTTCTTGTGTACATAGGTTATCTTTCACTGACAGCTTTCTACTTGCATTGGTTGTGTATAGGGTAATGGTGATAGATACTTGGTGGTTGTAAGATATGGTCAGGATCATGGGAGAGGTGTAGGTTGTAGGTGAAGCATCTTCAGAAGCTTAGACGGTTGAAGGTGATAGTGCCCTGTTAGGTGTTATTAAGGTGGGGTCTGGGTCGAGGATGGGGTTGCACGGCAGTTGGTAGTATTCACCTATATGCTTCCTTCATCTCTTAGGTGTAGGATTTAAACCTTTTTAAAAACAGCATCATTTGCATCCACAGTACCTGTTCTGAGCTGGCGGTGGGCACTCTGACATAGCAGTAACATACGTCCTAACCCCAAACCAGATGTCAAATATTTGTAGGGTACCATGCATCTTACATACCCTTGCATACTTATTTCCTTCTGTCCTCTAGCCAACTGTCTCTAACTATCCTCGCTTCCTGGTGCTCTGCAAAGAACACCATTATCTCCTCAGCAGCTCTTCTGTTTTTTTTGGTAAGGAAGAAGCTGCGTGGAAGATGGAAGAAATTCTGCTCTCTCCGTCTTGTTCGAAACTAACTTTCCTATCCCGCCCCTTTGTTGCATATCTGGCATATACCATAGTCCATATCCGTCGCATATCTCCAGGCTTTTATGTTCATCTAGCGCTCCTGCATTGCATCTAGTGCCCTTAGTCAGTTAGCATGCTCATTCGTTCCCACTTCAAGTTCACGAACCAGTTTGAGGGTTCTGATTTTCTTAAAAGCGTCGAAAGAGAGTCTGGATTCTGGATCCCTTCGTGCAGGCAAACCCTGATGAGGTAACTGTCTGCTTATATATTTTTTGCAGCTTATTGGGTGGATGCTGATTCCACCATTGGATATTCATGTTCGATTTGTGTCTTGATGCAGGTTGCTCTGTAATGACATAACGCTTAAGCTAGCTCGTGCCGGTGTTACACGCTTCTGTAGCCCTGCGCAGTTTTAGCACTAGCAGTGAAGCAGCAGTACTGCTGGATCTAGATTAGTAGTCATCGGAAATGCCGAGGTTTGGTCAGTTATCTTGTGCTCTGGTGTTAAATCAGCAGTTGCATTGTGTCGTTGTTACTTCAGTAACGTGATATAACGGTCCTATGTCGTGAAACTAGCTCATGGTGTTAGAACTAGAAACCATGTTGCCCAGAGCTACTATGTTGATGTTGCACCTGCTGAGCCTGTCATGGCTGTCACTCCTTGAGGATTATTTTGGTTATTAGTTCGTCGGCGGAGTTGCGGAGTTTCGTCTCTGCGTTTGATGAAAGTGTTAATCCGAACTGTCAGGATAAATTTAATATTTTAAAATAGATATGTATAAAATTTGATGTTGATCTTTTCTTATGTTATCAAGCTAATTAGTATAAATATGAATAAAATATTATATAAATTGTTTTATGTATTATTTGGTCTCTACAACACAAATAGTTGAAAAAATTACCAAATTTATTTTTGAATCCATACCGAAGTTTATACCTATTATTTGATAAAATATAGGATGAATTTAAGGTTTATCTTTTATGAATCTTTACAAGTTGGATGTTAAAAACAAGAATACAAATTTGTATTATAGATTCTATCATGGTTTAAAAGGCGGCTAGGCGGAACTAGGCGCCCAGCCACCGCCTGACCGTCTAGGCGACTTAGGGTGTGTTTGGTTTGGCTTTTGCTTTTGTGCCCCTAAAAGTCAAAACTCAACCAAAGGGCTGGATCCAGGAAGCAGCTTTTTCTAAAAGCCGACTTTCTCGTAGTGCAAATCTGAAAGCACCTCTGGACCTGCTTTTAGTGGCTTTTCGGATGAAACTGTGAAAACATATATCGAAGATTTTTTAACGACTTTTAGTGGTTTCCACCAAACGGTTTTTAGCTTTTTAACAGCTTACAGCCTACAGCAGCTTTTTCCACAGCTCACAGCCCACAACAACTTTTTTCACAGCCACAGCCCAACCAAACAGACCCTTAGGCGGGCGCCTAGGCGACGCCTTAGTAGCTGTTACAAACAGCTGTTAGCCTATAACAAAATACCAAGCAACTAAAGTACCAAACAGATTAACAGATGTTACAGCTCATAAACTAGAAATCATCACAAATTCATAATAGCACAATAGTGGATCTGAAATAGCCACAAAGTAGTTTCTAAAGGAACAATAGCACGTCACAAAATTTAAAACAGCACAATACCAAATCTGAAATAGCCACATAAATAGTTTGTAATGGCATAATTAATAGTAACTAGCTGCAGTTAGTAATGCAGCAAATATGCTAATGCAATCTAGCAATAGCTACTCTCCCGTCGCTCAAAAATCATCATCAAACTCTCCTGGGATATTGGGTGCCTCCCCTTCTTCACCATCATTGCCACCATTAGATTCATCTTCACAATCTGTGATTTCTGCATCATCATGTGGAACATCTTCTTCATCTTCATCTTCCTCTTCAGCCTCTGACATATTTTGTGCAGCAACAGAATTTCTTCTTGAATACACATTATGGGCCCTTCTTGGTAAGTTTCGGCCACGAAGTGCTTGTGATGCTCCAATGGCATTATCCACAAGGTCCCATGTAAGGTCACACTCACACCCACGCCCACCTTCAGGGACTACATGCAAAGAATCAGCCCACTCATTGTCCCAGTTGAAGTCCTCATGAACCAATGGATCAAAGTTTTTCCCCTTCTTCTGGCGTAGTTTTTGGAACCTAGCCTTCATCTTTCTGTTGTAGGAAATGAAGACAATAGAATTCAACCTCTTATGTAACAATCGATTTCTTTTCTTTGTATGGATCTACAAAATAAGAAAAGAGAAAACACTTGGTCATTTAATCCTGAAATATTGGATACAAAAGTAGCCAAGTAGGTGGATGAGGACTTGAGGAGGCACACATAATAACTTACAAATTCAAAGGTACTCCAATTGCGTTCACAACCTGATGAAGACGCACAAAGACTCACCAAACGTCTAGCAAATCTCTGTAACTCAATAGCACGACCACCATACGAACGCCACCACTCAACTGCAATAACATCACAACAATTTAGCAAGCTACTAGCAACAACTAGTAAGTAGTAAACTAGTAACAGCCACAAACACTTACGTGGGGTCATAGTTTGTAGGTTATCTTTGGCCATCTTATTTGAAAAAGCTGCTCCTCTAAGAAACTCGTAATCCATTGCTTGAGAATTGATCTTGTCTCTAGTTTCCTCATCATCTACCATTCTTGCAAGCACATCAAGAAAGCAACCTCTTAGCTGACCAACAGTAGCATCATCATCATTTCTTATGAGAGGATGCAGCTTTCCTGGGTTCAAATACATTGCAGACCCATACAATGGGTGATCCATCTGTTTCTCCCAACGTCGTTCAATTATAGTTATGATTTTCTTGAGTAAATTCTTCTTGCTTTGGACAGCAAAGCTTTGATTGATCTTTTCCTTTGCACATTTCATCAATGCTTGGACCTCTGGCATAGCTGGCCTCTCATCTCCATCTACCACCCTAAGTACAATAAGTAGTGGCCCTGAAGCTCTAAGGCAATCTTCTACTGAATTCCAAAACTGTGTGGAGAAGACAATGTTATACACATCCAATCCAGCACTTGTCTTTGACAACCTGTTATCAGTCCAAGCTGTGCTTGCAAATAAAGCCTTCAAAGCATCCTTGTGCTTGTACAAGCTCTTCAATGTGAGAAAGGAAGTAGCAAAACGAGTGGCGGCAGGCCTCACAAGATCAGCCCCACCAGTTTTCTCTCTCATGGCAGCAAGAATTCTCCCATGTCGGTATATGAAAGTTGTCACACGCCTTGCACGTGCAATTGGTTTCTTGAATTCCTTCAAGTTTCCTATGTCCTCCAACATTAGGTCCAAGCAATGTGCAGCACATGGACTCCAAAATAATGTAGGAATCCTATCCATTAGAAGCTTGCCTGCAGCTTTGTAATTGGCACCATTATCAGTAACAACTTGTACAACCTTGTCTCTCCCAATCTCATCAACTTTTTTCTCAAGCAAATCAGCAAGCATGTATGCATCATGTACTTCACTAGATGCATCAACGGACTCTAAAAAGTAAGTGCCCTCTGGGCTGTTCACTAAGAAGTTAATGAGATGGCGTCCCCTCCTATCAGACCATCCATCAGACATGAGTGTGCAACCATAGTGTTTCCATGCACGCTCATGTTCCTCCCTCATTGTAGTTGTTGACTTCACAGCCTCTTGTAGCAATGGCTCGCCTAGTTGGTACGGTGTTGGAGGCTTATACCCTGAACCAAACTGTGCTGTGGCCTCAATTGCAATCTGAAATTGCCTAGCTGCCGCGGCATTGAAAGGTACACCGCACTCATAGAAGAACAAAGCCCACTGCATGTCCACATAGTGTTTGCCTCCTTGCTTTTTGCACTAGCCAAGATTGTGGGCTGATAAGAGCCTGAAAGTCTCTCATCCACCACCTCCTCTGGTGTTCTCCGCAACATCTCAACTACGGACTTGGTTGTCTTTGGCTGTGCTTTACTATTTGCCTTAAATTGCAAGGTTGATTGTCTTTTTTTGGCTGCTGTATCAGAACTGGGCTGCACCTTGGATGCTTGAGACTCCACAGCAGATGTATCATTTGCCCCATCTGCTGCTGCCACCTCCACCACTTCATCATCTTCTTCATCTTCATCTAGAAACATTGGTCTTTTTCTCTTGTTTGCCTCCAAATAACTTGTCATCTCCTTCCTTAATGCACTGCTAGCCTTGGGACATAACTTTGCATCTCCATATGCCCCTGCCAAATGTTGCTTTAACCTCTTTATTCCTCCACTAACAACCTGACCACATAGGGTGCATTCCACCTTATCTTTATTTTGAAGATCCGGCCAAAATCCATACTTCCACCCTGGATCAGTAGACTTCCGTGGCTTCCGGGTAGGATCGCTCTTCGGGTCGTACTCACCAGCCACAGAAGATGGAGCTTCATTTCGAGAAGACATTAGGTTGTCGGTTGTCGCTGGTCGCTACTCGCTGCAGTCTTGAGTCTTGACACTTGACACAAACTATTCGCTGGCTCGCTGCACGGTCTGCAAACCAGGGGATGAGCAGCAGCAGCGCGCCCAGACCCTAGAGCACAGAGCAGCAGCAGCGCGCCCAGAGAGCAGAGCAGCAGCAGGAGCAGCGCGCCCAGAGACCGCGCCCAGAGCAGAGCAGCTAGCCGCGCCCAGAGCAGAGAGCAGTCAGCCGCGCCCAGAGCAGAGCAGCAACCGCGCCCAGAGCAGAGAGAGCAGCAGCCGAGCGCCCGCGCGTAGGGAGTAGCCGCGCCCGCGCGTAGGGAGCACCGGAGCAGAGAGCGCGCGCAGGGAGAGGGAGCAGAAGAGTTTGCCGCGCGCAGGGAAGAGTTTGCCGCGCGCAGGGAAGAGGGAGCCAAATTTGCGGCGCCAGGGAGAGCCGCGCGTGCACAGAAAGCCCAAAACGCGAGGCCCAGTACAAACCCTAGCCCAATACAAACCCTAGCTGGTAAGGCGTCGCCCAGGGAGGCTAAGGCGTCGCCCGGACGCCTACTACGCCAAGGCGGACGCCTACCTCGCCAAGGCGGACGCCATACACATTTTAACCTGGGCGGCGCCGACGCCTAGCTCCACTCGCCCGCCTGGACGCCTAGGCGTCGCCTAGGCGACGCCTTTTAAACAGTGGATTCTATATTATATTTATTCGCAATCAAAGAAAAACGACTAAAAATCTGATTACCAAATAAATACCGTTTCCGACCGTTTTTCATCCCTACAGATAAGACCCTTGATGAGTAGCTAGACATTGCAGTAGTCACTACTGCGTTGACGCGTTTGCTCAGCTCAGCTCGTGTGTGCTAAAACCCGTTCGATCGCTGTAGACATTGCAGTAGTCACTACTGCGTTGACGCGTTTGCTCAGCTCAGCTCGTGTGTGCTAAAACCCGTTCGATCGCTGCAGTCAAGACTCAGCTCGTGCGTGTCATGTAAATGCATGGCTTCGTTGCTGGCTTTTCAGAGGAGCTGAGCGATGTCCACAGCATACACAATGCAATGCATACTGTACGGCTCAGCGAGTTACTACCACCGTGGTACCGAGTACTGGCCACTGTTCCATGGATCTGGAATTTCTGTACAGTGCATGCATGTCACTGCATCCAACAATGCATTCACAAATGTTGGAATGAGCTTATCCTATTAAAATTGAGGAATAGACTCATAATGCACCGCCACCTCATATTTGATAGAGTAGTGATTTCTCCAACCAAACATTCTCTAAATGTCGGTGGTGCATTCTGTTCGTCAGAAAACAGCATATACATGAGACCATGCGGGACCCTGAGAATTAGTGGTGGTCATCAGCTTATGCCTTCGATGGTACGGTGCCGGATCGTTTCACACCTGACCGGCCGTGTCGTCGTCCAAGCTACTCAGCATCTTTCTTCTTTGCACTTTTGATGTTCTTGGGCGAGCATCTTCGTTCCCATGATTGCCGTTGGGCCTTGCGTTGCATGACCAGCACAGCCGTGACTGTAGATATGCTAGACTGGACGTAGTACTCCATGCTGCAATCTACAACAGTTTCATCCAAATTAGTCTGTAGACTCTGTAGTGTACAATGACGTCTTTCTATTCCTTTAAAGATAATTTTTTTTGATGTCAAGAACTTATGGTACATTTGGTTGGAGAGTCAAATAAAATGGAGTGGTTCCATTCCAGTATTTAAGAATGAAACCGTTCTATTCTACATTTGGCAAGAAGTATAGAGCCGCACCATTTTTGTTTGGTTGAATATTAGAATAGAGCGAAACTGTTCCGTTCTTTGTTTGGTTGGAGAACCGTATGAGTGTAGAGGAGAGGAGAGGGGGGAGAGCGCTCGCATCCGGTCGTTTTTTGGAGCGAGAGCATTCCAACTATTTATAGTAAATTTTCATATAGAGATTCAAGAGCCACTCGACTCTTATTTTGTTGGAAACCAAACAGTCAAAAAATAGAATAGAGTCACTCTATTCTCCCACACTCCTCAACCAAACACACTCTTAATCTCCTCCGTAGGTAGATCCATTTGTCCGTGCGAGAGAGCAGCTCACAACACAAGACTGCAGATTCAGGCTGTCTTCAGCGGATCATGTAAAATAGAGGACGCGTCACTCTAAATGACACTGTTCGCAGAATGACGTTTCAAATAGAGGATGAGATAGGGGATCTGCTAGAGATGACCTCAAAAGGTGTAATTGAGTGAAGTTTGGTTTGCGGCCTAAGTGTCGATGACACTGTTTGCAGAACAAAGTTTCAAATAGAGGATGAGATAGTGGATCTGTTGTAGATGATCTCAAAAGGTGTAACTGAGTGATGTTTAGTTTGCGGCCTGAGAATGTTTGACACTGTTTGCAGGATAAAGTTTCAAATAGAGTATGTGTGATAGGGGATCTGCTGAAGAGATAACCTCAAAAAGTGTAATTGAGTGAAGTTTAGTTTGCGTGTAAGAAGAGGTTTAAGCCAGGAGGGATTGTTCGTTCTGGTGATCAAGATCAACTTTGGCATTGGTAGAAGATGCAACCAATGTGTGTGGATATATCAATATAGAATGCAGATAAAATAAATAAAATTCATGGTATGACCAAGGGATTATGAATGATACATTGCGATTGCGGTTCAGGTTGTACAAGCTCTCCTTGTACCAAAACTCCTCCAACGTACGCCTAGCTCGAGATGGAACGAATCCGCCTTCTTCTAGTCTAGGCCGGCCTGAGAAGTAAGGCGTCAGTGTGTGTGTGTGAATGGCCGGCACACAGACCTGCAACCAGGCAGCACAGTGACAAATGCGCAACTAGCCATTTCTCCCGAGCCAAGACATCAACTGTCCCCTAGCTTAAATCAGCTTCCATCGCACGTCTATATGGCAATCATCGTCATGAGGCGGCTGCGGAGGAGGAGGCAGCGGCGGCGGCGGCGGATGCGGAGATGTCGCTGGATCGCCTGCGCAGCATCTGGCGCATGCCGTCGGCAACGCGGAACGCGGGGCCCTTCTTGCCGAACTTGGCGCAGAAGGACATGTGGTCCCTGAGGGCGCCCTCCAGGTCGCCCCGCTTCTTGGCGGCCACCTCGTCGCGCACGGCCTCCGTGCACAGCCCGCAGAGCCAGCGGCCGCCGAAGCCCGCCTTGACGGCGGCGATGTACTCCCGGGTGCAGTCCTCGCGCAGGCCGCAGCACTCGCACTTGGCCGACTCCACCTCCATCGGGATGCTTGCAAGACGGCAGATCGACCGCGACGGCGATGCCGCAGCCCAGCCGCCCAGACCGAGCTGCTCGCGGTGCTCTTGTTCTTCCTCTCTCTCCCTGGCAGTGAGTGGGGTGGTAGGCTGGCACAACACAAGGGCAACAATGAGAAGCCTCGCTTTGTTATATACAGTCATACAGACACAGGAACAGGAACAGGAGGAGGGAAAAGATGGGAGGGCATTTGCCAGTGCCGTCGATTACGCCTTGGAATTAGGATCATGGAGGGTTAGTTGACTCTCTCTCTCTCTCTCTTTCTAGCTAACCATGTCGCCAAACCGAACTTTGTCGTGGCCTCCAACTGCACCCGCCGATGATACACGGTGATGATTGAGAATACTGCCGCTGTGTGCTCGTGAAGCGATTTTCACGCAACCAGGCGCGAGAAGAACTCCCTCCACAGTAACAAATTCGACTGTTTGTTCCAGTCAAGATCTGGGTTGATTATTACGCTGCAGCAGCTAGTCCAATGATAATTCTTTTAGGGCATTCATCAGCCGAAAAGATTGAAAACAAAAAGGACCACGGCCTGTCTAATTTGAATTCGAAATTCGCCGAGCTCGCCAGCTAGCTTTCGGAAGCAGTGTCCAAACTAAAGTCGTTGGCTTAGCACTAAGCCGGCCGTGGCCATCATAGTGCCTGCATCTTTTACTGTTGCTGCTCTCGCCATGACTCAACACTGGAATCTTATTATATCCTCTGCTGTCTTCCCAATCATCGTCTACCTAGCAGAGGATGGCCAACAGCAAGCTAGCTAGCAAGATGAGTTGGATATCATATTATGAATCCATCCCCGAACTAACCGCCGGCGGTGCCACTTTTGGCGGTTTTATATATAGGCAGGCATGAGCCCTGGGATTATGGCCTGATGCTCCTCCCAACCAGCTGCTCCGGCCGGATAATCTTGTCAACACAGTGAGTTGTGTTTGCTAGTGGGGTGCCCCATTCATTACTAGCAATTTAGCATTAATCATCCCCAGAATAACACTGGGCCCTACCATCCGTGCCAAGTGCCTGCCAGTGCCGCTGCATATAAATTTTATTTTGGCCGCCGCCTCTAAAGCTGTTGCTGCCGGCTCCGCTTGGATGCCTAGCATAGCAGGCAGCTGCATTCGATGCATGCGCAAGTTGGGGGCTCCTCTCCTCCTGAAAGCCCCTGTGTGCTGCAAAATTGAACAAAACAAACACTGCCTGCTTTATTCTCTGCTCTGCTCAGCCTCATTTTGTGAATTAATCCTGAGACCACCGCACCGGCAAGTAAGCTAACAGGGCAGGTTTCTGCTAGCTTCCACTGATTCTTGCTGTTTCCTCCCCTCCACATGAACTCCTCGTCCATACCTATAATAGTTTAATCGCATAATTTTCTACTGTCTCGACATCGACATGCATGTAGTTTTGCTGACAAAATCTGTACTTTTTTTTCTGTAACATCTCGTGTAAGTGACATTTGGCAACAGTCCTTGAGCAACCCAAGGATCCGGATCACCCGGGGAAAGCTAAAGCTTGTGTCGATAAATTTCGTATAAAAGCATACTGGTTCTGGAGATGAGCTAGGAGCATATGTAGTCATGTAGAGGATACTTTCTAGACTGCACTATGTATTTGTTTTTTTCTCTCTCTAGCAAAGCAAAGGAATGCACTATTTTTTCTCTCTCTCACAATCCAAGTGTTTTTTCCCCTCGCAAAGCAGCGAACAAGAAAAACAAGACAAATGCTTAAGATGTGTAATTATTGGGCCAAAATAGTTTCTAAACTGGGCCGGATGCACTGCCCGATATAAGGCCTTTGGTGACTGCACCTAAAACGTCACCAGAGCTTCAGAAGGAACCTTGGCCACCACCAGTAGCAAAAACTGCAAGAGGAACAACTGACCCAAAAAATATAGTATTTCGTATTGTTTCTTAGAGTCACCATGCATGTTGGTCACTCATTTTTAAATCTAAAGAATATAGAAAACAAGCCAACACAAGTTATTAGATTAGAAGTTTCTCTCTCTTCGATTAACTCTTCATCGAAGGTTAATTCAAGATAGAAGATAAAGGGCATGAAAACATGTCAATGAGAGCAGCATGTAAATTGCAAAGAGTAAGATATATTTGTGCTCTATTTGAAGTGTGGATAGACGTTCTGCAATATTTGTTCTTGTATATCGTCATAATACACGTACATATACCTAGTATAACGATTAAGCCTTGATCTTGTAGCAGCGGCGCTGCAGCAGCTGGGCTTTCTTTTCTCTCTCCAAAATTTGCAGCAGCATCAACTTTTGGCTTCATTCGAGTTCTGTTTTTTTTTTCTTGGCTTCCAGTGATTCATTATCTACCAGTTGCAACCACTTTTGGCCAGCAGGAACCAGACAGTCCCGAAGGGTCAACACAAAAGGTTGGTCAGTGGGCTCAAAATCCGTCCCCTTTCTAATCGGGTTGCTCTTGTGCCTTCAAATCCAAGGCTCGTCCTAGATTCCTGCTAATCCAAAGCCACTGCGTCCTGATCCACACACACACACACTTTCTGCAGTGCACAAGCACCAATTATTAGCACAGACTTTGATAGCTGTGCAGTCGACGCTAGCTGAGGATGTGTCAAAGTTAACCACTGGTACTTGTACCGTAACCACTAGCCCCGTCGTCACCATTACTAATATTATTAGCTAGGGCTAATGGCTGTTACTGGCAGAAGCTAACTGCTTTTTTTCTCTGAGATGCTGATAACAAGTGCCAAGCATGGCGTGCGCGGCACCTGGCCCGCCGATGACTTTGTTTAGCTGCAGATGCAGTGTGAAGCGCCTCCGATCCTTTGTGAGCGAGCATACATGTGATGTGGTGGCCTTCAAGGCGCAAGCCTTGCTTCGATCGGACAGCGAAAGTTGGTGACTATTTTGCACCATTTGAACGCGTACAGCCGCTTTATTTGTAAAAGAAAAGCTGCTGTTTGTTTCCCTGAACCTAACTTGTCAAAGGAAAAGTCGTTGAGATTTGATTACTGGAGAGACAACCTGCATATGCATGCTCTGAGGGATTTGTAGCAACCTGCATATATATATATATGTCTGGCTACCAAAATTTATGCTACAAGCAGTATTCAGCATAGATTTAACATGTACAAAAAAAATATATTCAGCACAGATTTAACATGGCAAACATGAGGTGTCGATAAATTTTAGTGGTAAACCAAATGGCAGCCAAAATTTCAGGTGACGCCAGGTTTTGGCTATTACAGGACCAATGAAGCCCCCAAAAGACGAAAGCCTGATCGCAAGGAGGGTGACTCCCATATTGGGGACACCGAAATGGTAGAAAGGCCGTCAGAGACTCAGAGGCATGCATGGAGTGATCATATCCCCTTCAAGACATCATTGCTCGTGAGATCAAAGGAGAGTTAAGGCCATGTCGTATGGGTCATCCACTGACTGTTTGGGCATGTGTTGCGGGGGCGGGGGAGGAGGCACGCAGTGTAAGTAGCAACAGCGCAAAGTTGGCGTACCAACAGTTCATGGTAATCATCTTCTCTTCTCTTTACCTTGACTGACCATGAATTGATTGAACATATACGTACCATCATCTAATAAGCTACTAGTTGCAGACATAAGGTAAGAAACACTGCCCTAAGGAGTCATAGATAGTATTCCCTCCCTTTTAAATTATAAGATCGTTTTGTTTTTAGATACAAAGCTTATGCCGGAGGCTCCCATGTTATGTTAGTAGAATCTAAGAAAGGGACAAAATTAATTAAGTCTTCCTTGTAAATACCAAGAGACTACTTCAAACCCGTGGCCTGACTCCGCTCACCACTGTATTAGACCTGACTTTTTATAGCTTATGCTACATATAAATAAATAAATATGCATAATAACAATAAAAGTAATTTATTTAGAAAAGTCAGAACATCTTACTACTGTTTTAGAATGGATGGAATACATACAAGGTATGCTCATCTAGAGGTGGCTCAGGAAATAGTGTAATATCGTGCAGTAACCCCACATTGATAATGAAGCCTACTTTCAGATGGCCAGCAGCAGCTAAGCACGAGGGAGAGAGAGCCCCCTAGCAGTGTAATATCATGCAGTAACCCCTATTAGCACGAACGAAACCAATAATTGAGTTGCCAGTTTCAACAGTTGGGGGGCTTTGGTTTGGTGCCCCTCCAACCAAACGTCCTTCTCTTTCGACGATGGCCATGGCTCCTTACGTGTCGTGTCGACTCTCCATTGGGAAGGAAATGATAGATCGATAGCTATTCTAGTGTCCGTATTTACGTGCGTCAAGCATGTTAAATAAAAGAATCTCTCCTTGTTTCTTACAAAATCCCAAGTGGCCCCTAGCGTAGCGAGCATTGGCAGACCAGAAAACAGGACCGTCAAAAACATTATTTGTCGTCTTGTTTCTCGGCATTGCCGTTGGCTTTATGCCATAGGGGAAGAAAAAAACAATATTGGAATTCTACAATTTGCATAGGACATTCTTTTGAGCCCGGTAGAATAAACGATACTGGACCACCGGAATCCCATGGAATTATTTTTACGATCAATGCACCCACTAATGACAGTTTCTCTGCATATACACATTGTTTTTAACCGAGACAGGCTTTTCCCCCGCTATTGTATGTTTTAGCGCCGTTTAGCAGAGCTCCCTCACAGCGAAAATCACTTCTACCAAGCCAAACGATAAAAATCGAAACTGCTTCATGGTAGGAGTAGAGTGAATAGTATCTACTTTGTATTAGAAAGTGGGAGAAAAAAAACCCAGTTTCCGAGCACTCCCAATCTGCTACCTACTCTTTAACCCCTCAAAAATCACTTCACAACCTATTTGTCAGACAGTTTTCGTCAAATAAATTCAATTCCGGTAGAGAATCATTCAGAATCACTCTGTTAGAAAATCAGCTCTCAGAGCTAGAGAATCATGTAGCAGAGATCTAGCAAAGAGCCCAACCTTCCCACTGGAAAGGGCAGTTCGCACCAGGTGAAGTGGAGCCCGAAGCAGTTCAGCGGCGCAATTGCTGTTACGGGAGAACAATGGATCTTTTTCCTCGATTGCAAGATATGTTTTGAGGTCAATCCAATGGAAGAGGAGTTGTATCTTGTGAACAACGGTACCATAATTAAACTCTGTACTTAGAGAGATGAAATATCTTCACTATATATTAAGAAAGAAAGAAAAAAAGAAGAAGAAAATCTTATGACCATCCATAGACACGATGTATTAATGCTTGGTTCAGTTTGAGCCATTTCTTATAAGAATTGGTTTGACGTGAAAATTAAACAAACAAGTAAATATGGTTTCCTTCTCTCTACTAAGCTTACTAGATATCTGCAAACGAAGTTTGTGACGAAATTCCCTCGCTAGATTTACCGCATAGAGCATGTTGCTTATGAGATAAAGTTTTAACAAGTTGATGCATTCCAAACTTGGTATGTTTGATTTGGGCACCCTTTAATATAATTGGGATTCCAACAGGAATTTTCCAATAGCCACATCATAATTTCAACGGAATGGGCCACTCAAGTGGGGTCAAATTCCAACAACCCCCACCAATTCCAAAGCAAGTAAAGGAGGACAAAGCATAACGATGCAGTAGAATTGTTTTATATACCAGACTTTCGGTATGAGTCCCGAACGGGTTGAATTTATACCTACAATAACAAGATTTGTCTTTTCACGACTGAAGAATGGACTAGGCCTTGAATTCTCGGTCTTGTGTGTCAAGATTTCGTTTGAAACCATAACTAATCTAGGTTTGCCAAACAACCTAACCTATCTAAAGTGTTAATGGTCTGCTCCCGTATATCTCCTCATAAGCTTTTATGAGAACACTCTATTCTCACGAACTGCGTCCTACAATTGAGCTCAAGTAGGTGTTTCCCTTCAAGATATCTTGTAGGCTAATATCTTCACGATGGAAAACATTAAGGCTTTATGCCAACCTGCCATACAGTAAAGAGTACTTGGTGTCATTTAAACATGGATACATTTATTTATTTAAAATATACTCTTTGCTTACAACAGTCAACTTGTTTTTCCTAGTACCTAGATCACGGAATCTTCAATCAGAATGATAGGTTATCGTTGTTGTCATGTGTCATCATATGTGTGAGACTTGGTCCTAGCACATATTTGAGACGCGCCCGGGTTTGCCCTTAAATTCGGGTGTGACACCACATTTGCCCCAATAGTGTGATGGATCAACAATGTATGTCAGGCTGGTGTATGTTGGCCACTATGACTCATCAATAAAGGGCTCAAAAAGGGGACTCCAAGTACATACTAGGCTCTCGACATTGAACTCCCAAGGGATCCTGCTATTGAACGTAAAGTTGTGATGATATGCGGTGACAACATAATTAGAACAAGGAAAGTGGTACTGCGTAGGTTTACCACAACAACATGAGAAAGCATCAAGGAGCACAACTGTGTCCTCGAAGGCCACTGATAGTCGCCTAGAGGGGGGGTGAATAGGGCGAAACTGAAATTTACAAATATAAACACAACTACAAGCCAGGTTAGCGTTAGAAATAAAATCGAGTCCGCGAGAGAGAGGGCGCAAAACAAATCGCAAGCAAATGAAGAGTGTGACACGTGGATTTGTTTTACCGAGGTTCGGTTCTCGCAAACCTACTCCCCGTTGAGGAGGCCACAAAGGCCGGGTCTCTTTCAACCCTTCCCTCTCTCAAACGATCCCACGGATCGAGTGAGCTTCTCTTCTCAAATCAAAGCCGGGAACAAAACTTCCCCGCAAGGGCCACCACACAATTGGTGCCTCTTGCCTTGATTACAATGGAACTTTGATCACAAGAACAAGTGAGAAAGAAAAGAAGCAATCCAAGCGCAAGAGCTCAAAAGAACACGACAAATCTCTCTCGCTAATCACTAAAGCCTTTTGTGGAATTGGAGAGGATTTGATCTCTTTGGTGTGTCTAGAATTGAATGCTAGAGCTCTTGTAGTAGTTGGGAAGTGGAAAACTTGGATGCAATGAATGGTGGGGTGGTTGGGGGTATTTATAGCCCCAACCACCAACTTGACCGTTGGTGGAGGCTGTCTGCTCGATGGCGCACCGGACAGTCCGGTGCACACCGGACATGTCCGGTGCCCCCGCCACGTCATCACTGCCGTTGGATTCTGACCGTTGAAGCTTCTGACTTGTGGGCCCGCCTGGATGTCCGGTGCACACCGGACATGCACTGTTTACTGTCCGGTGCGCCAGTATGGGCACGCCTGACTTCTGCGCGCGCTGCGCGCGCAATTAATGCGCCGCAGGTAGCCGTTGGCGCGGAGATAGCCGTTGCTCCGGAGTTGCACCGGACAGTCCGGTGCACACCGGACATGTCCGGTGAATTATAGCGGACTAGCCGTTGGAGATTCCCGAAGCTGGCGAGTTCCTGAGGCTGCTCCTCCTTGGCGCACCGGACACTGTCCGGTGTACACCGGACAGTCCGGTGATTTATAGCGCGAGTGCCTCTGAAAATTCCCGAAGGTGGCGAGTTCGAGTTGGAGTCCTCTGGTGCACCGGACATGTCCGGTGGTGCACCGGACACTGTCCGGTGGCACACCGGACAGTCCGGTGTGCCAGACCAGAGGTGCCTTCGGTTGGCCCTTTGCTCCTTGGTTGAATCCAAAACTTGATCTTTTTATTGGCTGAGAGTGAACCTTTAGCACCTGCATAACTTATGCACTAGAGCAAACTAGTTAGTCCAATTGTTTGTGTTGGTCAATTCAACCACCAAAATTATTTAGGAACTAGGTGTAAGCCTAATTCCCTTTCAATCTCCCCCTTTTTGGTGATTGATGCCAACACAAACCAAAGCAAATATGGAAGTGCATAATTGAACTAGTTTGCATAATGTAAGTGCAAAGGTTGCTTGGAATTGAGCCAATATAAATACTTACAAGATATTCATGGATTGTTTCTTACTTATAACATTTTGGACCACGCTTGCACCACATGTTTTGTTTTTGCAAATTCTCTTGTAAATCCTTTTCAAAGTTCTTTTGCAAATAGTCAAAAGTAAATGAATATGATTTTGCAAAGCATTCTCAAGATTTGAAATTTTCTCCTCCTGTTTCAAATGCTTTTCCTTTACCTTAAAAAAACTCCCCCTAAAAGAGATCCTCCTCTTAGTGTTCAAGAGGGTTTTGATATATCATTTTGGAAATACTACTTTCTCCCCCTTTTGAACACAATAGGAAACCAATTGATAATATATTCTTGGAAACAAGTTTTTGAAATTGGTGGTGGTGCGGTCCTTTTGCTTTGGGCTCATATTTTCTCCCCCTTTGGCATGAATCGCCAAAAACGAAATCATTAGAGCCCTCGAAGTGCTATCTTCCCCTTTGGTCATAAATAAATGAGTTAAGATTATACCAAAGACGAAGTCCGGTCCTTTTGCCTTGGGCTCTTACTTTCTCCCCAAAGACAAAGTCCTTTTCTTGGTGCTCATGCGTTCTCCCAAGAATGGAGAGTGACTTGGAGCGTCGGCGAAGGATGAGTTACGTAGTGGAAGCCTTTGTCTTCGCCGAAGACTCCAATTCCCTTTCAATATACCTATGACTTGGTTTGAAGTAGACTTGAAAGCACATTAGTCATAGCATATGAAAGAGACATGATTAAAGGTATATAAATGAGCTATGTGTGCAATCTAGCAAAAGAAATTGCGTGAATCAAGAATATTGAGCTCATGCCTAAGTTTGTTAAAAGATTGTTCATCAAGAGGCTTGGTAAAGATATCGGTTAATTGATCTTTAGTATTAATGTATGAAATCTCGATATCTCCCTTTTGTTGGTGATCCCTAAGAAAATGATACCGAATGGCTATGTGCTTAGTGCGGCTATGCTCGACGGGATTGTCGGCCATTTTGATTGCACTCTCATTATCACATAGCAAAGGGACTTTGGTTAATTTGTAACCGTAGTCCCGCAGGGTTTGCCTCATCCAAAGCAATTGCGCGCAAAAATGACCTGCGGCAATGTACTCGGCTTCGGCGGTTGAAAGAGCGACCGAATTTTGCTTCTTTGAAGCCCAAGACACCAAAGATCTTCCCAAGAACTGGCAAGTCCCCGATGTGCTCTTCCTATTGATTTTACACCCCGCCCAATCGGCATCCGAATACCCAATCAAATCAAATGTGGATCCCCTAGGATACCAAAGCCCAAACTTAGGAGTATAAGCTAAATATCTCAAGATTCGTTTCACGGCCGTAAGGTGAGCTTCCTTAGGGTCGACTTGGAATCTTGCACACATGCATACGGAAAGCATAATATCCGGTCGAGATGCACATAAATAGAGTAAAGAACCTATCATCGACCGGTATACCTTTTGATCTACGGACTTACCTCCCGTGTCGAGGTCGAGATGCCCATTGGTTCCCATGGGTGTCTTGATGGGCTTGGCATCCTTCATCCCAAACTTGTTGAAAATGTCTTGAGTGTACTTCGTTTGGCTAATGAAGGTGCCTTCTTGGAGTTGCTTCACTTGAAATCCTAAGAAGTACTTCAACTCCCCCATCATAGACATCTCGAACTTTTGTGTCATGATCCTACTAAACTCTTCACATGTAGACTCGTTAGTAGACCCAAATATAATATCATCAACATAAATTTGGCATACAAACAAGTCATTTTCAAGTGTTTTAGTAAAGAGTGTAGGATCCGCCTTTCCGACTTTGAAGCCATTAGCAATAAGGAAATCTCTAAGGCATTCATACCATGCTCTTGGGGCTTGCTTGAGCCCATAAAGCGCCTTAGAGAGCTTATAGACATGGTTAGGGTACTCACTGTCTTCAAAGCCGGGAGGTTGCTCAACATAGACCTCTTCCTTGATTGGTCCATTGAGGAAGGCACTTTTCACGTCCATTTGATAAAGCTTAAAGCCATGGTAAGTAGCATAGGCTAATAATATGCGAATTGACTCAAGCCTAGCTACGGGTGCATAGGTTTCACCGAAATCCAAACCTTCGACTTGAGAGTATCCTTTGGCCACAAGTCGAGCTTTGTTCCTTGTCACCACACCATGCTCATCTTGCTTGTTGCGGAAGACCCATTTGGTTCCTACAACATTTTGATTAGGACGTGGAACTAAATGCCATACCTCATTCCTAGTGAAGTTGTTGAGCTCCTCTTGCATCGCCACCACCCAATCCGAATCTTGGAGTGCTTCCTCTACCTTGTGTGGCTCAATAGAGGAAACAAAAGAGTAATGTTCACAAAAATGTGCAACACGAGATCTAGTAGTTACCCCCTTATGAATGTCGCCGAGGATGGTGTCGACGGGGTGATCTCGTTGGATTGCTTGGTGGACTCTTGGGTGTGGCGGTCTTTGCTCTTCATCCTCCTTGTCTTGATCATTTGCATCTCCCCCTTGATCTATGCCGTCATCTTGAGGTGGCTCATTTGATTGATCTTCTTCTTCATCAACTTGAGCCTCTTCCTCATTTTGAGTTGGTGGAGATGCTTGCATGGAGGAGGACGGTTGATCTTGTGCATTTGGAGGCTCTTCGGATTCCTTAGGACACACATCCCCAATGGACATGTTCCTTAGCGCGATGCACAGAGCCTCTTCAATACCTATCTCATCAAGATCAACTTGCTCTACTTGAGAGCCGTTAGTCTCATCAAACACAACGTCACATGAGACTTCAACTAGTCCAGTGGACTTGTTAAAGACCCTATATGCCCTTGTGTTTGAGTCATAACCAAGTAAAAAGCCTTCTACAGTTTTAGGAGCAAATTTAGATTTTCTACCTCTTTTAACAAGAACAAAGCATTTGCTACCAAAAACTCTAAAATATGAAATGTTGGGCTTTTTACCGGTTAGGAGTTCATATGATGTCTTCTTGAGGATTCGGTGTAGATACAACCGGTTGATGGCGTAGCAGGCGGTGTTGACTGCCTCAGCCCAAAACCGATCCGAAGTCTTGTACTCATCAAGCATGGTCCTTGCCATGTCCAGTAGAGTTCGATTCTTCCTCTCCACTACACCATTTTGTTGAAGGGTGTAGGGAGAAGAGAACTCATGCTTGATGCCCTCCTCCTCAAGGAAGCCTTTAATTTGAGAATTCTTGAACTCCGTCCCGTTGTCGCTTCTTATTTTCTTGATCCTTAAGCCGAACTCATTTTGAGCCCGTCTCAAGAATCCCTTTAAGGTCTCTTGGGTTTGAGATTTTTCCTGCAAGAAGAATACCCAAGTGAAGCGAGAATAATCATCCACAATAACTAGACAGTACTTACTCCCGCCGATGCTTATGTAAGCGATCGGGCCGAATAGATCCATGTGTAGGAGCTCCAGTGGCCTGTCGGTCGTCATTATGTTCTTATGTGGATGATGGGCTCCAACTTGCTTTCCTGCCTGGCATGCGCTACAAATCCTGTCTTTCTCAAAATGAACATTTGTTAATCCTAAAATGTGTTCTCCCTTTAGAAGTTTGTGAAGATTCTTCATCCCAACATGGGCTAGTCGGCGGTGCCAGAGCCAACCCATGTTAGTCTTAGCAATTAAGCAAGTGTCGAGTTCAGCTCTATCAAATCTACCAAGTATAGCTGACCCTCTAACACTCCCTTAAATGCTATTGAATCATCACTTCTTCTAAAGACAGTGACACCTATATCAGTAAAGAGACAGTTGTAGCCCATTTGACATAATTGAGATACTGAAAGCAAGTTGTAATCTAAAGAATCTACAAGAAAAACATTGGAAATAGAATGGTCAGGAGATATAGCTATTTTACCAAGACCTTTGACCAAACCTTGATTTCCATCCCCGAATGTGATAGCTCGTTGGGGATCTTGGTTTTTCTCATATGAAGAGAACATTTTCTTCTCCCCTGTCATGTGGTTTGTGCACCCGCTGTCGATGATCCAACTTGAGCCCCCGGATGCATAAACCTACAAAACAAGTTTAGTTCTTGACTTCAGGTACCCTAATGGTTTTGGGTCCTTTGGCATTAGACACAAGAACTTTGGGTACCCAAACACAAGTCTTTGACCCCTTGTGCTTGCCCCCAACATATTTGGCAACTACTTTGCCGGATTTGTTAGTCAACACATAAGATGCATCAAAAGTCTTAAATGAAATGCTATGTTCATTTGATGCATTAGGAATTTTCTTCTTAGGCAACTTAGCACGGGTTGGTTGCCTAGAGCTAGATGTCTCACTCTTATACATAAAAGCATGATTAGAACCAGAGTGAGACTTCCTAGAATGAATTCTCCTAATTTTGCTCTCGGGATAACCGGCAGGGTATAAAATGTAACCCTCGTTATCGTGAGGCATGAGAGCCTTGCCCTTAACAAAATTTGACAATCTTTTAGGAGGGGCACTAAGTTTGACATTGTCTCCCCTTTGGAAGCCAATGCCATCCTTGATGCCAGGGCGTCTCCCATTATAGAGCATACTTCTAGCAAATTTAAATTTTTCATTTTCTAAGTTATGCTCGGCAATTTTAGCATCTAATTTTGCTATATGATCATTTTGTTGTTTAATTAAAGACATGTGATCATGAATAGCATTAATATCAACATCTCTACATCTAGTACAAATGGAAACATGCTCAATGGTAGATGTAGAGGGTTTGCAAGATTTTAATTCTACAACCTTAGCATGTAAGATATCATTCTTAGTTCTAAGGTCGGAAATGGTAGCATTGCAAACATCAAAATCTTTAGCCTTAGCAAGCAATTTTTCATTCTCAATTCTAAGGCTAGCAAGAGAAATGTTCAATTCTTCAATCCTAGCAAGCAAATCATCATTATTATCTCTAGGGTTGGAAATTGAAACATTGCAAACATGAGAATCAACCTTAGCTAACAAATTAGCATTTTCATTTCTAAGGTTGTCTATTGTTTCATGGCAAGTGCTTAGCTCACTAGATAATTTTTCACATTTCTCAATTTCTAGAGCATAAGCATTTTTAACCTTAACATGCTTCTTATTTTCTTTAATAAGGAAGTCCTCTTGGGTATCCAAGAGATCATCCTTTTCATGAATGGCACTAATCAATTCATTAAGTTTCTCTTTTTGTTGCATGTTGAGGTTGGCAAAAAGAGTGCGCAAATTATCTTCCTCATCACTAGCATTATCATCACTAGAAGATTCATATTTAGTGGAGGATTTAGATTTAACCTTCTTTTTGCCGTCCTTTGCCATGAGGCACTTGTGGCCGACGTTGGGGAAGAGGAGTCCCTTGGTGACGGCGATGTTGGCGGCGTCCTCGTCGTCGGAGGAGTCGCTTGAGCTTTCGTCGGAGTCCCATTCCCGACAAACATGGGCATCGCCGCCCCTCTTCTTGTAGTACCTCTTCTTTTCTCTCCTCTTGCCCTTCTTGTCGTTATCCCTGTCACTGTCACTTGATAATGGACATTTAGCAATGAAGTGACCAGGCTTACCACATTTGTAGCAAACCTTCTTGGAGCGGGATTTGTAGTCTTTCCCTCTCCTTTGCTTGAGGATTTGGCAGAAACTCTTGATGACGAGCGCCATTTCCTCATTGTCGAGCTTGGAGGCGTCTATTGGTTGTCGACTTGGTGTAGACTCCTCCTTCTGCTTGAATGCGACGGGTTGAGCTTCGGATGTGGAGGGATCATCAAGCTCGTTGATCTTCCTCGAGCCTTCGATCATGCACTCAAAACTTACAAAATGCCCGATTACTTCCTCGGGGGTCATTAGTGTATATCTTGGGTTGCCACGAATTAATTGAACTTGGGTAGGGTTAAGGAAAATAAGAGATCTTAGAATAACCTTAACCACCTCGTGGTCATCCCACTTTTTGCTCCCGAGGTTGCACACTTGATTCACCAAAGTCTTGAGCCGGTTGTACATGTGTTGTGGCTCCTCCCCTTTGCGAAGCCGGAACCGACCGAGCTCCCCCTCGATCGTCTCCCGCTTGGTGATCTTTGTGAGCTCATCTCCTTCGTGAGCGGTTTTGAGCACATCCCAAACTTCCTTGGCGCTCTTTAACCCTTGCACTTTATTATACTCCTCTCTACTTAGAGAGGCGAGGAGTATTGTTGTCGCTTGAGAGTTGAAGTGCTCGATTTGGGCCACCTCATCCTCATCATAGTCTTTATCCCCTACGGATGGTACCTGTGCACCAAACTCAACAACATCCCATATACTTTTGTGGAGTGAGGTTAGATGAAATCGCATTAAATCACTCCACCTAGCATAATCTTCACCATCAAAAGTTGGTGGTTTGCCTAATGGGACGGAAAGTAAAGGTGCATGTTTAGAAATGCGAGGGTAGTGTAGGGGGATCTTACTATACTTCTTGCGCTCTTGGCGCTTAGAAGTAACGGATGCCGCATCGGAGCCGGAGGTGGATGTTGATGAAGTGTCGGTCTCGTAGTAGACCACTTTCCTCATCCTCTTGTGCTTGTCCCCACTCCGATGTGGCTTGTGAGAAGAAGATTTCTCCTTCTTCTCTTTGTGGTGAGAAGAAGATTTCTTCTCCTTCCCTTTGTTGGAGGAGCTCTTCTTCTTCTCTTTCCTCTTGGTGCGGGACTCTTCCGATGAAGTGCTCCCATGGCTTGTAGTGGGCTTTTCGCCGGTCTCCATCTCCTTCTTGGCGTGATCTCCCGACATCACTTCGAGCGGTTAGGCTCTAATGAAGCACCGGCCTCTGATACCAATTGATAGTCGCCTAGAGGGGGGGTGAATAGGGCGAAACTGAAATTTACAAATATAAACACAACTACAAGCCGGGTTAGCGTTAGAAATAAAATCGAGTCCGCGAGAGAGAGGGCGCAAAACAAATCACAAGCAAATGAAGAGTGTGACACGTGGATTTGTTTTACCGAGGTTCGGTTCTCGCAAACCTACTCCCCGTTGAGGAGGCCACAAAGGCCGGGTCTCTTTCAACCCTTCCCTCTCTCAAACGATCCCACGGATCGAGTGAGCTTCTCTTCTCAAATCAAAGCCGGGAACAAAACTTCCCCGCAAGGGCCACCACACAATTGGTGCCTCTTGCCTTGATTATAATGGAACTTTGATCACAAGAACAAGTGAGAAAGAAAAGAAGCAATCCAAGCGCAAGAGCTCAAAAGAACACGACAAATCTCTCTCGCTAATCACTAAAGCCTTTTGTGGAATTGGAGAGGATTTGATCTCTTTGGTGTGTCTAGAATTGAATGCTAGAGCTCTTGTAGTAGTTGGGAAGTGGAAAACTTGGATGCAATGAATGGTGGGGTGGTTGGGGTATTTATAGCCCCAACCACCAACTTGACCGTTGGTGGAGGCTGTCTGCTCGATGGCGCACCGGACAGTCCGGTGCACACCGGACATGTCCGGTGCCCCCGCCACGTCATCACTGCCGTTGGATTCTGACCGTTGAAGCTTCTGACTTGTGGGCCCGCCTGGATGTCCGGTGCACACCGGACATGCACTGTTTACTGTCCGGTGCGCCAGTATGGGCACGCCTGACTTCTGCGCGCGCTGCGCGCGCAATTAATGCGCCGTAGGTAGCCGTTGGCGCGGAGATAGCCGTTGCTCCGGAGTTGCACCGGACAGTCCGGTGCACACCGGACATGTCCGGTGAATTATAGCGGACTAGCCGTTGGAGATTTCCGAAGCTGGCGAGTTCCTGAGGCTGCTCCTCCTTGGCGCACCGGACACTGTCCGGTGTACACCGGACAGTCCGGTGATTTATAGCGCGAGTGCCTCTGAAAATTCCCGAAGGTGGCGAGTTCGAGTTGGAGTCCTCTGGTGCACCGGACATGTCCGGTGGCACACCGGACAGTCCGGTGCGCCAGACCAGAGGTGCCTTCGGTTGGCCCTTTGCTCCTTGGTTGAATCCAAAACTTGATCTTTTTATTGGCTGAGAGTGAACCTTTAGCACCTGTATAACTTATGCACTAGAGCAAACTAGTTAGTCCAATTGTTTGTGTTGGGCAATTCAACCACCAAAATTATTTAGGAACTAGGTGTAAGCCTAATTCCCTTTCAGCCACACCTCACCATTGGAAGTTGTGCCACCCATCCTTATTACCTCGTACTTGTCCAACTCCTCGTCAAAGCATTGTACCTCATATCTATTGGCACATTCCTTTGCATTATGAAGATGTGTTGTTGGTTTAGGTGCTCATCTCTAACTGTTCGTTTGCATTGCCTTTGCCTATGCATATCTCTAACACCTACAAACAAATGAACAAACTGATGGCTGACATGCACATTCACTAACACACTAACAACACGGTGGTTGACATACACACTCACATTCACTAAATATACTAACAACTAAATAGCTAGCTAGTTCACTAAACAAACTAAACAACAAAATTTGCTAACTAACTAACTAAACTAACAAGTTTGCTAACGAATTAACTTAACTAAAAAATTGCTATTATATAATTAAACTAACTAACTAAACTAACAAATCTGCTAACTAACTAAATAAACTAAAAATTTTGCTAACTAACTAAATAAACCAACAAGATTGATAAACTAACAAATTTGCTAACTCACTAACTAAACTAACAAGCTAACGAACAAATTTGATAAAAAAAAGTTTATTCTCGTCGTGTTGTATGTTTGAATACTGATTAAAAATATTAAATATAGTCTAATTACAAAACTCATTATATAGATAAGGACTAAACAATAAGACGAGTGTATTAAGCCTAATTATTTTATAATTGGTACATGTGATGTATTAAGCCTAATTCATCAAGTGTTTTCCAGGGCTTTGCCGAGTGCTTTAGACACTGAGCAAAAAGTTGTTTCTGGTAGTAGATACAGTAAATATTTGTTAATAGTAGATTAATTAAGCTTAATAAATTCGTTACGTCTTAGTCTCTAACTAGTTTTATAGTTGGACTATATTTAATATTTATAATTGGTACTCTTAAATTCGATGTTACACCGAAGTGACGTGTAGACTTTCCTTGCATGTGTCATGTGTGTACAGTTTGCAGCAAATGATTATCCTTGGTCGCGCCAGCATGCGGCTACTAGCGAGATGGGCCATCGCCTTTATATTACCTGAGGGGAGTGTCTATTCGTCTCTCTCATTAATTAGTTTGCTGCATTGCAATTGCGTCTGCTCAATACAATGCGTACGTGGCCCTACTGCAGTGCATGCAATCGCTCCTCATCTCCTTCTCTCCCTCGCGCAGTCGCACTCACACTCTGCCCTCTTCTCTGCCTGTGAAAAAGGTGAAGCTGCATCCATGTATTTAACAGGCAGAGATGTGATCAGCCTTGCCCATTCCATGGCTGCCCGCTCTGTTGCGTGATCCTGCTGCATGCACTTCTTGAATTAATTATATAAGTACTAACTAGTACGGTAGTACCTACCTGACGATCCTGACGCGCGCAAGGGGTTCTGTGGCATTTCGGCAGCTAGCACGCAGTGACCACGGTAGCTATCGCCGAAAGCGGGAACTGAAGAAGATGTTGGGGAGGATGGCTGGGCCAGGGGGCGGCGGAGTCTCGGAGCAGCGGCAGCGCGAGGCCGCGTTTGATTTCGGCCGACACACGGGCACTGCCGCCGCTGTGCCGTCGTCGTCGCCGCATACTCCCATGGTGCCTCCCAAGCTGTTCTTGGCTGCAGGGAGCGGCGGCGTCGTCTCCGGAGAGGAGGCGTTCTCGCCACCGGAGGAGCTAGCGGGGGGCGTCGTCGTGATGGTCAGCCCCACCTCGACGCTGCAGACACCGACCGGCAGCGCTAGCCCTACGTCTGCAGCGACGTCCACGGCCGTTCCGTTCTCCCGTCGCGGGGCGACCTCGCCATCATCACCAGGCGGGGACGATCGTCGTCGGTGCAAGAGCAGGAGCCGGATCCGGAGCCAGCGCCCCTGGGAGGCGTGGCCTGTCGGGGTCGGACTCGCCGGCGCCCTGAGCGGTGACGCTGACGCACTCCCACCCGTGGCGACGGTACTGACAGGACAGAGGATCCGGCCGTGGCCGTGCAGGAGCTCCGCGTCGTCCGTGCTGGGCCTGGGCTCCCCCGAAAGCAGGAGCCGGTGCCGGGGCGTCTTGTCGCCGAGGAAGATGATGGAAGCGTCGGAGGAGGACTACACCCGCGTCATCGCGCGCGGGCCCAACCCGAGGACGACGCACATATTCGACGACCGCGTCGTCGTCGTGGAGGACGAGTTCCTGAGGTGGTGCCATGGCTGCAGCAAGGACCTGGGCCAGGGCAACGACATCTTCATGTACAGGTAGCGAGAGCTTTAATATAATTTATTTATCTTGTGCTTCCAATTCCATCCTTCTTGAAGCTGGTGGCGCGCGGATTCTTCTTTGCAGGGGGGAGATGGCCTTCTGCAGCCATGAGTGCCGCTACCGCGTGATGCTGCTCTTGGACGAAGAAGGAGAATCCTGCTGACGCACCAGCCAAGGTGCCATTTTAACTTGAGAAGGAGAACTGGAGAAGACCTGTATGCCAACCGGCCGCCGGCGGAGCAGACCCCGATCGATACTGCATGCTGCACTATTCTCTGCTTCATTCGTTCTATGCTCTTTTGCTACTACTAGTACTATAGGTTTTAATTATCCGCATTAGCTGTTGATCATATTCCAAGTGATTGGTTTGCATGCTCCATTGGAGCGGTCTCGCGGTGGCCTGGATGGCTAGCTATGTCAAATTTCTATTTCCCCGCGCATGCAAGCGAGCAAGTGTGCCTAGGTTGCAGCAGCGCGTACAGGTCAGACTCGTGCTCCCGCAGGCAACCAATCACTGTGTATGATCAAGATGATGTATGCATGGTTAGCTAACATGTTTAGGACCGTCAGTATAGAGCTTCTCTGTACTAGTGACAAACGAAGATGGTATATGTTAATTCTCACCAGATGCGCTAAAAAATCGATCAAATAAATCTCACAATAATAAAAAAACATCTATTACTTTAATTTGATAGTATTTAGCACGGTTTGCAATCTCAGCCGGTAAGTATCGGTAACCAATAAAATTTAGGGTTTACCGGTACTATAGAACACCACCAAAATCGAAGGGCAAAACTGAGCAAAAAACACCACTGAGGGTAAAACTGAGCACACCACCAAAATCGAGGGCACCATCTTAAAAAACCCTAAAATTTACCGTTTACCGGTACTCACCTAGAAGAAAAAAACCGTTTCTGTTTTCATTATATTTCTGTTTAGAATTTAAAAACATAAACATCAAATTTTAGTCAATAAAACAGTTTTCAAAATTTGCAAACGAAAAGGCAATCCCTGGTCTTTAGTCATATTACCGTTAAAAAACCACTGAATTTATTGTAATTTATTAAAAAATACCAACCACTGTCATTATAAAAATACATAAAGTGACATCTAAATTTATATCTAAATTAACCACCTATGTTGTTACAAAAGATAATTCAAAATGACATTATTTCGATATAAATTATCTACATCTACGATTATAAAAAAATAACTCAAAAGCATCCTCTAAATTTTCATCTAAATTACCCACCTTTTATCTCACAAAACATAATTTAAAATAATAGTCTAATATTGTGTCTAAATTATCCAACGACTTTATCATTATAAATTGTAACACCCTAATTTTTCGGATATAAAATTTTCTTTGCTCTATTCTCAAAATCTAGGTGTCACATTCTCTTTTTTCTCCTCTTTACTTTTTCCTAAATAATTGAGAGTTATTTTGTATTATATTTAAGTGCTAAGTTTAGTGAAGTACAACCTAGAGAAGTTTTGATTGTTGCATTTATGCCGTTGTATAGCGTTTCCATGTACAAAACTTGTTTGATATATGTTAATATACCTCGTAGAAGTCTCGGTGAATTTTCCATATTTTTTAAAGTAACTTTCTCTTTTTTGATAAAATAAAAATATACTTATTTAGGACACTTAAAAACATTTTCATAAGCTCCAAATACTTTATTTGGGTCTATTGAACTCCAAAATATGTATAGGAGTTTTCCTATAATTTTGGGACTCTAAACATGCATAAGAGATTTTATAAAAAAAAGTTTGGGCTCTTTAAAACATTTTTATGCATTAAAAATCAATCTTTAAAATACGGAATCCACCTGTCAGACTAACCCCCTCAAATCCTCACCTGTACGTGTGCATGTTGGGGAAGAATAAACCCCACCCTCGCTCTCTCCACACGCACGTCCACTATAGTTTCTCGATCGCTCCACAAAACCCTCCTCCCCTTCACACCCTTCGTTCGTACGACGCTTTCCCCAAATGATGCTCCTTCGCCTATGCAACAACCAAAGAGGAGCACCATCGTCCCTGTCCAGAGCGCCATCGCTGCAGTGACCTCGCCGCCTATGAGCGCTTCTTGGACCGCCCCTTCCTTCCTCGGTGAGAAATCCCCACCCGCTCCTTTGTATTCTCTACGTTTGGTCGTCCCTGGCGTCGAGAGTTTCTCTGTGATGCCCTCTGTTCAGTAGCGTAGCCATGGGACCAATTTCTGTCCCCCCTTGTCGGATCATAAGACCGACACTCTAATCAACTTCGTCATGGTCAGATCTCGTCGTGCCCTGGATTTGCCACTCCCTTTCTTCCCCTTCCCTTTTCTTTATTCCCCTTCACTGCATGGCGCAACCATGGCCGTCACTTGGCCAAGCCCCCTCCCCACTCCCCAGCCATGGTGCACGCTCCCTCGCCCCAACCCTATGCGTAGCCCCTAGCCCCCTGCGCCCCTTGCCCCTGTGCACACTGCACAGCCCCTGTACAGGAGTGTGCGCTCGCCCTATGGCGCGGCGTGGCTGACAGCCGCCCAGCCCTCCCGTGTGCCCAGCCTAGCCGCCCCCCTACACGCACGCCTGGCGCAGCCGAGCACCCTCCCCCCACGCTAACCTCCCTGGCCGAAACCCATGACAGTTCCTAGCTCCTTGCATGCATGTGCAGTTTCAAGGTAGAAGAAAGGGGTTGTGGCCATATTTGATCCGAGAAATGGGATTATCTGCGCCGCACTCAGTCTACATGATTGGTTCATTGAACAGCTGCGCCCAGGCTCGCGCTATCCCGTGGACTGCACACAGCGGATGTTCGGTTGTCTGTACAACAAGGCTCGCGCTGTCCCTTGACCGCACACAGCGGATGTTCGGTTGCCTATAGAACAAGGTTGGAGCATGCACCCGCGCGTGCAGTCATTGACATTTTTAACTTGCTTGCCTGTATGCGTGGAAACACAGCCTCCCATGTTTTTAGCGGGCCAGGCTGGTGCGAGGCCTACGCTAGATGTACCTGTTGGGGTATGCTTCGTCGCCGAAGAGATCCTGTAAGAAGAAACACCTTCGACAGATCCTCTCAAAAGCAGTGCCGAAGCTATCATCCATAAAGCTTCGACATAATGGTATGTCTTAAGACGAAGGATTGCACCGACTTAAAGATAAAATGACCGATTGATCCATGAGAGTCTGTGTCATAATCGTAATCTTTTGTAAAGGGCATGAATGTAATATCTCACAGGCTGTGCCCTGCTGTTCATATAAATAGATGAACAGTACCTCCGTACTGGGGACGCTATCTTATAATCGCTTGAACGCAATACTTGGATTCTTGCCTTCTGTCAAACCGAAGGTATAAATGTAATTAAATATTATATTTTAATATTCAAGTTTGTATGACGAAATATATGGATGACATTACGTGCTTGTTTATATTATCTTTCATGTTTCATATATTTCGTCTTTCATTATCTTATAACTTTGATCATGAAGGTATGTCCTTCATGACCTTCGTCCGAAGATCGTTATATCCTAAGGGGAATAATGCTTCGAAGGACGAAGGGCATTAACATTTAATACTCTGTGTTGCCTTGTTCTTGACTCTTAGCATTTAAGAACAAGTCCCCAACATTGGCGCCCACCTCCGGTGAATTCACTTCCACTTTTTGAGCTGATGGCTTCGTTCAACGATCAAGCCGAAGCTGCTTCGGCTACGA
The DNA here is from genome assembly GCF_902167145.1 of Zea mays. Classification (NCBI taxonomy): domain Eukaryota; kingdom Viridiplantae; phylum Streptophyta; class Magnoliopsida; order Poales; family Poaceae; genus Zea; species Zea mays. The sequence continues at coordinate 246,129,833 of NC_050096.1, read as the reverse complement.
AGCTGGTGCTTCCGATAACAGACGGTTCATGCTCGGAGCCGACCAACAAGAAGCAGAAGAAGGAGGCCCAGAGAAGGGTACAACATGTTGGGGTGCAGGGACCATCAAGTCAAAATGGTCCCACATCCCAATTACCTTCTCCCAAGAGGACCTTCAGCTCAAGGATTACCCTCACAATGATGATATGGTCATATCTTGTGTCATCAAGGGATTTCTAGTCCATAATGTTCTGGTTGATACAGGCAGTGCAGCGGATATCATATTTGCTAAGGCCTTCAGACAGATGCAAGAGCAAGAGGATAAAATCCATGATGCTACACACCCTCTTTGTGGTTTCGGAGGAAGGCAGATTGTAGCGCTTGGCAAGATCACAATGCCAGTGACCTTCGAATTTGTCCACAATACAAGAACTGAACAGGTTGTGTTTGATATTGTTGACATGGAATACCCCTACAATGCAATCATTGGTCGTGGAACACTCAACGCATTCGAAGCAATTCTTCATCCAGCATATCTATGCATGAAGATACCTTCGGATCAAGGGCCTATTACTATTCATGGAAGTCAGGAAGCTGCTAGAAAGGCTGAAGGAAATTGGACAGACTCAAAAGCAATCCACAATATAGATAGAGCCGAAGCTTGTGAACAGTATAAGTACAGAAGAGAGAAGGCTGCTTTGGCTGATCAGCCGAAGCCCATGCTTCTATGTGAAGATATAACAGAGCAGAAGGTATTGCTGGGGTCCCAATTATCTGAAGAGCAGGAGAAAACCTTGATAAGGTTTTTATTCAACAACAAAGATGTTTTTGCATGGTCAGCCAACGATCTCTGTGGTGTCAACAGGGACGTCATTGAACATTCACTCAATGTCGATCCATCCTTCAGACCCAGGAAGTAAAAGCTTCAAAAAATGTCTCACGATAAAGCCGAAGGTGCTCGGAACGAAGTAAAAAGACTTCATAGTGCTGGTGTCATCAGAGAAGTAAAATACCCAGAATGGCTAGCCAACACTGTTATGGTGAAGAAGGCCAATGGTAAATGGAGAATGTGCATTGATTTTACTGATCTGAACAAGGCTTGTCCAAAGGATGAGTTCCCATTACCGAGAATAGATTCTCTAGTAGATGCAACAGCTTCGTCAGAGCTCATGAGTTTACTAGATTGTTATTCAGGCTACCACCAAATCTGGATGAAGAAGGAAGATGAGCCAAATACCAGCTTCATAACCCACAGTGGTACATATTGTTATCTTCGGATGCCTGAGGGGCTCAATAATGCTGGAGGAAGCTTCAGCAGGATGACAGTCAAGGTTCTTCATTCTCAGATAGGCAGAAATGTACTAACATATGTTGATGATATCATAGTGAAGAGCACGAAGCAAGAAAACCACATTACTGATTTGCAGGAAACATTTGCTAATTTTAGGCAAGCTGGCCTGAAATTAAATCCAGAAAAATGTGTCTTCGGAGTGAAGAAGGGCAAGTTCCTTGGCTGTCTAGTTTCAACGAAGGGGATCGAAGCCAACCCAAGCAAGATCGAAGCTATCCTTCGAATGGAGCCACCAAGCACAAAGAAGGGGGCCCAACGGTTGACAGGAAGACTGACATCTTTGAATCGATTTATATCTAGATCAGCAGAAAGAAATTTACCATTCTTTGAAGTACTAAAGTCAGTTGAAGTTTTTCAATGGGGCTCAACTCAACAGAAAGCTTTCGAAGAGCTGAAGCAATACTTGATTGATTTAACAACATTTACTCCACCCGTGCTAGGGGCTCCATTGCTATTGTATGTGGCAGCTTCGCACTCTGCAGTGAGTGCGGCGCTTGTACAAGAGAAGCTTGAAGGACAAGCTAAAAAGCAAGTCCCAGTATACTTTGTTTCTGAAGTTTTGAGTTTATCAAATAAAAACTATACAGAATTGGAGAAGGTGTTGTATGCTGTATTAATGGCGTCCAAGAAGCTTCAGCATTATTTTCAAGCATATCACATAATTGTTCCTTCATCACAGCCCCTGAAGGATATCATGAGGAATAGAGAAGCTACTGGAAGGATTGGAAAGTGGGCCGCGGAGCTTAATGAATTCACTATTGACTACGTGTATAGATATTCAATTCAATCCCAAGCGCTAGCAGATTTCATCGCTGATTGGACGCCAGGGGCTCACGAAGAGGGGACAAGCAAAGATACCAAAGCTTGGGCAGTGTTTTGCGATGGTTCTTGGGGAGCCTTCGGTGCAGGAGCAGCTGCGGTCCTAGTGGCACCTTCAAAAGTCAAAACATGTTATGCAGTCAAATTGGATTTCACTTGCACAAATAATATTGCTGAGTACGAATCACTTCTATTGGGGCTTCAGAAACTAAGGGCAATGGGAATAAGAAGGGCCATCCTAAAGACTGATTCTCACGTTATTGCTGGCCACGTGGACAAAAGTAGCAAGGCACGAGATCCGAAGCTTGAAAGATATCTGGATACAGTTCGAAGGTTGGAAGCTTCCTTCGAAGGTTTTTCTGTCAAGAATATTCCAAGAGGTGAAAATGAGCATGCAGATTTGCTAGTCAAATCAGCGGCTCAGGGGCTCCCCCTACCATCGGAAGTATTTTTTGAAACAATAAAAGCACCTTCGGTTGAGCTCATGGAGAGAGCAATCCTTACTATTTCTCCAGTACACAGTGAAGACTGGAGAACTGAAATAATATCTTTCCTCCAAGGCAATTGTCTTTCAAGTGACGAAGCTTATAACAAGAGAATGGAGGCAAGAACAAGACCATATGTGATAATAGAAGGGGAATTGTATAAACATGGAGTTTGTTCACCACTCCTCAAGTGTTTATCAAGAACTGAAGGCATGAAATTAATGAAAGAGATACATGCAGGTCTGTGTGGATCTCACATTGGATCTAGGCCCTTGTTGGAAAAAGTTTTTCGACAAGGATTTTGCTGGCCGAAGGCAGCTTCGGATGCAGCAGAATTAGTCCAAAAATGTGAAGACTGTCAAAAATGTGCAAGAGACCAGAAGAAACCTTCATCTCTCACTTAGTTAATACAGCCCACTTGGCCGTTGCAAAGGTGGGGCCTCGATTTGCTAGGCCCACTTCCACCAGCACAAGGAAATCTAAAATATGTTGTGGTGGCGGTAGAGTATTTTTCCAAGTGGATTGAGGCAAAGCCTTTAGCCACAATAACTTCGGTCACCGTCCAGAAATTCTTCTGGCAAAACATTGTTTGTCGCTTCGGAGTGCCGAAGGCTATTACTGTAGACAACGGAACACAGTTCAATGCTGAAGTTTTCAAGGAACTATGTGAACAAATTGGCACGAAGATTCATTTTGCATCGGTAAGACATCCGGAGTCAAATGGACTTGTTGAAAGAGCTAATGACATTATAATGACGGGAATAATGAAGTTAATCTTCAATCATCCCAGAGGAAAGTGGCCAGATGAATTGATCAAAGTGGTGTGGAGCCACAACACAACAATATCAAGGTCAACAGGTTTTACACCATTCAAACTATTGTTTGGTGACGAAGCAATAACCCCAGAAGAAGCTAAGGCAGGATCAATAAGAACAGTGGCTTCGGCAGAGGACGAAGCTGATTATTCTGTGGCAAAAGATGCTATAGAAGGGATCATACTTCAGGCCATGGAGAATATCAATAGATACCAAGCTGAAACAATAAAATGGCGTGACAGAAAAGTTCGGCTAAAGAACATTAAGCTAGGGCATTTGGTACTTCGGAGAGTGGCCAACCCAGATACAGTAGGCAAGCTACAGCTGAAGTGGGAAGGACCTTTTCTGGTAGTATCTTCGTCAAGACCCGGTTCTTACAGATTGAAGGATATGGACGACAACGACATTCCTAGATCTTGGAATGCGGATGAGCTTCGGCAATATTATGTCTAGCTTGATGTAATCTTTTTATTTTTCCTATGGCACCCTTTTCCTTTCCAAAGGGGGAGAAAGGTTTTTAATGGGGCCATAGCATGTAATTTCTCTTTTTCTTATTCAGCTCTACAAGAGAAAAATCCCCCAAATATGTAAATGTAAAAACTGAGCATGCACCATCGAGTGCAGGGAAAAAGGAAAAACAGGGAGAAGCTCGAAAGTCGTCCTTAAAGGGATGCAGAGCACGACGAAGCTACAAAAAGCCGTTCCTAAGGGAGCGCAGCGTAAGTTTTCTGCTCAAAAGTCGTTCCCAAGGGAATGCAGAGCTTACAGCGAAAAGTCAATGCTGATATCGCCGAAATATAAGGCGAAGCGCGAAAAGTCAACGCGAATACCGCCGAAATAGAAGGCAAAGAAGTTCAAAAGACGTTCCTTAGGGAATGCAGAACTTACACCGAAAAATAAACGACAAAGAAATTTTAGTCATTCCTTAGGGAATGAAGGTTGTGGATGAAGCTTCGGATGTATGTGTTTGGGAATTCATTTGCACGATACATTACATCATACATTGCATTCATAAACATTCATTTAGACATACATAGGATCATCATCATGTTAACATACAGACACAGGCAGATGCTTCGACTATAAAGATAAGGCTTCGATAAAAAGAAAAGGAAGCAGTTTCATGCTTCGTTGTGTACGAAAAGAAGGTAAGGTGTTTTCGCCTTCGGCTCAAAAAATACTAGTTTCGTCCACATCAAAGCAGTTTATACATGGACGAAAAGGTAAAAATATATTACAAGGTATGCACAAATTTACAGAATTAGTATTTGATTCTTAAATTACAAATATTTTTTACAACGATATTACAAGATTTTCTCTAGAATTTTTTCAGCAAGGTCTTCAGCTTTGGCATCATTAAGCTTCGGATCATCTGAGCTTCGGATCACCTGTCAAGCTTCGGCTCATTGTTCCTCAACATCGTCATCCTATACATATTAAAACGGTATGAGAGAAGTGCAGAGTTCAAGGAGAAGGTAAAGTAACAGGCACAAATTTTTTACCGGCTTAAGGTGGCTTCGAGCTTCGTCGCCAGCCATTTTTCGCCCGTCTTTTACCCAAATCTGAGTTATGAATCTATTTCCTATACTCCGAGCTAGGCTGGGGATATCAATTAAATCTGCCGGTGATAAGCTAAAATTTGGTTTTGTTGACAATTTTCCATGTGTATAGCCAGATTTCATGAAGGCAACAGTTGTGCCCCGAGAAGCTAGCAGAGCGCAAAAATCGGTGTGTCCAGCTATAACTTCGTCGAGTGCATCAACTTCGCCCTCAATGTGTTCGAAGGTTTCCGGCAGGTTTTCAACCGAAGGACTAAATTTCTCAGCACTAGCTCCAACCGAGTTGAAAACCTGCTTTAGCCGCTGCAGGCACTGGTTGTCGAAGTCTACGTATTTTTCTTGAAGTTCTTTCAGTGATTTCCGCAAATTTGAATTTTTTCTCAGCTTCAGCTTCGAGTTTGGCTTCAAAATTTTTCTTTTCCATGGAGAGTTCACTATTCAATCTAGCAATTTCGGTCTGGGCCTCCGCCAGTGAACCTTCCATGGTTTGAAGTACTAAGTCTTTTTTCTCCAGGGTAGCCTCATGGTCTTTAATCTTCTTCTCCAGGCCCTCAATTATAATTTCGTTCTTTTTGTCCTCGAGGTCTTGTTGCATCCTCAGGACTTTGCTCTGCAGTAAGCTCTTATAAAATAAGCTTCATCAGAAAACAATCTTCATATCAAAACAATAAAAAGTTAAGAATTTTACCTTAAAGTTAGCATAAAATAGGCTACCAGCGATATGCTGCCGCCGGTACCTGCTGAGGTCTGCCTCAACCTTCGGGAGGCCAACACTCTTCGATAGAGTGCCGACAACCTTCGCCCCAGTGTGGTCCCGAAGGCATCCTAAGCTTTCTTCGTTGACTCCCCCGAAGAGTAACGCACCTGGTCTGTACCCGCAAGATATAGCATACTCTTCCAGTTCTTCTTTTTCAGCATTTGACAATTCTTGCCCAAGTATATCTTGGAAATTGAAGTCCTCTTCTTCCGAAGTATCCTCGGCTTTCTCCTTTCCTTTTCCAGCCACTGTGCCCGGGATCTCTTCAGCGGCTGCAGCAGCTTCTTCCGCGGCCGCATCCAGAAGCATGGTATCAATTTCAGAGAGTGTGGCCTCTAGATTTACATCTTCAGCGGTTTTAGCTTCGACACTTTCGGCTTCAGTGGGTGTAGCTGAAAGGGAAATGTGCCCTTGGGCCATTTCTCGTGTATTTTGGTGATTAAGTGTCCAACACATATTAAGTGGGTTATTATATGCCATATGATGAATGAAGTACAAATCAACAAGAAGGTATGTTTCTAGACTTAGTTCATTTGTTTTAGGTACTAATGAAGTTTGTCTAAGTGCTAGAATCAGAGAAAAGAGAAAGAGAAAAGGACTTGGCTGGAGCAGCCAAGACTCAGCTCGGTCTGGCACACCGGACTGTCCGGTGGTGCACCGGACAGTGTCTGGTGCGCCAGGCCAGCTCCAGCGAACTGGCCACTCTCGGGAAAACTTCAGCGGCGTACGGCTATAATTCACCGGACTGTCCAGTGGTGCACCAGACTGTCCGGTGAGCCAACGGCCGCCAGCGTAACGGTCGGCCACCAAATACGCGGGCGACGCGTGGCCCGCTCCAACGGTCGCGAGGGGGCACCGGACTGTCCGGTGTGCACCGGACAATGTCCGGTGCGCCAACTGCCACAAATCTGCAACGGTCTGTTGCGCCCGATTTGGAAGGGAATCGGGCACCAGACATGAACAGTAGCTGTCTGGTGGCACACCGGACTGTCCGGTGCGCCACCCGACAGAAGGCAACTTTGGCCTTCCAAGAATGCCTCCAACGGCTCCTAGCTGCCTTGGGGCTATAAAAGGGGCCCCTAGGAGCATGGAGGAGGCACCAAATCATTCCTTGATCATTCCTAAGCACCAAGACTCCATTCTCGCGCATTCGATTCTTTGAGATAATGACTTGAGCCCTATTTGAGTAGAGAACTCCTCGAGTTGTGTTGTGAGCTCAAGTTGTGGCTTGTGTGCGTGATTGTGCTCTGGTTTTGAGTCTTGTGTGTGTTGCTCTCCCCTCCCTTACTTCCGTGCTTCTTTGTGATCATCAATTGTAAGGGCGAGAGGCTCCAAGTTGTGGAGATTCCTCGCAAACGGGAGAAAGTATAAGAAAGGAAAACACCGTGGTATTCAAGCTGATCATTGGATCACTTGAAAGGGGTTGAATGCAACCCTCGTCCATTGGGACGCCACAACGTGGAGTAGACAAGTGTTATACTTGGCCAAACCACGGGATAAATCACCGTGTCTTTTGTGTTGTTTTTCTTTGTGATCATTGTGGTTCACAAAAGCTCAGTCCTTAGCCACTTGGTCCTATTACACTAACTATTAATCAAGTTTTGTGGCTACAAGTATTTGATTTTTATAGGATCACTTATTCACCCCCTCTCTAGGTGCTCTCAATTGGTATCAGAGTCGTTCTCTTCACGTAAGGGACTAATCGCCCGAAGAGATGGATCCTAAGGGAAAGGGGATGGTGGTCAACGATAAGGAGAAGGAGTCCATCTTCAACGAGCCAAGAGATGACAAGCCCGCTGACTCTGGCTCGAGTCACAAGAAGAAGGACGTGAAGAAGAAGAGGCGCATCAAGAAGATTGTCTACTACGACAGCGATGAATCTTCTTCTTCCCCAAGAGATGATGACTACGACGAGAAAAAGAAACCGGTTAACTCAAACTTTTCATTTGATTATTCTCGTATTCCGTATAATTCCAATGCCCATTTGCTTTCTATTCCTCTTGGTAAACCTCCACACTTTGATGGAGAGGACTACGCTTTTTGGAGTCACAAAATGCTTAGTCACCTTTTCTCTCTTCATCCTAGTATTTGGGAGGTAGTTGAGAACGGGATGCATTTTGATAGTACTGACATCCCCATTTTCATTAATGAGCAAATCCATAAAAATGCACAAGCTACCACTGTTTTGCTAGCATCCTTGTGCAGGGACGAGTACAATAAGGTGAGCGGCTTGGACAACGCCAAGCAAATCTAGGACACCCTCAAGATTTCTCATGATGGGAACGACACCACCATGATCACCAAGATGGAGTTGGTGAAAGGCGAGCTGGGAAGGTTCGCAATGATCAGGGGAGAAGAGCCAACACAAACGTACAACAGGCTCAAGACCCTGGTCAACAAGATCAGGAGCTATGGAAGCACGAGATGGACGGACCACGACGTCGTCCAAATTATGCTCAGGTCGTTCACTGTTATTGATCCTCATCTTGTGAACCTCATCCGTGAAAATCCCAGGTACACAAAAATGACTCCCGAGGAGATTCTTGGGAAATTTGTGAGCGGGCGGTTGATGGTGAAGGAAGCGCGATACGTTGATGATGCTCTAAATGACCCTCTACCCGTCTACGAGCCTCAACCGGTTGCTCTCAAAGCAACAAGCAGCAGGGAGGCGCTACCTAGCAAGGTGGCACAAGTTGAGGTGGCCGGGCTAAACGAGGATGAGATGGCCCTAATCATAAAGCGCTTCAAGACCGCATTGAAAGGACGCAATGAGTACCCTAACAAGAACAAAGCAAAGGGAAAGCGCTCCTGCTTCAAGTGTGGTAAGACTGGTCATTTTATAGCAAATTGTCCCGATAACTCTAGTGACCAGGAACAAGGAAAGGGTGGGAAGAAAGAGAAGAAAAAGAGCTATAGGAAGGCAAAGGGCGAGGCACACATCGGAAAGGAGTGGGACTCGAACTGCTCGTCTTCCGATTCTGACGACGAAGGATTCGCTGCCTCAGCCTTCAACAAGTCCTCTCTCTTCCCCAACGAACGCCACACCTGTCTCATGGCAAAGGAGAGAAAGGTAAGCATTCGTGAAACCCCTAAGTATACTACTTCAAGCGATGATGAATCTAGTGATGATGAAGTAGACTATACTGAATTATTTAAGGGTTTAGATAGATCAAAGGTAGATAAAATTAATGAATTAATTGATGCCTTAAATGAAAAGGATAGACTTTTAGAGAAGCAAGAAGACATATTGTATGAAGAGCATGACAAATTTGTTAGTGTACAAAAATCTCTTGCTTTAGAAACTAGAAGAAATGAAATTATATCTTCTAAAATATCTGCCTGCCATGAGTCTATTTCTAGCTTAAAGATGAATTAAATGCTAAGCTAGAGGTAACTAATAAATCTAGTTCATGTGTAGAACATGTTGTAATTTGCAATAGATGCAAGGATTTTAATGTTGATGCATGTGATGAACATTTAGTTTCCATTTCTAAATTAAATGATGACGTAGCAAGTCTTAATGCTCAACTTAAGACTTGCAAAAGTGACTTTGATAAATTAAAATTTGCTAGGGATGCCTGCACGGTTGGTAGACACCCCTCAATTAAGGATGGGCTTGGCTTTCGAAAGGAAGCCAAGAACTTAACAAGCCAAAGGGATCCCATTCCCGTCAAGGAGAAAGGGAAGGGCCCTATGGCTAATAGTGCTCAAAGGAATCATGCTTTCATCTATAGTGATAGAAAATTTTCTAGAAATGCTCATAGGAGTTATGCTTATGATTCACATGCTATTATTGCTTCAAGTTCTTTTTTTTGTGCATGGTAGAAATATGCCTAGGAAAAATGTTGTTCATCATATGCCTAGGAAAGTATGTAATGAACCCTCTACAATCTACCATGCGTGCAATACTTCTTTTGCAATTTGTTGTAAGAATAAGAAAGTGGTTGCTAGGAAGTTGGGGGCCAAGTGCAAGGGAGACAAGACTTGCATTTGGATCCCAAAGACTATTATGACTAACCTTGTAGGACCCAACAAGAGTTGGGTACCTAAAACCCAAGCGTAAATTATCTTGCAGGTTTATGCATCCGGGGGCTCAAGCTGGATTATCGACAACGGATGCACAAACCACATGACGGGGGAGAAGAAGATGTTCACCTCCTACGTCAAGAACAAGGATTCCCAGGATATGATTATCTTTGGAGATGGGAACCAAGGCAAGGTCAAAGGCTTGGGCAAGATAGCCATCACAAATGAGCACTCTATCTCTAATGTATTTTTAGTAGAGTCGCTAGGCTATAATCTCCTGTCTGTTAGTCAATTGTGCCACATGGGCTACAATTGTTTGTTTACAAATGTTGATGTATCTGTCTTTAGAAGGAGTGATGGTTCATTAGCATTTAAGGGTGTACTAGATGGCAAACTCTACTTAGTTGATTTTTCGAATGAGGAGGCCGATCTAGATGCATGCTTAATTGCTAAGACTAGTATGGGCTGGCTGTGGCATCGCCGTCTAGCACATGTTGGGATGAAGAACCTTCACAAACTTCTAAAGGGAGAGCATGTGTTAGGACTAACCAATGTATGCTTTGAAAAGGATAGACCTTGTGCAGCTTGTCAGGCAGGAAAACAGGTGGGAAGCACTCATCACAACAAGAATGTGATGACTACATCAAGACCACTAAAGTTACTACATATGGACCTCTTCGGACCCGTCGCCTACCTTAGCATCGGGGGAAGTAAGTACGGTCTTGTTATTGTTGATGATTTTTCCCGCTTCACTTGGGTATTCTTTTTGCAGGATAAATCAGAAACCCAAGGGACCCTCAAGCGCTTTCTAAGGCGAGCTCAAAACGAATTTGAGCTCAAGGTGAAAAAGATTAGAAGCGACAACGGGTCCGAGTTCAAGAATCTTCAAGTGGAGGAATACCTTGAGGAGGAAGGGATCAAGCACGAGTTCTCCGCTCCCTACACACCACAGCAAAACAGTGTGATAGAGAGGAAGAACAGGACGCTTATTGACATGGCGAGGACGATGCTTGGAGAGTTCAAGATGCCCGAGCGGTTTTGGTCGGAAGCTGTGAACACAGCTTGCCATGCCATAAACCGGCTATATCTCCATCGCCTCCTCAAGAAGACCTCGTATGAACTACTGACTGGTAACAAACCCAACGTTTCATACTTTCGTGTATTTGGGAGTAAATGTTACATTCTAGTGAAGAAAGGTAGAAATTCTAAATTTGCTCCCAAAGCTGTAGAAGGGTTTTTACTAGGTTATGACTCAAATACAAAGGCGTATAGAGTTTTCAACAAATCATCGGGTTTGGTTTAAGTCTCTAGTGATGTTGTATTTGATGAGACTAATGGCTCTCCAAGAGAGCAAGTTGATCTTGATGATGTAGATGAAGATGATGTTCTAACGGCCGCAATACATACCATGGCGATTGGAGATGTGCGACCACAGGAACAACAAGAACAAGATCAACCTTCTTCCTCAACCATGGTGCATCCTCCAACTCAAGATGATGGACAGGTTCCTCAAGAAGAGGCGTGTGATCAAGAGGGAGCACAAGAAGAACAAGTTATGGCGGAAGAAGCACCACTGGCCCCTCCAACTCAAGTCCGAGCAACGATTCAAAGGAATCATCCCGCCGACTAGATTTTGGGTGATATAAGCAAGGGAGTAACCACTCGCTCTAGATTAGCTAATTTTTGTGAGCATTACTCGTTTGTCTCTTCTATTGAGCCTTTCAGGGTAGAAGAGGCCTTGCTAGATCCGGACTGGGTGTTGGCCATGCAGGAAGAGCTCAACAATTTCAAGCGAAACGAAGTTTGGACCCTGGTGCCACGTCCAAAGCAAAACGTTGTGGGCACCAAGTGGGTGTTCCGCAACAAGCAAGACGAGCACGGGGTGGTGACAAGAAACAAGGCTCAACTTGTGGCAAAAGGTTATGCCCAAGTCGCAGGTTTGGATTTCGAGGAAACTTTTGCTCCTGTGGCTAAGCTAGAGTCATTATTAGCCTATGCCGCTCACCACTCTTTCAGGTTGTTTCAAATGGATGTGAAGAGCGCTTTCCTCAACGGACCAATCAAGGAGGAGGTGTATGTGGAACAACCCCCCGGCTTTGAGGATGACAGGTATCCCGACCATGTGTGTAAGCTCTCTAAGGCACTCTATGGACTTAAGCAAGCCCCAAGAGCATGGTATGAATGCCTTAGAGATTTCTTAATTGCTAATTCTTTCAAGGTTGGGAAAGCCGATCCCACTCTTTTCACTAAGACTTGTAATGGTGATCTTTTTGTGTGCCAAATTTATGTCGATGACATAATATTTGGTTCTACTAACCAAAAGTCTTGTGAGGAGTTTAGCAGGGTGATGACACAGAAATTTGAGATGTCGATGATGGGCGAGTTGAACTACTTCCTTGGGTTCCAAGTGAAGCAACTCAAGGACGGCACCTTCATCTCCCAAATGAAGTACACGCAAGACTTGCTCAAGCGGTTCGGGATGAAGGACGCCAAGCCCGCGAAGACGCCAATGGGAACCGATGGACATGTCGACCTCAACAAAGGAGGTAAGTCCGTTGATCAAAAGGCATACCGGTCTATGATAGGATCCTTGCTTTATTTATGTGCTAGTAGACCGGATATTATGCTAAGTGTATGCATGTGTGCTAGATTTCAATCCAATCCAAGGGAATGTCACCTTGTGGCCGTTAAGCGAATTCTTAGATATTTAGTTGCTACGCCTTTGACTTGATTGGATACTTAGACTCCGATTATGCTGGATGCAAGGTTGATAGGAAGAGTACATCAGGGACGTGCCAATTCCTAGGAAGGTCCCTGGTGTCTTGGAGTTCTAAGAAACAAACCTCTGTTGCCCTATCCACTGCTGAGACCGAGTATGTTGCCGCAGGACAGTGTTGCGCACAACTACTTTGGATGAGGCAAACCCTCCGGGACTTTGGCTACAATCTGAGCAAAGTCCCACTCCTATGTGACAATGAGAGTGCAATCCGCATGGTGGATAATCCTGTTGAACACAGCCGCACTAAGCACATAGACATCCGACATCACTTTTTGAGAGATCACCAGCAAAAGGGAGATATCGAAGTGTTTTATGTTAGCACCGAGAACCAGCTAGCCGATATCTTTACCAAGCCTTTAGATGAGAAGACCTTTTGCAGGCTACGTAGTGAGCTAAATGTCTTAGATTCACGTAACTTGGATTGATCTATAGCATATATGTGTTTTATGCCTTTGATCATTTTACCTTATGCATTTAAATGATTTATTGCTTATTTATGGTGCTCAAGTTGTGCAAGAAATCCCCGGACCTCACAAGTCCATGTGTGAGTGATGCACATATTTAGGGGGAGATGTGCTACAACTTGACCCCTTTGAGACTAATCATGTGTTTGAGTTTCCTTGATTTAGTCTCAAGAGTGAATTGAAAGGGAAAGGTGAACTTGGACCATGCAAGACTTCCACTGCACTCCGATGTGAGGGTAATTAACTCCAAGTTCATATCTATGCTCTTATTGCCTTTTTGCTCTTAATTGACAATTTTGGTGAGGCAATGGGGTTAAAGGGCCAAGAATGATCCTATTTTGGTGCTTAATGCCAAAGGGGGAGAAATTAAGGCCAAATCAAATGGGATCAGCTACCACTTGTGAAATTGTGAAAATAGTAGAGTTAGAATTTTTGATTTGTCAAAATACTCTTATTGTCAAAATTTGATCTCTTGTGGGGAGAATGTTTGATTATAGGAAAAGGGGGAGTTTTTGGCTCTTAATCATTTTTACTCTTGGATTATCTCTCTTCGTGCCCAAACAAGTGTGTTTGACTTAGAGATAGGAAAATGAATTTGATTTGCAAAAACAAACCAAGTGGTGGCAAAGAACGATCCAAATATGTCAAATCTTGTCAAAGACTATATTTGTTCTAAATTGCATTGATATTGCACTTCTATTTGTTGCCTTTTGATGTGTTGGCATAAATCACCAAAAAGAGGGAGATTGAAAGGGAAATGTGCCCTTGGGCCATTTCTAGTATATTTTGGTGATTAAGTGTCCAACACATATTAAGTGGGTTATTATATGGCATATGATGAATGAAGTGCAAATCAACAAGAAGGTATGTTTCTAGACTTAGTTCATTTGTTTTAGGTACTAATGAAGTTTGTCTAAGTGCTAGAATGAGAGAAAAGAGAAAGAGAAAAGGACTTGGCTGGAGCAGCCAAGACTCAGCTCAGTCTGGCACACCGGACTGTCCGGTGGTGCACCGGATAGTGTCCGGTGCGCCAGGCTAGCTCCAGCGAACTGGCCACTCTCGAGAAAACTTCAGCGGTGTACGGATATAATTCAACGGACTGTCCGGTGGTGCACCGGACTGTCCGGTGAGCCAACGGCTGCCAGCGCAACGGTCGGCCGCCAAATCCGCGGGCGACGCGTGGCCCGCTCCAATGGTCGGCAGGGGGCACCGGACTGTCCGGTGTGCACCGGACAATGTCCGGTGCGCCAACTGCCACAAATCTGCAATGGTCGGCTACGCCCGATTTGGAAGGGAATCGGGCACCGGACATGAACAGTAGTTGTCCGGTGGCACACCGGACTGTCCGGTGCGCCACCCGACAGAAGGCAACTTTGGCCTTCCAAGAATGCCTCCAACGGCTCCTAGCAGCCTTGGGGCTATAAAAGGGGCCCTAGGCGCATGGAGGAGGCACCGAAGCATTCCTTGATCATTCCTAAGCACCAAGACTCCATTCTCGCGCATTCGATTCTTTGAGATAGTGACTTGAGCCCTATTTGAGTAGAGAACTCCTCGAGTTGTGTTGTGAGCTCAAGTTGTGGCTTGTGTGCGTGATTGTGCTCTGGTTTTGAGTCTTGTGTGTGTTGCTCTCCCCTCCCTTACTTCCGTGCTTCTTTGTGATCATCAATTGTAAGAGTGAGAGGCTCCAAGTTGTGAAGATTCCTCGCAAACGGGAGAAAGTATAAGAAAGGAAAACACCGTGGTATTCAAGCTGATCATTGGATCACTTGAAAGGTGTTGAGTGCAACCCTCGTCCATTGGGACGCCACAACGTGGAGTAGACAAGTGTTATACTTGGCCAAACCACGGGATAAATCACCGTGTCTTTTGTGTTGTTTTTCTTTGTGATCATTGTGGTTCACAAAAGCTCGATCCTTAGCCACTTGGTCCTATTGCACTAACTATTAATCAAGTTTTGTGGCTACAAGTATTTGATTTTTACAGGACCACCTATTCACCCCCCTCT
The DNA here is from genome assembly GCF_902167145.1 of Zea mays. Classification (NCBI taxonomy): domain Eukaryota; kingdom Viridiplantae; phylum Streptophyta; class Magnoliopsida; order Poales; family Poaceae; genus Zea; species Zea mays. The sequence continues at coordinate 246,114,795 of NC_050096.1, read as the reverse complement.
AGGTGCTCTCAGCAGCTTCGGCAGCAGCAGTGCTCTCAATAGCTGGAGTCTTTGACGCCGATGCCAGCGGCGGTGTCTGCTCGATAACTTCAACTACATGAATAATTCTTCGTTTTTTGGCTCATTTGGCTCCTTCGCTACCGAAGGCTCCTTTTCCTTCTGAAAAAGATTCGTCAGATGTGGCCCTAGTGGACTTAGCTTGACAGGCAAAGATTTAGTCATTACCTTTAAAATTTCTTCCACATCGGCAACAGGAGGTGTTGAAGGAGCTTCATCCTCAATATCAGTCGTTTTTCGCTTTAGAGCCGCAACTTTCCTTTTCTTCGAAGCAGCTATCTTCGACTCAGGGCTTAATTTTCTTTTCTTCAAAGTTTCTTCATCCTTTTTCACCAATTTAGCAGCTTCTTTATCCAGGACGCTAGCAACTCTTTTTCTTTTTTGTCCTTCGGCACCTCTGTCCAATCGCTCATAGTCAGGATACTCAAAATTCAGGGCATCCATCACCCGGTTCAACCTTCGCTTCGGTCGCGTGCCGAAGGCTGCAGTCATTAATTGATCTTCTTTTTTAGAATAGTTGCCAAGGATCTTGTTGCACATAACTTCAATCATGTCTAACCATTCTTGGCAAGGTTCTTTGAAGTGTTTCTTGAGTTTATAGTAATAGGGCAACCGAACAAGTTCCTTCTCTTTCTTTTCCCCTTTGAGCTTCGGCATGTCCCATTCTTTCAAAGTTGGGAATACTCTAAAAGCTAAGAATTCTTGCACCAGATCCCTAGTACCAATGTGCTCCGCAACAACTCGAAATTCGCCCAGTGCAATTTGGCATGGACTCTCCGGTTTCATGTCGCACCAGGGCCTAGTCTCTCCAAAGATTAATTATAATGGGCTTTGAACCAGCTTCTCCTTTTTCTCATCAACTTTGACATAAAACCATTCAGTTTTCTAGCCAGCTGGCCATTTGGTACGATAGCTGATAACTGGAGACATCGCATCTTTGCGATAAGCAAAATTGTAGCAGCCGAAGTTCTCGTGCAGCCCATCTTCTCCAGATTTTGTCTGATAATGAATCTCATGTGCCCGGCAGAAGCCTTCGGCAAGCGGTTCTGCCCCTGGCTTCGGAGAGCCCAAATGTAGACACTAAGCCTAACAATGGCGTTAGGAGTTAGCTGATGAAGATAAATCCCAAACTTCTCCAAAACATCCGCAATCATCTCATTCAAAGGAAATCTTAATCCTGCTTTAAATAAGCTTTTAAAGACCACCACCTCATCCTTTTCTGGCTTCGGAGTAATTTCCTCTCTGCCAAAGAGAATCAACTTCTTTTTGGCTTCACTGAAATAGCCTAGCTCATCAACTTAGGCATATCATCTTCGGTAATAGTGGACCTCCCAAACTTCAGGTGACTGGGTTTAGATGGCAGGGCACTGTAATCATCTTCAGATTCACCTTCCTCAGCACCAACCTGCTCAGCTTCAACGGCAGGTGCACCTTCGTCAGAAACATCCTCCGGCACTACCAGCCCCGACCGTTTCATCACTTAGGAAATCGGAGTGGTTTCAGTAGCTTCGGCTTCTTCTCCGTCACGTGTAACCCTGGCAGTGGAACGTACCCTTGCCATTTGATGATGAATTCCTCACAAGTTTTGATGAAGTTGTCGACTTTTTTTAATTTTCCCGAAGCTCTTCCTCTTGTGACGAAGCAAAACCAACAGCGGTGCTTCGGTTGAGTGCGATGAACAAGCTTCGGCTATGGTCAAATTTTTGGCAGCAAAACAGTGCAATAGCAATGAATGCTGTGGTAACTTCACACCTACTCGTCTGTTTATATAGTGCTGCAGGTGGGAAGGTGAATCGTCAAGTCTTCCGCACCGGACGAACAGTCGCCCGCACCCACTGAATGGTGGGCCATAGAACCCGAGAAGGTGAATCGCCAGGACGCGCGTACCCGTTGCATGGTGGGACCATTTCACGCTCGGAATATTGTGATCGTTTCTCGGCAACGAGCTCAGGGAAGGTGTTTTTCGGACCTTCGGCTCTCCGAAGCCTAGGAGACTTTTTCACGGATCAAGCTCGTTACGAAAAACGATCTAGCACCGCGAAGGGGCTATTGTTGGGGGTATGCTTCGTCACCGAAGATCCTGTAAGAAGAAACACCTTCGGCAGATCCTCTCAAAAGCAGTGTCGAAGCTATCATCTATAAAGCTTCGGCATAATGGTATGTCTTAAGACGAAGGATTGCACCGACTTAAAGATGAAATGACCGATTGATCCATGAGAGTCTGTGTCATAATCGTAATCTTTTGTAAAGGGCATGAATGTAATATCTCACAGGCTGTGCCCTGTGCCTATAAATAGATGAACAGTACCCCTGTACTGGGGACGCTATCTTGTAATCGCTTGCACGCAACACTTGGATTCTTGCCTTCTATCAAACTGAAGGTATAAATGTAATTAAATATTGTATTTTAATATTCAAGTTTGTATGACGAAATATATGGATGACATTACATGCTTGTTTATATTATCTTTCATGTTTCATGTTTCATGTTTCATATATTTCGTCTTTCATTATCTTATAACTTTGATCATGAAGGTATGTCCTTCATGACCTTCGTCCGAAGATCGTTATATCCTAAGGGGAATAATGCTTCGAAGGACAAAGGGCATTAACATTTAATACTCTGTGTTGCCTTGTTCTTGACTCTTAGCATTTGAGAACAAGTTCCCAACAGTACCGGTTACCAATCACGTGGAGTGTGAATCTCCGTGGCATGTCTCTAGCTAGCCAATAAAAACGCGTCACATTGTATTATCCCTAAATTATTAATTACTTATTATATTTTGCGTAAATCATCTGTTTGATCCCATTCAAGTTGATGTCGCCTAAGTGTTAATAACATTATTTTTTCATGACATATTTAATTAATTAATCACTACACCAAAATGCTTAACTTCCTAGGGCCTAAACCGTAGGAAGTTAGAGCAAAACTCTCGGAAGTTATATAAACCGTCGGAAGATGGCTAATTCTGTCAGAAGTTATCCTCTCGTAACATTTTAGTCAGAAGTTACACTAACTTCCGAGAGCCAAAGTTCCCTCTGGGAAGTTAGGCTTACTTCCGAGAGCCAAAGCAGTCCTCTCGGAAGTTAATGTTTGACGCCATCCGTTTTGCGCTGACGCCGTGTGAAGGCTAACTTCCGACCGTTTTAATTGTCCTCTCGGAAGTTAAAATGACCAGCACAAAAAATGCAATTTAATTTTCATTATTCACCACATTAACAACCACATATATCAAAATGACAGCCACATATATCACAATATACAAAAATGACAGCCACAATATACCACAATATATTTAACAACCACAATATACCACATGTCACATATAAAGTCATAAAAGTCTGGCCAGAACAGTCCACAAAAAAGTCTCACAAGTTACATCCACATAATAGTCTCACAAGACACAAGTTTCAAGTCTCACAAAACACATAGAATGGAAGTCCACTACTATCGATCAACATCAGGAATCAGCGAAGAGTGATGCTCGCTACCTCCACTGGCGAACAACGCATTGACAAAGTCTAAGCCATCATCTTGTTGCTGCACCGGCAAGGTAGCTGGAGGGGTCTCATATACCTGTACAAATGACATTCATGGAGTTACACCATAATATAACAAGTAAATAATGAAAAATTTGCATACCTGATGTTCGGTAGGTGGAGGTGGAGGTGAAGGCCAAGGAAAATGTATGGGAGGTGGAGGTGGGGGGGGCATCGGAACCTGTATCCCTTGAGCTTGTGCTAGTTGCTACCAAATTGCCGAACACATTAATGTCAGTGTTTTAAATCAATACATACCTTAAAATGAAAGATCTTTTTGAACTTACTTGTATCAGTGCTTGCTGTTGTTGAAACTGAGTAGCATAGTATTCTTGTTGCGCAGCATGTTGCCTCAAGTATTCCTCCTAAACCCTTTGCCGCTCCTGATGTTACCTAAGCTCTTCTCGTAGTCGCTCAACTTCTGCAGTATCCTGAGTAGAGCGACGGGAGCTACGAGCAGCAGACCTCGACGAACCTCCCCTCTGAACCGTCACCTGGCTCGAGTCGATGACGTTATCGAACATCGAGTACCTTCAAACAAGTAACAACACAACAGATTCAAAATAAATGTATTGTACTTAAACCGATGAAACAAGATAAGGTATGTAGAGTCCATACCTTCCATGGGGTTTTCCACCACTTGCACACACAGCCTGAGGATCAATAGGTGCGGTCCTCCAGTCATAGTCTGATCCATGCTGACTAGACATCGCCTCACCATATGCAGCCTGCATACAAAAGAACAATGCCATCTTACATACAAAATTTAATATGAACAAAATCTACCAAGCATTTCAAAACACTCACCAGACGATCTGTTGCCTTTTGGCTACACAACACATCTGGGTTTGCAGGATCTGGTCCTCTATGCCCCCTCAGGTATAATTTAACAAACATTATAATCAGAAATTACAGCAAGTCAACTACAATCAACAAAAAATGAAATAAATTGCACTTACCATTCGTTTTGCCAAACGAAAGTGATCATCACCTCCATACTTGTGATACGACTCGGTTCCATGATTGGAACTTTGTCGCATAGACTTTGCCTTGAAATCATCAGAAGCCCAATAACGGCATAAGGCACGCCAAGCAGCATCTTTGGCGGCTATCCATGGAATCGAATGCTACAGAAACACAATTCATTTACAAGTAATTGTATCATATACAAGCAACAAAAATTTTTCTAACACAAGCACAAACATCAATTACCTGAAGAAAATCTTGCTCAGTCATAGAAAGTCCATACTATGACGCCTCGCTCTTAGTGGCTGCACGTCGTCCTTCACTACTCAACATAGCTTGATTAATCACCTGGATTCGAACATAGTACATCATATCCGCAACAACATCTGCCGCGTTCCTATGGAACACGGAGTGTGCATGCTCGGTATGAGTATCTCCATCAGGCAACTTATAATGTTTCTGAAAAAAGAAACATAGTCAAGAATCCATAATATGAATCAATCATTGAGCTGGCAAGAAGATAGATAAACATACCCAGAAGTCGTGCCAAACTGCACCTTGCGCATTCCCATGTTGCGCGTTAACAGCAAGGCCGTATTGATCCCATCTTGTGACAGGGACCTCAATACCATTCTCAATCACCAATCCATGCCATCTCATACGACAGATATTGCCCAACACTTTATTTACTTGCCTTACACAATCTTTGCCGGTGAAACTACTATCCACCCAACCCCTAATAACACAAGCACAATTGTCAAAATCAAAAAATAATTGTTTATCCTCAATGTGTAAGACATAAGAAAAAAGCAAAGATGCTCTTACCCATCTCCAGACGGTATTATCTCAACCTTGTTAACTGGTTCTTTAGGAGGGGGGACCCAACTAGTCTTTCGTGGCTTCTGGACCCGTGAAGACCCTCCAACTCCCCCGCTTCCAGAACCTCCTCCACTAGCTCCCCCAACTCCCGACCCTCCATCTCCTGCCCACCCACTTGCATCCTTGGGCCATTCATCCCACCCTCTCTCCGCCTCCCTACCCTGGACATCCTCAACATCTTCCACTTGTATCCCCTCCTCTGTCTCTACCTCATCTTCAGACTCATCCTACAGAACAAAATTAATAATTTAGTTATTCGAAATCATACAAATATTACATTACAAAACAAATATATTGGTTACCTCATCCCTCAGTACGCCGACTATCTGGCCCTGCAACTCTGGAACATGCTCCAACAAAGCTCTACGCCTGCTCGAGCTTGAACTAGTGCCCTAGAACACTAAGTCATCCTTTCTCCCAAAAATGGAGGCTCTCCTCGCTAGTCCCTTAGCGAGCTGCTTGACCTTTTTAGACATCCTGTTATTAAAACAAAATCAAATTAGTAAATGAGCATAATGTAAATGAACATAAAGTAAATGAGCATAATGTATTGAAATGAACAATAAATAAATAATTAATTTTTAGTCGTATTCAAAATCAGGATCAATATGTTTTCTTCGATTAGATGTTATCTTCTTTGACTTCCGTTTCCGTTTTTTGGGACTTACTACATCTTCAGGATCTCCCACTAATGATTCTGGCAAAACCTCAGTATCTATATTAAAATTGGCTGGAAGTTCATCTTCTTGGTAAATTTCTTCAACTTCCGCCTCAAACCATTCACCCTTGTTGTGTAACTGTTCACGAGGATTAACTTTGTACACTACCCATGTGGCTTCCAGCTTTCTAGATGGATATGGTATGTAGTACACCTGGTCAACTTGGTGAGCAAGAACAAATTTGCTACATGCACTTGTTTTGAGCTCATGTTTGACTTCTACCATGCCAAATTGGTTTTCTACAGTCCCTTCATTGGGATCAAACCAATCACATTTCAAAAACACCACCTTAAGATTTTTGCTCCCAGCGAAGTCGTACTCGAGTATGTCATTAATAACTCCATAATAATTCATCTCTCTTCCACGATCATCGACTGCCCTGCATACATCTCCAGTATTTTTTGTCGCCGCAAATGGACGAGTACATTCAAATTTGGTCGAACGAAAACGAAACCCCTTAATGTCGTAACGACCGTAGCTTCTGACTTTTACGATTGCGTAAGACATCTGAAGCAAGTCCTCGTCTAAATTTGGAATTTTGTCACACTGCCAATTAGATGGTGAAATTAGATTTCTAAAAAAAAATATATAAAGTAGAACAAGAGTGTTAGGTTATTTACATAAGCTCGCAACCAACTAATGAAATTGGGCTTCCCATGTCTTCCTTGAAGCGCGTTTTCATACTGCCTCGAGGACAATTTCTCATTAAGTTGCGATTGGAATTCTCTGTTACAACAAGTAAACAAATGAGGTGCGGAACACGATTACTATATAGATACACAAATGACAAATTAAATTTCATCTTACTTGAAATATGGGGTCATCTCATCCATATTTTCATACATATAGAGCAAAGCGTCCAACTTTTCTTCGCGCTCAGGATGATATTCCGTGGATGCTCCGACAGTCTTGCCCTCAATCTAAAAAATTTGGAGATTGCTGCGGGTCCCCACTTTGGCATCATGATACCTCAATGTAGGGGCATTGATATTGTGCTCGCCAGCAAAGTATACACTCGTGAAGGCTGCTACCTCTTTATATTTGAATTCTTCAGCTATACACCCTTCAACTCTTCCTTTGTTACCAACCATTGAACTAAGCTTCTTTAAAGCCCTTTCAATATGGTACATCCACCTGTATTGCACAGGTCCACAAACCTTAGCTTCATATGGAAGGTGGACAAGTAGATGTTGCATTGGATTGAAGAATCTTGGGGGGAATATTTTTTCCAACTTGCATATAAGGACAGGAATTTCTATCTCCAACTTCTCCATCACCTCTTTCTTTATTTCTTTAGCACAAAGTTGCCTATAAAAGTAGCTTAACTCAGCTAACGCCTTCTAGATACTGACTTTCAAGTACCCACGGAACATTATAGGGAGGAGCCTTTCCATCATTATATGATAATCATGGCTCTTCAATCCAGTTATTTTCTTTGTCTTCAAGTTCACAGCTCTCCTAAACCCAGTCGCATAACCATATGGGAATTTCAAATTTTTCAACCATTCCATTACTTCATTCTTCTATTTAGGTTTTAGACAAAATTGAGCACGTGGCTTTTTTCCATTTTCGTCGAGTTCCTGGGTTGGTCGGTTACAAAGTTTTGCTAAGTCCTTCCTGGCCTTTATATTGTCTTTTGTTTTGTCGCCTAGATTCATGCAAGTACTTAGAATGCTTTCACCAACATTACGTTCCTGATGCATGACGTCAATGTTATGCATCAGAATCAATGCCTTAACATAAGGGAGTTCCCATAAACCACATTTATGTGTCCAGTTATGCTCGGTTCCAAAACCTATGTATCCATCACCACTTTCATTCTCTTTCAAATTATTAAGCATAGCCTCAATCTCTATTCCGCTCAGATGTCTGGGTGGTCCCTTTGTCACGATAGTGCCCTTCTTAAAGGTGTTAACCTCGAACCTATACGGGTGTTTTTGGGGCAAGAAGCATCTGTGGCAGTCAAAGTAACAGATCTTCCCTCGAAACTCAAGGCGGAAACAATCTGTATCCTTGCCACATATTGGACATGTCAGAGTTCCATGGCAGCTCCATCTAGCAAATAAACTGTATGCCATGAAATCATGAATGGACCACAAATACGCAACTCAAAGTGTGAATCTCTCGTTTTTGTAGCAATCGTATGCTTCGACTCCTTTCCATAACTTTTTGAGATCATCGATCAAGGGTTGCATCATCACATTCAACCCTTTACCAGGATGGTCTGGACTAGGAATAATTAGGGAAAGAAACATGTAATCGTATTTCATGCACAGATGAGGTGGAAGGTTGTATGGAATAATAAATATAGGCCAACAAGAATATGATGTCGCGTTTGTATTGAAAGGTCTGAAACCATCTGTCGCCAACCCAATTCGAATATTTCTCGCTTCACTAGCAAATTCTGGATCAAAGTCATCTAGAGCCTTCCACGCATCACTATCAGACGGGTGCGTCATCACATGAGTGTCCTCTCGTTCACATTCTTTATGCCATCTCATGTGCCTAGCTGTGTTCCTCGAAAGAAACAAACGCTTAACACGAGGCGCAAGAGGCATGTAACGAAGTTGCTTTTGGGCTACCGTTGATGTGACCATTTCACCATCATCGTTTTTAACCTCTACATATCTCGACTTGCCACACTTTAGACACTTACTATCATTCTCATGATCCTTCCAGAACAGCATACAATTATCTGGACATACATCGATTTTCTGATAGTCCATACCTAGACCAGAGAGCAGTTTCCTGCACTGATACACGTCTTTCGGCATCTTGTGATTTGGTGGAAACACTTCGCTGGTTAAGTTCAAGAGCTCGTTGTAACAATTGTTCGAGAACATGAACTTGGACTTGATAGCCATAAGTCGAGTCACGAAAGCGAGGACTGAAACTGTTGTGTGTTGGTGCAAAGGCTCTTCTGCAGCCTTAAGGAGGTCGAAGAACTTTTTAACCTCTGGAGGAGGCGGCTCCTCATGATTTGGTGGAAACACCAAATTAGGATCCTCCCTTAAATCTTCAAGCATCTCGTCCATTCTATCGTACTCCACGTCGTCTGTGTTGTTGGCTTTCGGCGAATTTTCACGGGGAAAGTCCTCGCCGTGATACACCCAGACTTCATAGTCAGGCATGTAGCCATATTTGCAAAGGTGCCCCGATAGAGTTCTCTTGTCTTGACATCTACAAATCCGACACATACTACATGGACAACGCACATCCGTGCCAGTTCTTGATATAGCAAAAGCACGATCAATAAAATCCTCTGTCTTTCTTATCCAATCCACTGAGGGATCATTCATACGCCAACCTTCATACATCCATCGACGGTCCTCACCCACCATATTTGATGCTAAAATAGTAGAACACATCATTCATAAATTTATTCCGGTACGTACTAAACGCATATCGATCGTGTCACTACATCTATAGGAAAAGATAGTTCCTAAACCCACCCATGAGTGACCGATAGAGCAACGATTTATGACGAGCAACGAGTCCGAACGAAATTTCAGCAGCATAACCCCGTTGTTCTCCATTTGCATGCCCATAAATGGTGCAATAGAGAACAACAGGGTTATGTCACCGAAATCTCGTTCGGACCCGTCATCGTCATAAGTCCATAGCTCTATCATCCACTAACAGGTTGTCCAAAAAGGGACAATTCCGGACTAATATGAGTCGTATGTGTATCATGTGACTCGTGCCGATCCGGAATGGGCGACACATATACGATAATTTTGCAAAAATATTACTAACACGCAACAAACAACAGACTAACATAATTAAATTATATGCACCACCTAGCTTATTAAGTTAATTAACCCTATTAACATAACTTTCTACGGTTTAAAAACAGTTAACTCTCGGAAGTTAGTATATTTAATATAAAAAATTATAGTACAAACACTCGGAAGTTACTTGTAGCGATGCAGAGCTCAATGGCGAGGATGATGCTGTGTGGAGGGGAGGCGGCGCTCGGCGCAGGGAGCGATGAGCCACGCGGGGTGGGTAGCGGCCGACGCAGGGAGCAGCGAGCCCCGCGCAGGACGGTGTTGCCGTGGTGGCCGGCGGGACGGTGCGAGCGGCCGGCACGGCGGGGCAGGGCAGGGCTGGCGGGGAGCGGCCGACACGGCGGGGCAGTGGCCTGCACGGTTGGCAGAGCGGGGCGGGGAGCGCCCGGCACGGTGGTGCAGGGCGGGGCACGGGGGTGCAGGGCCAGTGGGGCAGGGCGAGGCTGGGAGCGGCAGCGCGGGCGGCCGCTGGGGAACGGCGGGCGGCAGCGCGGGGCGAGGAGCAGCGTCAATGGCGAGGAGCAGGGTCGATGCGAGGCGCGGGGTTGGGCAAGAAAGAGACGGCCCCGTTACTTTAAAAATTTAACTTCCGAGAGCGTCGGGTCAGCCCGTCGGAAGTTAACAGGGCGGGGCCCGGTCCGCAGCCGTAAGAAACCCTACGCCCGGTCCGCAACCTAACTTCCGAGAGCCCCAAATTCAGCCCGTCGGAAGTTAATAAACTTCCGAGAGCCCTTCGGAAGTTTAGTAAACTTCCGAGAGGCTACAGTTAACACCGTCGGAAGTTTAATTACTTCCGAGAGGCAACTAGTGCCTCTAGGAAGTTATTAACTTCCTACGGTTCTCGATAGAAACTGTAGGAAGTTATGAAGCCGTAGGAAGTTCAAAGTTTTGGTGTAGTGAATATGCAATGGTTAGTAAAATATATTTCTAATTATAACTATTCTATAGTTTTAATTTTCGTTTTTATAAATACATGTTAACGTGACTGATGTCAACTCAAATATTTTGATTTAATATTATCTTAATATAAACACGATATATGTTAGTAGTTCTCACATGTAGTGTTAATTATTTAGATATTATGAATCATACGTAACATTTTATAAATATAAGTTGCCCAGTTTTAAAGTATGGTTTCTAATCAAATTATAATTAGGATTAAAGCAATATTATATATTTCTCTGAAATGTCTTCCGTACATGATCTATATAAATGAAAATCAACTTAAAATATAGTTTTTTTGTGTTTAATTAGATCTTCCAAAAGTTATATCTTTTCAACTGTAGCTCTGATTTTAGCGTTTCTTTTGCTCGCGTGACCGTAGCAGCTAGCTCTATCATGTGTTGCACATTTTAATAATCTTTTCTATTCTATGGTATATTGTTCTTTTCTATTTATAGTATATTGAGTGTATGTTTGCAATTGCATAGAGAATAATGATCAGTTCGTGGAGCCCAAAGGAGCTACCTATGAAGACCCTGAGTACTCGTTTGGTGAAGGCAAATGTTCTTTGACCAACTTATGTCCTACTTATACATAAGAACTTATTTTCCCATATAACTTGATCAACTTAAGGATTACTAGCTTTTTATTTTACATGTTTTTGTTTCCCATATGGGAACGGAATGTAATGTTTAGCTTCTATGCTGACACTTAAACTTAATTAATGACCATAATTAGATGCATATTGAGATACGATGTTTCATATTATAGTTATTGATTTATGGATTTGTGAAGGCTTGGAAGGTATCCCAAGTGTTTTACTGTAAGGAAGCTTGAGTAGTATCCCAAGTGCTTCTCCGCAAGGACCGGTTCATTGAGTGATAACACGGGAAACTAGTGCAACTATGAGGGTGGTATGAGATACCCTTAGCTAATTAATTAGATGAACCTGATGTGTAATTTGCTTCACCGTCATGCCACTAATGGGGTCTAGGGTCCAGTCCTCGCTCTACTAAGATTGGATGTTGGGGTTCATTCGTTTGATTTTTGTTATTCACCCTCTTTGGAGAGGAGTATTGTGCTTAAGAACTAGAGAAAATCTAACGGGCGGCTATACCTTTAGGAAATCTTTGTAAATACTACATAGTGAAACCTTCTCGACTCACCTTGAATGTGGTTGAGGGTTTGATCGACCCAAGGCAAAAGGGATCACATTTCACGGGTAAAGTGTGTAACCTCCGCAGAGGGTTATTCAAAACTAGTATATGAGTCGTGCTCACGGTAAGAGTGGCCTTGGGGTCCTCTCTGATTAGAGATATTATGTTTTTGGGTATGGTAATCATGGATATTGGTAATATTGTTCATTGGGACGGAAATGACTCACAAGTTGATAAATTTGGGATGAATATTGGAACCTGTATTATATTAATAATAAATACACGATGAAGTAAATGCAACATGCTATTAGCCTAACTCCATATAAAGCTAGTTCACTATAGCCAAATAGAGAACTTGTTGAGTATGTTGTGTACTCACCCTTGCTTTCACACTAGATTGGCATCTATGCAACCATTGATCATGAGTAAAGAGTCGAAGTGGATCTCCAGGAGTTCCATGACTTCGATGAATTCGAAGACTAGGCTAGTGGCCTCCTAGTTATATGCCTTTGGAAGGCCCATTTTATTTAGTTTACGTTTCGCGTGAGCACTTCAAACTATGTGATCTCTATGACTCTGGTCTGTAATAATATTACCTACTCTTTATGATCATTCGAAGCATTGTGGCGATGATGTGGCATTTATGTAATAACTGTATATGTGATTCGGATCCTATAACATACATATTTCATATTCGGTTTGCCCTTGTGAAACTAAGTGTAACATAAAAGGTATCAAAGTTGTGCTGATTGTAGGATCGCTGACCTAGAGTAGCATTGGTCGTATTAAAAACTTACCGACTACTACCTCACCTCAGCCTTGATGCTGCTTGAAAATTTAGTCATCTCGATTCTATGTTATATGTATTACGTTGCTAAAATATTACATTATGTTTTATGCTCTACTTATTCTTTTAGATTTGTTCCTACTCTTGTGCATATGATGTCTTTTGTAGGTGGCCTGTCATAGGCACACAGCTCGTAGGGTCGTCATCCCTTTTGTCACCCTGCCTCATTGAGCGCTCGCTTTGGCAGACTGTGTCGGGACAGTCGAGTCGGCTTTATAGGCTACACTAGTAGCTCCTACTCTCTACCCACTCAGGGCTTATTCAATTGCGTCTAGATTGAAGGGATTGAAGAGGATTAAATCTCTCCCTAGTCAAATTTGAATAAGGGCTGATTTGGTGTGAGGGAAATTGGAGGGGATCCATGGGAAAGGAATTCCCTTACTATTCAAAGGGCATTTAATCTCCCTTAATCTCTTTCAATCCAGATGCAACCAAATAAGTCTTCAGCGAGATGGGACCCTTCAGCAGGAGGCACCTGTGCAACGAGGCAGGGTACCACTACTGTAGGAGACCCTATAGGTGACCCAGCTAAGCCCAGCGACGAGTCCATGGAAAGATTATACATCTCCAAACGGGTCGGGCTTACCGAGGGCCCAAAACCCGGCACAGGTTTGGCCTGGCCTGAACACGGCACGACACAACACGTAGTGAACCGGGCCCGTGCCAACCCGACCCGATCACCGGGCCATGCCTGGGCCGAAGGCGTGGCACGACGGGCTAGGCCCGGTATGACCTGGTTTTTTAATACATATATTATACTGGAATATAGAGTATACTACTCGGTTACCCGTGCGTTGCGACGGCTCACAACAATATCCACGTAAATTATCCACCTAAAAGATCTCAAGATTTTTTATTGATTATCTTCGCTCTTCGCATAATGTTTTTATGAATACACGGGTACCATAGGCAGCAAATCAGAGACTCCCATCCCTCGCCTCCCCCCACTTCTAAGGTTTCGTAGAGCAGGAGGGGAAGGGAAGAGGCGGACATACCTGTTCGTTGTCGGAGAAGGACACAGCGAAGACCTGGGTATCTGGAGGCGACATAGGTAGTATACCGCTAGATATATAGGGAGAGAGCACGCAAGCAGAGAAAGAAACCCAGCCGGAGCAGCTCCAAACCGAGAGGCACCTGCACCAGGCGTCAATCCGAGAAGGGCTAGAGAATGCGAGTGTCTTCCCAGCCCTGGACCCGCCGAAGCGACACAACACCACCACCAACTCCGTAGCATATGCCGACTGCTGCCACGCTATAGGCCTTGGTTGTCCAATATCTCAGACCTAGACTCCTCATCGCCAAGATAACCTTAGTGTGGCAGGCGCCACCATGTCCTCCTCGTTGACACGCACGGAGAAAGGCCAGGAGCATGACCGACTCGCCTCGTACCCGCGTCGACGAGCGTCGGTCGGCTCGCGGCTGCGACCGTGGGCGGGGGCAGCAGGTTAGGGAGGAAGAACAGGGCGAAGGCCCGGAAGACGAACGGGACGTTCGACGACGGTGAAAACGATGGTGTGCGCATGATGTGAAACGTCCTCGTGGATGTGTAATAGCCACTGCGCGAGTCGGTGTCGGGGCTGGTGTCGGACGAATACGGGGAGAAGGTGCATGCTCCTGCGCCCTCTGCCGAGAATGGGGTGGCGCGGAGGTAGAGGCATGAGGGGAGAGAGAAAATAAGTAGAATGACAAACGAGGTGGTGGCAACTGAGGCGAGGACCATCATTATCGTGCGGAGGTATAAATGACCAAATGAGTCGTATCTTGCGAGCCGGTTCGAGGCACGACCCATTTAATAGTGCCTGGGCCAACCCGACACGAGCGCCGTGCGGTGCTTGGGCCGTAGCCTCGGCCCGTAGTGCTGGCCCGGCCTGACACAATTTTTTTATTTTAAAAAACAACATATATACATATGTACAATTTATATTCAATATTATAAACATCGAAGTATGATGTTCTACTAGCTAGACAACTTCGTCTAGTGTCTTCCAACCTTTTTCCATGAGGGTGTGGGTGCAAACCCCAACTCTTGCACCAACTTTTAACATAACCCACATCCTGCATCACTTTTTAACATTTTACGCTGAATTCATTTGGAAGAAATGTAAGGACTTTTTTTGTAAAAAGATGACCGTTGAAACTGGTGTTTTGAGTATAGTAGAGAAAACACAAGAAACATGTGTTTTGTTGGTTATGTGGGTGTAAATAAATGTTTAGAGCCAATAGTTTAAACCCTCAAATATGTATATTTTAAGATATTTTTATCATTTAAACGTCATATGTTGTTATGGCCCGTTAGGTTCGTCGGGCCGTGGGTCGGCGCAACACAGTTTTTAACCTAGCGGGCCGTGTCTAGGCCTCGCTCGAGGCCCTCGCTCGAGGCCTGTGGGCCAGCAGGACCCGTTAGCTAATCTGGACCGGGTCGGCACGGCTCGTCATTTGGACATCTATAATTATAGGCATAAGGCTAGGGTTGAAAACGGACGGAAAAAATCTCGTCCCGACCCGTACCGTTTTCTACATTTGACCCGACCGTTTCCGTATTTACGGAAAAATATGGAAACGGGATGAAAACGGGAGTATTTACGGAAAAATATGGAAACGGGACGGAAACGGGAGAGGGCTTATTCCATCCGTTTTTGCGGGATCCCGTTTTTTCCGGATTGAACCCGTATTTATTCCGTATTTGACAAATATGGGACGAGCCTAATATGCATTAGTATATAAACTAAATCCTCGTGTATTTATGTGACAAATTATAGCACAATTGGCCATTGTAACCACCGGCTCTTTTCAAATGACAAGTGATCTAAAGTCTTAAACAACATCGGATGTAGCTAAATGTACACATTTAGCAACCAAACAACAATAGAATGTTGCCTCTCTATATATATTTGTTTTATGTTATTGTTCTGCCAATCAATCACGAGTCAAACATCAATAACATTTCTATTTGTATTAAATTATGAGTTTCCGTTAGTATTTCCGTTTCCGTTCGTTTTCGCAATTCCGTTTATCCCGGTCCCATCCGTTCCCGACTATTCCGAACCCGTTCCCGTTTCTGATGATAAAATGCGGATACGGAAACGGAAGAGTGGTTTTTGGTCCGTTTTCATCACTACATAAGGCATGGATGGTTACCCATCTTTGAGTCCGATGAAAGCTCACTGGAAGGATCAATGTATTCACGTCCTGTTCGGCCATTTTGCACGGGCAAGTTGATTCTCTGCCGAGCCGGTTGGTTCCGTCCGTGGTTCAGTTATTTGCTGTATCTGACAACCACTCTGGAGACCTGCCTTGCCTAGTGTGTTGTGGCTCAGTTACTGCAGGAGTTCGATTCAGTGTTTGAAGTCCCAACTCAGCTTTCATCCCAGCGCAACTGTGACCATGTGATTCCTCTGGATCCGACCTGCTTCTCCAGTCAATGTTCCATCCTATCGCAAGTTAAGCGTTCCAAATTCCAATTTGCGCAGCGCTGCTTCAAGTACCTGGCTATGTTATCTCTGTGGAGGGGGTTGCAGCTCAACCTAACAAGATCAAGCCTGTCCTTCCGTGTGGCCAACTCCATAGCCTGTCTGTGAGTTGCGCAGCTCTTTGGGATTGGCTCGGGCCGTACTGCGGGCAGCTTCTTTTTCTGTTGCGGATTGGAGCGGGCCGTGCTGCTAACACTGGTGGACAATCAGCAAAGCCTGCTCATTCATGCGCATGCCCTCAAAGACGCGAGGACTCCCATTGCCTGTCCTCAACCTCGTTTGCCCCTTGCGTGCGACTCTGAAGTTACTAGTAAATTGTCGCGCGCCACAGCGCGCGTATTGGTATCCAAAGAACTAAACAACCTGACAAAGTATGCAAAAAGTAGGTAAAGAACAGAGTAAAACAAAATGTGTGTATTATTCTCCATCAGCATGAGGAGAAAAGGGCGTAAATCTTTTGAGTTATTTATTTATTTCCACCATGTGATTTACGGATACAATGACATGTCATAGAAATCATAGCATGTATTATCGTTCAAGAAGTCAGATTATGTGTAAACAAACTCTTTGTACACACCACCATATGAATTTCATAAGAGAAATCAGTGTACTTGTCGCCATTGCCCTTATCTTCATATGTAAGGAGAGAAAGTTGATGCAGGTCCAGTTGCCCCAAAGGAAACCGAACATTCAACTACATGTACAAAAAGCATGAAGAAAAGGAGAGCAGAATCATTAAAGAGTATCCAACATAGGATCGGTATGGACAACTATAGTGTATTGTGTATGGTAATAACTACAACACATTTGCTGAGCATTTCGCTTATACGATCGAAAATTTAATGACCTATGAGCATCCATTAAATGCAAATATTTTTGTTGGTGGTGTAATCAAAATTCTTAAAAAAGGTTACAATAACGCTCCATGGTATGTGATGTACACACCACAGCCTAATTGCAGACAGGTCCATCACGCAGTTCAATTACCTAGAAGCTACTAATTTGTTAATTAAAGTTAGCAATAGTTTCACCAGGTATGATGAGTTATGAGAAGCTTCCACTGTTGAAATAATGTTATAAATAGTTTCACCAGGTACATAGGAAAGAAATGTAAATGTACAATGTGTGTACAGAGAAACACTTAAAAATGACCAGATTGTTTACCTTATCATTGGTGTGTTGTGGCTCAGTTACTGCAGGAGTTCTATTCAGTGTTTGAAGTCCCAGCTCAGCTTTCATCCCAGCGCGACTGTGACCATGTGATTCCTCTGGATCCGATCTGCTTCTCCAGTCAATGTTCCATCCTATCGCAAGTTAAGCGTTCCAAATTCCAATTTGCGCAGCGCTGCTTCAAGTACCTGGCCTGGCCATGTTATCTCTGTGGAGGGGGGTGCAGCTCAACCTAACAAGATCAAGCCTGTCCTTCCGTGTGGCCAACTCCATAGTCTGTCTGTGAGTTGCGCAGCTCTTTGGGATTGGCTCGGGCCGTACTGCAGGCAGCTTCTTTTTCTGTTGCGGATCGGAGCTGGCCGTGCTGCTAACACATGTGGACAATCAGCAAAGCCTGCTCATCCATGCGCATGCCCTCAAATACGCGAGGACTCCCATTGCCTGTCCTCAACCTCATTTGCCCCTTGCGTGCGACTCTGAAGTTAATCCTAGTGCAGGTCTCGTTGCATTGTTTTTTAAGAATGCTACATCAGTTTTTTTTTTGTCTATAAAACCGTGCATCTTGAATTATTAGTTTTTTTGCAAGCACAAAGAACATCTCATCAGCAGTTTGTACCGGCTACGTACTTGAAGATCAAAATTGCCTACACAAGTAATCGTTTTTTTTCTTCTGAATTATGAAAGATATAACAGCTGCTATATAATTTTATATTGAAAGGTAGAGAAAAATTCAGCAGCATTTCCATTCAATCACATCCGTTCTGATTTTGAAAGACAAACCAACTGAAGATGTAAGCCAGCAATGTCTTTTTTTATTGATTTTTTTTTTTTTTGTAACGGCATGCTCATGGTTCATCATGTTTCATTTGAATTCTGGCCATAGCAGTGTTGGTACTGCTGTATTGTTCTGTATGTACACCTGACAACATTTTCTTGTACACATAGCTCAGGCTTGTTTGATTCTTTTGTACGCTGCATCTTTTTGACGACTGCACATCATCATCCTAACCAATGTAATCTGTGACCTACAATGTTTTTTGTTTTCATGTATAGAAAGCGCATGGCGAAGAGTTGTAGAAGTAGAGTACTCTATTACCTTTCGTGTTGCGAATACAATTAAACACATCTTACTTGGATGTTGGCACCTATGGCATGTACCTAGATCAACTGATTACTGCTCCTAGTGTTGTCCAAGTCCTTGCGGTATGAGTAACCTATAAAATTGTAAGAAAATAATACTACATTCGTTCTCGTATATTTGTCACCCGCTAGTTTATTTTTGAACTAAACCGCGACAAATACAAAAGACCGGAGGGAGTACCATTTAGCAACACAACTGAACAAAAAAGAGAAGTACATGTGATAGACAACCCACAACCCTTGTACCTACGACATAGTAAAATATGTCTGGTAGTAGTATCACTAGGTAGTAGTATTATTAGGCTGTCTCCAGCAACATCCTCTAAATTTCGTTCTCTAAAAAATATTTTTATCATTTACAATCTAAAAGATTATATCCTCTATATCTTCTCAGTCTCTAGCAACGTCCTCTAAATTCGGTCCTCTAAAACTACATTGTTAACAAACTTCCTTTTCTCCATTTCTTTAGTTTTCTTTTCATTACACGCCAATTCAAATAAATTATGCACGAAAATAGTTTTAAATTTATTAACAATTTTTTCGGAACTGAAACGTGTGTAACATAATATTAATTTCGGATTTTTTAGTTATAAATATGCATTCGGACTACAAGTGTCTTATTTGTAATTGTTGTACGTAAACCGACATGGAGTTTTTAGCACGTTGAAAAATCTGTTTCCATAGCTTGCACCACAAGCCACGGCACTTCTTGCAGAAGCCATCGACTGGCTTGTTCAGCACACCACCACGATGCCTTCTCCTCGAAGCCTATTCGTTCTATAAATAAGCACTTACGCTTCAACACTTCACTCCCACTCTAGTTGCGGAGCTCCACAACAATGAACTCGTACTTAGAATCCAATGTTCTTATTAGGATGCCGCAAGAAATGGAAGAGAAAGAAGAAGAGTTGGAGGTTGCGACGTACCTGCACATTAGGAGGCGTCGTGCACGCATCGAGCGTTGTCATGGTGGTTCCATTCCTGATCGTGTTCGGATCCACCGTGACCATATGAGCGGCGATGCAAGAATCCGAGCGGACTACTTCGGCGCCCAACCCGTGTACATGGATGCTCAATTCCGGAATAGGTATGTCATATATTTCGTACACACATTCATTCTTATGTTTACTTAACGTGATCGAGCCTCACAGTGACTGTTGTTTCGATGCTAGGTTTTGCATGTGTCGCCATGTGTTTGAGTACCTCGTTGTGCAACAAGTCGATCCTTACTTCATTCAACGCCCAAACTATGCCGGTGAGCTAGGTCTATCTGCTCCGCGGAAAGTTATTGCCGCTGTTCGTATCCTTGCTTATGGTATTCCTGTCGATGTCGCTGACGAGTACGTACGCATTGGTGAATCCACCGCTCATGAGGCCTTGAAACACTTTGGCACGACCATCCAAACTGCATTTGGGGGTTACTATCTCCGGGAACCTACTGCTGCAGATATCGCACACATCCTCCAAGTTGGAGAGTCACGAGGCTTCCCTAGTATGCTTGGTAGTGTTGGATGCATGCATTGGGAGTGGCGTAACTGCCCAACCGCATGGAAGGGAATGTTTACTGGTCGTGGTAAACAACCAACCATGATCCTCGAAGCAGTTCTGTCGTATGACCTCTGGATTTGACACACATATTTTGGCATGCCCGATAGCTGTAACGACATCAACGTTCTTCAACGTTCAAACCTTTTCGAAAGGCATCTCAGCAGCGACACTCCACCTATCACTTTCTCCATGAATGGTCACACTTACAATATGGGATATAACCTAGCAGATGGTATTTACCCAAACTAGTTAGCATTTGTAAAGACAATCCGTAATCCGTACGATGTGAGGACCCAACACTTTGCCACCATTCAGGAGTCCGCTAGAAAAGATATCGAACGAACTTTTGGGGTGCTCCAGAAGTGATGGGCTATAGTCTGTGGTCCAGCATACGGTTGGGCTCCTGAACACATTGGGGACATAATGAAAACTTGCATCATCTTGCACAACATGATAGTACATGATGAAGGGCCAATGTCTTTGAACACAAGCTTCGACAACATCAGAGTATTGGCTAACACTACTCAAGGTTCAATGGCGGAGCGCAACGCCTACATCAATAAACAGTACGAGGAACTGAAAGACCCAAGCAAATATACTCAGCTGCAAGTTGACCTCATCTATCACCACTTGGCGCATCTTGGCTCCGGAGTTGCTTAGGCGTTGAGTTTCCATAGGCTACTTAAATAAAATGACAACATTGAACCAAAATGTCGTAGTGTCTGTGTGTGCTAGTGAGTCGGTAGTGTATGTGTGTGCTAGTGAGTCGTTGTGTCATGTGTGTATGTGGCAAGGCACTTTGTGTAATGTGGCGTACGATGTGGTACCTAAGTAGTAATGTATCCATGTGAAACTATGCTTTGTCATGAATTAAGTACAATATCGTTTAGCAATCTAAAACGCTAAACCACTGCATAATTAATTAGTAATATGAAAATAAGATAACTGGACCAGTCAAGCATAAATGGTAAAACAACAGCAAGTCCAATAACAAAAAGCAAGTATAATAACGTACGCAACAATAGTAAGTTCTCACAAACCCTCAAACAAAAAAAGATTATTCAGTTTATTACTGATCCACTCAAACAGAAATGGTAAAACAAAAATAAGATAACTTGACCTCGTACACATTCGATCCTCACTTGCTAGATGACGAGTTTCCAGTAACTCTTGCCAAAATCTCTTGTTGCTTGGCCTCATAGTACTGTCGAAGTAGAGGATTACTTTTACTGAGATCCATGCTTAGGATCATGACCTCCTCTTCCTTGTCCTCCTTTAATTTCTGGCGATCCATCCTTAATTTCTCAAGGTTCAACTTCTTCCTCTCAAGGATCAGTTTCTGCCTCTCGTTTTTGTTTATTGACTCCAACTTCTTTTCCTCAATTGAAGCTACTGATTTGTAAACAGATAAGCGCTCCAACAATAGTTATCCCATTCTTATGAGGTACTCCAAATCAGTGGAAGATGTGTCCACAGATCATACCTTTTTTGACTTTTCCTTTGAAGAATCCTGACCAATTGGCCTCTTCGATATGAAGCTTCTTGGAACCGATTCCTCTGCATCAACATCGACAGTGTTAGATTGGGTGGGAACTGGGTTGGGTGGTGGATTTTGGTGACCCATGTGGTTGTCCATCCATCTCGGTTGATCCTTTAGTATGGCCCAACAATTGAAAAAATGGAACGACTTCTTCTCAACAGCAGCAAATCTAGTCGCTGCAAGAGACATATGCAAGGAACAAATGATTAGAGAAGGACATAACAAAAATAGTAACAAATGTGGTTGTTATGGAACCATATGTAGCTTGTCTGTGTCAGTTAGGCCACTGGGGTTTTGTCGAAGGACAACAGTCATGTAACCAGCGAAAGTAGAACACTATGTTTTGATAGTATCCCATCTACTCATCAAATATTATATGGACCTTTTCGGCAATGTTCCTTGTCTTGAGTTGTAAGCTTTAGTAATTCGACTCCATAACCATTGACACTTTTGCCCTGTGTTAATCATGGGGTCACAACTGACAGCAAGCCAAGCCTAACAAACCCTTATATCCTCATGGGCACCTGAAAATGGTCAGTTGCACAAAATGTGGAGTTTGATGATGCACATCATATGTAGTTTAAGTCCACAATTAAAAACGCAACAGAGACACAACTGACAATACTTGCAATACTTCAAAAGGTTTCATCATACAATCAACACAACGATGACATTCCACAAAAGCATGATAGGATGATACAATTTTTTTCCCTTTCAGCTTAAGCATTTCGGATTTGTGTGACTCAGCTATTGTCACCAACATAGCCTCGACGTCCGCAATGCATTTTGCATTGTGCTTCTTCTCATCTTCTAGCTTCAAAATTTTCTTATTCTCTTCTTTAGAAAGTTTTTAAAATTCAGCACGGTCCTCAGTCAGTTCACTAGCCAGAGTGGTCAGGATTTTCTCTTTTTCTTCGGCTTGACGCCGAAGATCGATAACCTCTGACCGCAAGCTTTCGAAGGCTATCCAAGTACCTTCGTCCTCGACATCCTTTTGGGCCTTCAAAGCATTACTAAGAATAAGTCCCTGATTATGTCAAAATAAGGAAAATAAATGTGAGTCACCCAAATTATCACAATAAAAAAAGAGAGAGGAAGGTGTATACCAACCTTCAAATTGTTGTATGTTAAGCAATCTGCAAGCTGGTCCTTCGACATAGCAGATAGTTTGCATTCAAGCTTCGGATAACCCATTTTATCCATCATTTTGTGGCACACCTCAATTTCTATGCTATCTGGTAGGAAGAATAGATAGTCATCCTCATTATTTCCTTCATATACAAGAGAGCCCGAAGGATACTTCAAATCTTCAGCGTAATCCTGAACTATCGGAGAGGAAATCTCCGGCCGGATGGTGGAATGCACCCACCCTAAATCCTTAGATGAGGAGAGGCCTAAGCGTTTTGCTTGTTAGTTGGAAAATGGGGAGAAACAAAAACTCACAAGGATTTAGAGTGGTTCGGGCCGCCGGAGCGTAACACCCTACTCCACTGTGTGATGTATTGAGCTTGTATGAACTTGTGAGCCTGAGCTGGGTCTAAGTGTGCCTAAGTTAGCTTTTGTGAGCCTGAGTCTGCCCCCCTTGTAACGTTGCATGCCTCCCCTTTTATAGCTGAAGGGGGCACGTACAAGGGTGCTGAGCCCCGACATGCGGGCCCAAGGACATAACAGATGTAATATTTGGAACAACTAATGCTGGTCGCCAGTGCAATCTCCTTGCGCCCGGATATCCGCAGCCTGCGTAGTATCAGCGTGCAGCGGAAGCTTCACTGGCAACGTACGAGTGATGATGGGCATATTGTATGCCGCAGCACGGGCGTACTGCCTGCCAGCGGAATAGACAGACACGCCGCCTGCAGGATGGCCTGGTCACCGCCCGTCAGCGGAGTGGACAGGACACATTTAATGCTGAGGCGGCACATCGCCTGCCAGTGGAGTGGCAGGGCTCATTAAATGCCGAGGCGGCACATCATCTGCCAGTGGAATAGACACGCGGCGCGCCTTATCCGCAATAAATGCAGCACCGCGCGACCTAGAGGCCTTACGTCAGGCTCCACCCACTGACTTACGTCATAGGCAGTAGGCCACGTGGCAGCATCGGGTCTCCGCTTGAGTGGGGAGCAGAAGTGTATAGGGTATGGTCCGGACACGTGGCAGCTTCGGACCCCCGCCTGGCCTTGATTAAGGCCTGGGTATTCTTTGTCCCAGAATCCTGGGACCCTGATGAAGGTGGCCCGGACCTTACACAGAGAGGTTCGGGACCCGTCCCGGGGGTCCGGTCTGTACCCGCGGAGGTCCTGGACCCTGCCCGGAGGTCCGGTCCGGATATGCAGGGGTCCAACACTTCCCCTTGGGGGTCCGGACCCACCATTGATACCTTGGAGGATATTGTCTTCCCGGCCACGTGGCGGCCCTGGAGCTTTCCCCGTGGTGGGGTCATGCGTTGTTCGCCACGCGACTAAAGATAGCCGCTTGGACACAACACCTTCATACTGTAGTAACGGGTACCCCATTTCCAGGGTATTGACAGTGGCCCCCGGGCCCGCCTCAGGGGAGGATACGAGCCTGCAGGTGGGGCCAAAGCTGGATTGTCGATTGGTGTGCTTCTTTCGTGCCCTCGCTGGTGTAATTACCGCCAGCCCGCCCTCGGTCACGCCATCTGCCACGCCTATCCCCGCGGTTGACTGACCTGTGACCTCCGCACTTGATGCTTTTGCTGGGTCACGCGTGGGGCGCCTCGATACCGCTACATTGGTTTTGAAAATTTTTATGTCTTCTGCGGCGGCCCCGAGGAGGCGCGGTACAGGCGCGATTGGTGATTCGGTTTCTCTGCACCCAGGAACCGGCGCTCAAGGAGGATGACTTGTGGGCCCGGGCCCCCGTGCCAGAGACTGGGCTGTCGGTTTCGGCGGAGGTGAAGAGGCGCACTACCGTAGGCGGTGGCGTACTCCTCACGCGACAGACTAGTCCACTGCTTTTGGCGGAGGTGAAGAGACGCACTACCGCATGCGGTGGCGTGCTCCTCACGCGGTGGTTCGCCTTCTCCGTACATGGAGGCCGACGCCCAAGGGGTATGACTCGTGGGCCGGGCCCCCATGTTAGAGGCTGGGTCACCTTGGCGCACGTCGGGCGAGGTCTTCTGCGGCGCTTCGGGGCGTCAGTTGGGGAATCTCTCTTTAAAAAGGGACTCCCCTAAGCGTGGTAGCCATTCTCATCGCTCGCAGCACCCTTTCGCCTTCGAGTTCTCCGCTCTCTTATGCTGTCGTAGCCACCATGGCTTTGCTAGATCCTCCCAAGCGCCTCCAGCCCGAGGTGGCACTCAACTTGGTGCGCAACCTGCTCGGATGGGGTGTGTCGGCGTTCGCCGGAAAGATCTATGTCGGCACCTCTGCCCGCGGCGACCTCACCGCCGGGGAGTTCATGCTATTTGTCTCCAACCTCCCTAGCGGTCTGGCGCTGCCGAATCCGTCTTTCTTTGTGTTGTTGCTGGAGAGGCTTGGCCTCCAATCTCAACACATTACGCCCTGCTTCATCCTTCAGGCGGCCATCATCGCCTGCCTCCGCAGGATGTCTGTGGAGGCGACGCTCCTTCCTGCTTCTTCCTCCAGCATTCGGGGGGAAGGATGTTTACTAGCCTCATGAAGGTGGATAGCGGGCTGAGCTGCGGCTCCATCCCTTGCGCCCCCACCTCTTTAGGGTGGGAAGCGATCTGTGCTGCGGCTCCATATTTTTGGCTTTGATGGCTTCGGTGTCGCCTCCAACGCCGCTTCCCGTTGCCAAGCGGAGAGTGGCTGCCCGTCCACCGCAAGGGTGACGATCGTGCCGTGCGTATGTCCACCGCACCCGCAGCGCCCCCTGCGCCGCCGGCCACCGCAGGCCACACCACTCCGACATCGCCCGAGTGGTCGTATAAGACGTCGTACGCCATGGAGGTGGCGACCGCGTGCTTCCAGCTCCTTGGCTTGGATGGTCTTGTCGTCACCCCCGTAGGAGGACGGGGGCGAGGGCCTCCTCGCCATGGCACACACGCTGAGGTGGTCACCACCGCTGGCAATCTACAGGTGCAGAGGTGGCTGCCGCCGCTGGTGCAGAGGTGGTCGCCGCGTTGGCAAGCCGCTTGGAGCTAGCTTTCAACACGACCCTGCTGGTGCAGAGTAGTCCATACCTATAGAGTAGAGATGGAGCTAGGACCCCGCTTGAAGGCGGATGTAATAACTTTTGCTTTTTGTAAGGTACTTTTGAGTACTATTTATCGAGCAGTATCAGCACTTATCTGCATACTACTTGTCCCTGTTGTGTGTTGCGTTGCCGACTCCTTCCTGATACCTGGCCCCCCTGGGATGTAGGCTCGACGTGTCGAGGCTGGATACCAGCATACTTAAAAGAGTTGGCAACGGTCCCCAGGAGGCAGCCTCGACTGGGACCTGGGCCTGAACACAGCTTCGGCTAGGGAGCGTTAGTAGTACACCCATAGGACCCATCGTCTGTCCTTAGCCATCCTTTGATACATGCTCGGGACCTGCAGGTTTTAGTCTGGGAGGCCAAGTTGTGTGTCCGGACCCCCTGGACCGCGGTTCCAAATACTAGGGCACCTGTCACAGAGTGGTGGAGTGTGCAGGTTTACAGTATGGGACCAGGCTAAGCGGCTACACGACTCCGGACCACCCCAGGAGACAAGCATCCATTCTCTAGAACCGGACCCCAGGTTGTCGGACCCACATGACTATAGCTCTAAATACTAGGGTGCCCATCACAGAGTGGTGGAGTGTGCAGGCTCTTGGGTACGGAACCAGGCTAAGCGGCCACACTGCTCCGGACCACCCCATGGAACGAGCACCTATTCTTTAGAACCGGCCCCCAGGCTACCGGACCCCCTGCTTTCGTAGAGGGGCCCTAAACTGCAGGCCTGGCTACTCAATTCAGATGTCATCATGCCGGAACGGATGGGAACTATACGGGTGGGTTAGGTAAAAAATAATATCCGGAAACTGTAGGATAAAACCATGGAGGCAGGAGGGTAAAACTGTAATAGGAGCACATCTGAGGGGGTAATCTTCTCTTTATAACTCGACATGCATGGGTACAGGCCAACAGGCCAGGCTTATGAGGGCAGGCCTCACTGCGCTGGCGTACACGTATGCGCAACCTAGTTACAAAAGGAAGAAAAACTCAACCCCTCAGGCTTGCTCCTATGGACAGAACTTACAGAGATGCTCTAGGGTTAGGAAGAGGTGCTCCTTCAGTTTTAGCGAGGTGGTCACCCTCGGGTCGGCATATTTTCGTCTCCTTGAAGGGTCCTTCCCAGCTGGGGGAGAGTTTGCGGAGCCCTTCTTGGTTCAGTACTCGCCTTAGGGTTAGGTCCCGACCCTAGGTTCCCACCTGCATTTGATGATAGAGTCCATGTCCCCACGTTGTAGCCGTTTCTGTATGGACCCATCAGAAGACTGGACCCGTGGGGAGTCCAGAAGGGTTTCCGGGGGAAGGCAGGCTTCAGCCCTATAGACCAGGGAGTACGGGGTCCCCCCGGTGGCCCGTCTAGCTATCGCCACCGGGGTAGGAGTCTCCGGTGATGACATCCTTCAGGACCCCCTCGGGTGACTGATACCCGAGATCCCGTTCATCCGCGGCCACCTTGCCGTCGTCGACACTTTCCTTGCCAGGTCGGCGACGAGGTGGGGAGCTGTCCTTGGAAGACCGCTCGCTGACGCGTTTCGCGAGGTCGATGATCTCGCGACACTCCGTGGCGCTGTGGAGACTGTTGGGGTGCACAGGGCATGAGCCGCTGTCACCCTTCTGCGGCCGTGGGCGCTTGTTGCGATCGCCCCGGCCCCCAGTCGCAGCTACGACGACCAGCGCGGTAGACTGCAACCTCTCGTGGCCATGGCCCTTCTTTTTCTTTTTACCGTCTCGGGGGACGGCACCCGAGCCACCCGTCTGGGTAGCCCCGGTTTGTGGGGCCGAGTGCCATGCCTGGCCCTCGGCGGCTCTGGCGCATTTGTCGGCCAGAGCGAAGAGTGTGGAGACAGTCTCCACGTCATGCGTGGCCAACTTCTCCAACATTTTTTCATCATGCACTCCCTGACGGAAGGCCGTGATGATGGAAGCATCGGAAATGCGAGGTATAGTACCTCGCACCTTGGTGAAGCGGGAGATAAATGTCCGGAGAGTCTCCCCGGGTTCCTGCCTCACTGCGTGGAGGTGGGCCTCCACGCTGTGCTGTTGGTAAGCGCTGGCGTAGAGCTCTTCCCAGGAATAGATTGATCCCGGGGCAAGATTCATGAGCCAAGTCTGGGCAGGCCCAGACAAGGCGACATGAAAATATGTTGCCATCACAGCGGTGTTTCCACCTGCTGCTGTGATAGCGGTGACGTACACCTGCAGAAATTCCGACAGATTTGATGTACCGTCGTACTTTTCTGGCAGGTGCGGCCAGAACTTGGATGGCCAGGACGCCGCACGGAGATGATCCGTGAGAGCGGCGCAGCCCACGCCGGCCAAGGGGACACCCGTCTGGAACCGGGCGCCCACTAGTGTTTGCGGTGCTACCGCAGCAAAGTCTTGATCGAGGTTGCGACCCTCGATGTTTTGCCGGCGCTCACACGCCCTCTCCAGAGAGACCCGGGCATCCTCCCCTGCATGCCTGCGGTTGAGCTCTATCCGGAGGTCGTAGATCTATGCACCCCTTACTGAGGGTGAGCGCACAGACGCCGACGCCTCACGTTGGCGCCAGGATGGCCGAGGCCTTGATCTGGTCGAGCCAGAGTGCGCCATGCCGAGCAGTCGGTCGACGTCGTCCCGCCACTGCTTCATAGCCCCTGGTGAGGCCGTGGAGCTCGGGGGGTGATGTAGCAACACCTTGGCCGTAGACAGTGTCCCCACAGCCGCCCTCGACAGAATCCAGGATGTCTGCGCGGTTGCATGCTGCCGTGCAACGTGCCGAGCACTAGGCGGTTGGGAACCTGTGGCGTGGAAGAGGCAACTTCCTCCTCCACCAGGAAATCTCCCGAAGTCTCGGCGCGGTGCTCGACGATTTGCACCATCATGCTGAGCAGGAAGAACAAACAAAAACCTAGAGCCTAAACCCCCTACCTGGCGCACCAAATGTCGGAGAGGAAATCTCCGACCGGGTGGCGGAATGCACCCGCCCTAAATCCTTAGATGAGGAGGGGCCTAAGCGTTTTGCTTGTTACTTGGAAAATGGGGAGAACACAAGAACACATAAGGATTTAGAGTGGTTCGGGCCGCCGGAGCGTAACACCCTACTCCACTATGTGATGTATTGAGCTTGTATGAACTGTGAGCCTGAGCTAGGTCTAAGTGTGCCTAAGTTAGCTTTTGTGAGCCTGAGTCCGCCCCCTTGTAACGTTGTGTGCCTCCCCTTTTATAGCTGAAGGGAGGCACGTACAACGATGTTGAGCCTCGACATGCGGGCCCAGGGATATAACAGATGTAATATTTGGAGCAACTAATGCTGGTCGCCAGTGCAATCTCCTTTCGCACGGATATCCGCAGCCTGCGTAGTATCAGCGTGTAGCGGAAGCTTCACTGGCGACGTATGAGTGATGATGGGCATAGTGTATGCCGTAGCACGGGCGTACTGCCTGCCAGCGGAATGGACAGGCACGCCGCCTGCAGGATGGCCTGGTCGCCGCCCGTCAGCGGAGTGGACAGGACACATTTAATGCTGAGGCGGCACATCGCCTGCCAGTGGAGTGGCAGGGCTCATTAAATGCCGAGGCGGCACATCACCTGCCAGTGGAATAGACACGCGACGCGCCTTATCCTCAATAAATGCAGCGTCGCGCGACCCAGAGGCCTTACGTCAGGCTCCGCCCGCTGACTTACGTCATGGGCAGTAGGCCACGTGGCAGCATCGGGTCTCCGCTTGAGCGGGGAGCAGAAGTGTACAGGGTATGGTCTGGACACGTGGTGGCTCTGGACCCCCGCCTGGCCTTGATTAAGGCCTGGGTATTCTTTGTCCCAGAATCCCGGGACCCTGATGAGGGTGGCCCAGATCTTACACAGAGGGGTTCGGGACCCGTCCCTGGGGTCCAGTCTGTACCCGCGGAGGTCCTGAACCCTGCCCGGAGGTTCGGTCCGGATATGTAGGGGTCCGACACTTTCCCTTGGGTGTCCAGACCCACCGTTGATACCTTGGAGGATATTGTCTTCCCGGCCACGTGGCGGCCCTGGAGCCGTCCCCGTGGTGGGGTCGTGCGTTGTTCGCCACACGACTAAAGATAGCCGCATGGACACGACACCTTCATACTGTAGTAACGGGTACCCCATTTCCAGGGTACTGACATGAACCTTAGCAATTTGTTCGATACTCAATTTTCCACCCGAAGCATAGAGGATAATATATTCGTGGGGTACAGGCAACACTTCTTCAGCTACTAACGAAGTCTTTTTTCTATGGAACCTTCAGCTTTAGAAGCTTTGATTTTTTCTTGTTCTGTTCCTCTGGCAGCATCTGTTATCAATTAGACTTTCGAAGAGCTAGTCATGACCGTGCAAGAGAAGCCTCTACGCTGGCAGCCACCTTCAGTTCAGTGGACACATTTTCAATGGCAGGTGCGCTAAGAGGACTTTCGGCACTACGGGCGAAGCCACCTTTGTAGGTTTCAGGACAACCTTTAGAATATTGACCATTCCTTTCCCCTTTCGAGGAGTCCCTGTCACAACAGCTTTCTAGCTTTGGCTGGTCCTTCGCACTAGTTGACATCTTCGGCTCCATGCTAGCTAGGGGTACTTCATCCTGAATTAGCTCTTCAGTAACATTCTCCTCCATATTTTTTTTCCATCTCATACATTTAAAATATAATAAAAAACATTTTACCAAAAACTAAATCAGACAAAGAGTAGAAGTCTAGGGTTGTTACCTTTGAAATGGTAGGAGAGTCATCCTTCGGTGACAGAACCTTGGTCTTGTCCGCCACCACGGTCGAGAGTGTAGGTATCGCTGCAACCCTTTCAACATAGTACGACTTTAGCCAATTTGCCAGAATTTTCACTCTTTTCTGCTTCAGAGCCACCGAAGGAGATCTTAAAGCGCTTTTCCTTTTTTGACCTTTCCCTCAAGCAGGGAAGCAGTAGTTTGGATAAACAAAACCAATAACATCAAACACCCTGTTTAATCATCTCTTTCCTCGGGCACCAAATGCAGTATTCATAGCTTCGTCTTCAGCCTTGGTATAAGCTCCCAACATTTCATCACATGTTGCCTCGATAACTTCAAACCATTCATCGCAAGGTTCACCAAAATGATTTATGTATCTATATGTATATTTTAAGTACACTAAGCCACCTTTCCCAACACTCTGGCTTGACCTGTCCTCAATCTCATTCGGCATTTCCCATTCATTGACGAGCGGCCAGACTCTAAAACCTATATGCTCCTGGATCAAATCTCTAGCGCAAGTGTAACTGCACACAACATTAAATGCCACTTCTGTCTCCACAATAGCTAGCCTTTTATCCTTGATGTCCTCCCTCTTGTCCAAGTCATTTTTACGTAGAATGATTGCTTCATCCACGAGTGTAGCCACTTTTTCCGAAAAGTCTGGACAAGACACCTGCTATCTGACTAGTATACGAAGGTATATCAACCAAAATTATTATGGTACTGCTCTTTTTCAGTAGCCTTCGTCTGATAATGAAGCTCATGGATGTTGCAAAAAACAATCGGCATACGCCATGACTCCTCACTGCCTAGATGAAAACCCCCACTCTAATCAGAGCCTCGAGGCTAAGCTGATGAAGATATATTTCAAACCTTTCAAGGATTTCCACTAACATTTTATTAATAGGAAAATGTAGTCCCGCCTTCAGAAAGCTTCAATAAACAACCACTTCGTCCTTCTTTGGAAGCGGAACAGTAGCATCCCCACCAAGTCTCACAATAGAAACGACATGAAAATACTTACCCTTCATGGCCTCAATATGACCCTTCTTAACGGTCGACTTCCCAAAGACGACATGGCTTGGTTTCTAGGGTCTCTCTTCAGCATCATCAGCATCACCCTTAAATTCAAAGTCCTCGCTATCCTCGGAATCGTCCGACAATCTGACCAATATTTCGTTAGTACTCTTCGCAGTATTACTCTTCTCCATGGCCTCCAGAAACCCAGAAAGCGCAAACTCTTCACTCTTGCTCCCCTCCACCATCATAGTCAAAACCAAAAAATCATCGAAGCTAAAACGATCGCAATTGACAATAATAACATTCGGTTTAAAAGTACTAGTTACTCTAGCAACAAACATGTGAATGGTATGATAAATGTGCATACGGTTTTTATTATATTTATACACTTAAGTCGGGCCAGGGGCGAATAAAAACGGAGGAAGAGAAAAAATAATAAAATTACCACTGTAGAATGGGCCCTACATTTTAGGTATTTCGCTGATAGCTCAGGGAAGGTGTTTTTTTGACCTTCGGCACAAGGCATTCGTTCATTTCGCAGTCTGAGTTCGTTGAAGGAAACAAACTAATACTGTGAGGGGCTACTGTTGGGGGCCTTTGTCCTTCGAAGGTCCTCAAAACACTAATTAACAATTGTTTCTTGATACATCTCTAAAAGTATTAGAGGTGCTTCAGTAAAACCACCTTCAGAATGAATCAAGCCAAGACGATGGTATAAGCTTTGGGACAACCACATAAAAAGATAGAGAGAAGCTAGAAGAAGCCGGAAGAAGGTGTTCACAAATTCCGGCGATAAGATGATAGAGAAAAGACACGTTTACCCTTATCACGTTTAATAGTCTAAATGTTTGGGATTCAGGGCACAATTGTAATTCCACCGAAGATGTATTCCACACCTATAAATAGGTGAGTAGTGCATCGCACAAAGCCACCTTTTTCAGGGAAAATATCTAAACTTTGTTGTATCTATTATGTGAAATATATTCGTGTTACCTTGTATCGAGAAGCTAAAGTTATGTTTGTAATCTTGTTTAAACAAGGAAAGGGAAGATGGAATAAAAACACTGTGAAACATGAGATGAGTTTTACATTCTATGGTTCATTTATCTTTCTATTTAAAGTAGTTCCATCTTTATCTTTTCTCAAAACATTCGTCTTCAAATTAACACTCCGAAGAAGCGGTAACTTGAAGACGAAGGTTCAAACTCCTCAATCTGTGTTGCCTTGTTTTTGATGCCGTGTAGGAATTGAAAACAAGTGACCAACAATTTAGTTATACCAACCGCCACTCCATTTCCACAGATGGTTGTGTAAAGAGAACCGTAAGTGGAAATAGGTTTCCGCTGGCGGTTCTTTAAGCCGGCCCAACATGTTTTTCACTGACGTTTGATAACCGAAACCGTCAGTGAAAATTTAAACGTATGGCCGGCTTTGAGTCATTCTTAGTTTATAAGTAATCAGCTGGCATCGAAGATCAATTCTGTAGTTGTTACACAATGCTTGCATGCATGCATGCCTCCGAACTATAACCACTACCGGAATCCGGGCCTTTGCCAAGTGCCAGAGTCTTTGCCGAGTGCTTTTTATCAGGCACTCGGCAAAGACTGCTTTGCCGAGTGTCACCCTCGGCAAAGTCCTACGCTCGGTAATGATCCAGTTTACCCAGTGCAGGACACTCGGCACAACGAAGCACTCGGCAAAGAGCCCTTTGTCGAGAGGCAAACACTCGGCAAAGACGGCTCTCGGCAAAGGGCCGTTAGCGGCTGTCTACAGCTGACGGCCGTTAGTCTTTGCCAAGGGCCGAAAGCAGACACTCGGCAAAGCAGATTCTTTGCCGAGTGTCAAATAACTGGCACTCGGCAAAGGAGGTCTTTATCGAGTGTCTTCTGTGGACACTCGGCAAAGCATATTTTTATTTTTTTATTTTGGTCACCAAACTTTTTGTGGTATGTTCCTACACTATGTAGACATACATGTACCATTTTGGGACAATTATAACTGTGTTTTCAATAGCTAGTAGATTTAGTTCGTTTATTTGGATTTCTTCGAAAAATTCAGATTTGAACTGCAGGTCACTCGAAACTTGGAAAACAGTGCATGCAAAAATGATATTCATACTATTTAGCACAAGTTACGACCAATTTCAGGAGCGGACCAGAAACTTTGAGCACCATGCTCACTCAACATGGCTGTGAACTTGCCATCCAGGTGTTTAAAAATTGTATAAAACACACACAAAGTCAGAAAATCATGAAACCTGTCGACGTGTCATGATATCATATGTAGAGGCTGTGATAAAAATTTGAAAAAATTTCGAGAAAGCTGTGATGCACTATGTGTACAAACCTAAGAGATCCACATTGAAACTCTATGATTTTATATGTAGTTCTCTTAGGTTTCTACACATACTGTCTCACAACTTTCTCCAAACATTCTAAATTTTTTATCACAGCCTCTACATGTGATATCATGACATCATGACATGTGGACAAGTTTCATGATTTTCTGAGTTTGTTTGTGTTTTATAAAATTTTTAAACAGCTGGATGACAAGTTCACGGCCATGTTGAGTGAGCATGGTGCTCGAAGTTTCCGGTCCGCTCTTGAAATCGGTCGTAACTTGTGCTAAGTAGCATGGATATCATTTTTGGATGCACGGTTTTCCAAGTTTCGAGTGACCTGCAGTTCAAATCTGAATTTTCCGAAGAAATCCAAATAAACGAACTAAATCTACTAGCTATTGAAAACACAGTTATAATTGTCCCAAAATGGTACATGTAGGTCTACATCGTGTAGGAACACACCACAAACAATTTGGTTGGGAAAATAAAAAAAATACAAATGTAATTTGCCGAGTGTCAGATGGTTGACACTCGGCAAAGTAGGCTTTGCCGAGTGTTAGCTGGGTGGCACTCGGCAAAGAATAGTGAAAGAATCTTTGCTGAGTGTCACCCAGGGGACACTCGGCAAAGACTGCTTTGCCGAGTGCCACCGATCTGGCACTCGGCAAAGCGTATTTTAAAATGAAAAAAAATCTTTGCCGAGTGCCAGATCACGGGCACTCGGCAAAGCACGCGTACATACCAACTATCAGTGATTTCTTCCTCACACTCTCACTCTCACTCTCATGCGCCGCCGCCGCGCCCTCACCACCGCCACGCCCTCGCCCACCGCGCCCCTACCCACCGCCGCCGCGACTTCGCCTGCCACGACCTCGCCCACCGTCGCTGTGCCCCTCGCCCGTCGTGCCCGCCGTGCCCCTCACCCGCGCCCGCAGCGCTCGTCGTGTCCGCGCCCGCCATGCCCGCGTCGACGCCGTCGTGCCCCTCGCCCACCGCGCTTGCGCCCGCGTCGCCGTTCCCGCAGCCGCGCCCGCGCCCGCGCCGCCGTGCCCCTCACCCGCGCCCGCCACGCTCGCCGTGCCCGTGCCCGTGCCGCCGTGCCCCTCGTCGTGCCCCTCGCCCTCGCCCGCGCCCACCGTGCCCCTCGCCGTGCCCCCGCCCGCCCCTCGCCGTGCCTCCGCCCACCGCCCCCGACGTTCCCCCGCCGTGCCCTCGCCCGCCCGGCGCCTCGCCCGCGCCCCGTTGTCTCGCCCGCGACCAAACCTCCAAGGTGATTGCTTGCTTTATGTTCTACTTGTATGATTTATATGAAATGATTAGTTTTAATATTGAGTTAATTATATACGTGTATGATTAGGTTAATATGTAGTTGAAAGGGAATTAGGCTTACACCAATTTCCTAATTGATTTTGGTGGTTGAATTGCCCAACACAAATAATTGGACTAACTAGTTTGCTCTAGTCTATAAGTTCTACAGGTGCCAAAGGTTCACAATAAGCCAATAAAAAGACCAAGAAAAGGGTTCAAACAAGAGAGCAAAAGACAACTCGAAAGGCACCCTGGTCTGGCACACCGGACTGTCCGGTGCACCACCGGACAGTGTCCGGTGCACCACCGGGGGCACTCGAGGCTAAACTCTTCACCTTCGGGAAATTCAGAGGGCGCTCCGCTATAATTCACCGGACTGTCCGGTGCACACCGGACTGTCCGGTGTGCCAGCGGAGCAACGACTACTTCACGCGCAACGGTCGACTGCAACACATTAAATGCAACGTCTGCGTGCGTAGAGGTCAGAGGACGCACAGTTGGCGCACCGGACAGTCCACAGGACCTGTCCGGTGCACCACCGGACAGCCCAAAGGCCCCACAAGTCAGAGCTCCAACGGTCGAACTCCAACGGTCTGCTGACGTGACTGGCGCACCGGACAGTGTCCTATGGCGCACCGGACTGTCCGGTGCGCCATGCGACAACACACTTCCAACGGCCATTTTTGGTGGTTGGGGCTATAAATACCCCAACCACCCCACATTCAATGGCATCCAAGTTTCTACACTTCTACACCTTACAAGAGCTATAACATTCAATACAAGACACACCAAAGAGATCAAATCCTCTCCCAACTCCACACAAAGCTTTAGTGATTAGAGAGAGTGATTTGTTGTGTTCATTTGAGCTCTTGCGCTTGGATTGCTTCTTTTCTTTCTCATTCTTCTTGTCATCAAACTCAATTGTAACCAAGGCAAGAGACACCAATTGTGTGGTGGTCCTTGCGGGAACTTCGTGTTCCGTTTGATTGAGAAGAGAAGCTCACTCGGTCTAAGTGACCGTTTGAGAGAGGGAAAGGGTTGAGAGAGACCCGGTCTTCGTGACCACCTCAACGGGGAGTAGGTTTGCAAGAACCGAACCTCGGTAAAACAAATCATCGTGTCTCGCTCTTTATTTGCTCACGATTTGTTTTGCGCCCTCTCTCTCGGACTCGTTTATATTTCTAACGCTAACCCGGCTTGTAGTTGTGCTTAAGTTTATAAATTTCAGATTCGCCCTATTCACCCCCCTC
This sequence comes from Zea mays, assembly GCF_902167145.1. Lineage (NCBI taxonomy): Eukaryota > Viridiplantae > Streptophyta > Magnoliopsida > Poales > Poaceae > Zea > Zea mays. The sequence goes on along the minus strand of NC_050096.1, from coordinate 246,078,208 downwards.
TAGGTGACTTTCAATTGGTATCAGAGCCCGGTGCTTCATTAGAGCTTAACCGCTCAAAGTGATGTCGGGAGATCACGCCAAGAAGGAGATGATGACCGGCGAGAAGCCCGCTACAAGCCATGGGAAGGCTCCATCTGGGGAGTCCGCCAACAAAGTGAAGGGATCCCCTTCACACAACAAGTCGGGTCGGAGCGGTAACAAGAAGAAGAAGATGAGGAAGGTGGTCTACTACGAGACCGACTCTTCGTCGCCATCCACCTCCGGCTCCGACACGCCGTCCGTAACTTCTAAGCACCATGAGCGCAAGAAGTTTAGTAAGATCCCCCTACGCTACCCTCGCATTTCCAAACGTACTCCATTGCTTTCCGTCCCATTAGGCAAACCACCCATGTTTGATGGTGAGGATTATAATATGTGGAGTGATAAAATGAGGCATCATCTAACCTCACTCCACACAAGTATTTGGGATGTTGTTGAGATTGGAGTACAGGTACCTTCACCGGGGGATGAAGACTATGATTCGGATGAGGTCGCCCAAATCCGGCATTTTAACTCCCAAGCCACCACTATACTCCTCGCCTCTCTAAGTCGAGAGGAGTATAACAAGGTGCAAGGATTAAAAAGTGCTAAGGAAATTTGGGACGTACTCAAGACCGCGCACGAAGGAGATGAGGTGACCAAAATCACCAAGCGGGAGACGATCGAGGGGGAGCTTGGTCGGTTCCGACTCAACCAAGGCGAGGACCCTCAAGCCATGTACAATCGCTTGAAGACCTTGGTGAACCAAGTGCGCAACCTCGGGAGCACAAAATGGGATGACCATGAGATGGTCAAGGTTATTCTAAGATCCCTCGTTTTTCTTAACCCTACGCAAGTTCAATTAATTCGAGGAAATCCTAGATATACACTAATGACTCCCGAGGAAGTGATAGGAAATTTTGTGAGCTTTGAGTTAATGATCAAAGGCTCAAAGAAAATCATCGAGCTAGATGGCCCCTCCACGTCCGAGGCACAACCGGTCGCATTCAAGGCGACGGAGGAGAAAAAGGAGGAGTCTACATCAAGTAGACAACCAATCGATGCATCTAAGCTCGACAACGAGGAGATGGCACTCATCATCAAAGAGCTTCCGCCAAATCCTCAAGCAACGGAAGGGGAAGGATTACAAGCCCCGCTCCAAGAAAGTGTGCTACAAATGTGGTAAGCTCGGTCATTTTATTGCAAAATGTCCACTATCTAGTGACAGTTACAGGGGCGAAGACAAGAAGGGCAAGAGGAGAGAAAAGAAGAGGTACCACAAGGAGCAGGGAGGCGATGCCCATGTGTGCCGCGAATGGGACTCCGATGAGAGCTCCTCCGACTCCTCCTCCGACGAGGACGCCGCCAACATCGCCGTCACCAAGGGCCTCCTCTTCCCCAATGTCGGCCACAAGTGCCTCATGGCAAAGGACGGCAAAAGGAAGAAGGTAAAAATCAAAATCCTCCACTAAATATGAAACCTCTAGTGATGAGGATAATGTTAGTGATGAGGAAGATAACTTGTGCACCCTTTTTGCCAACCTAAACATGCAACAAAAAGAAAAACTAAATGAATTAATTAGTGCTATTCATGAGAAGGATGATCTCTTGGACTCTCAAGAGGACTTCCTAATTAAGGAAAACAAGAAGCATGTTAAGGTTAAAAATGCTTACGCTCTAGAAGTAGAAAAATGTGAAAAATTATCTAGTGAGCTAAGCACTTGCCATGATATTATTACCAACCTTAGAAATGAGAATGCTAGTTTAATTGCTAAGGTTGATTCAAATGTTGTTGATATTTCAATTCCCAATCTTAGAGATGATAATGTCAATTTACTTGCTAAGATTGAAGAATTGAATGGTTCTCTTGCTAGCCTTAGAAGTGAAAATGAAAACTTGATTGCTAAAGCTAAGGATTTAGATGTTTGCAATGCTTCCATTTCCGATCTTAGAGATAAGAATGATATTTTACGTGCTAAGATTGTTGAACTTAATTCTTACAAACCCTCTACATCTACTACTGAGCATGTTTCCATTTGTACTAGATGTAGAGACATTAATGTTGATGCTATCCATGATCACCTAGCTTTAATTAAGAAACAAAATGATCACATAGCTCAACTTAATGCAAAAATTAATGAGCATGACTTAGAAAATGAAAAATTTAAATTTGCTAGAAGCATGCTCTATAATGGGAGACGCCCTGGCACAGTGGCGAAGCCACCAGGGGGGCCGGGGTGGGCCTGGCACCCCCTAACGGCCCAACCAAATCAGATCAATAATGTATTTTATAGTCCATTATCTTGCTGCCAGTTTATTATTTGGTAGTCTGAAACCCTTAATTTTTTCCATCAACGCACGACGGCCAGACGCCGCATCATCTTCCACTTTTACTTCTCTGGCAGCGAGCACCTGGGCACCTGGCTGTCGCACCTGGGCTGTGCAGCTGGGCACCTGGCACTCTGGCCGGCAACAGCGAGCACGCAGGACCGCAGGGGACAGGGGTAGCCGGGTAGGGAGCGCAACAAGCCAATAACCAATAGGTAAGGACGTAAGGTTTCAGGTTTGTATGGTCTTGATTTTGATTTTTGAGAAGCTAGCTAGGTGCCTAGGTAAAAGAATGAATTAGATAATTACCAGCCATCAATTGTGTTTATTTGGGGCATTGTTATTATGTAATTTTGCATCTACTTAATTTTAGCCAAGATGAAGAGAAAACTCAAGACAATTGATTGCTTTTTCCAACGTGATAATCCTAGAGCTACTCAAGACACATTGCTTTTTCCAACGTGATAATCCTAGAGCTACTCAAGACAATTGATTGCTTTTCCCAACGTGATAATTACCGGCCCCCTCTGTCTTCGGATCCTGGCTTCGTCCCTGCCCTGGCATCAAGGATGGCATTGGCTTCCAAAAGGGGGACAATGTCAAACTTAATGCCCCTCCTAAAAGATTGTCTAACTTTGTTAAGGGCAAGGCTCCCATGCCTTAGGATAACGAGGGTTACATTTTGTACCCTGCCAGTTATCCCGAGAGCAAAATTAGGAGAATTCATTCTAGGAAGTCTCACTCTGGCCCTAATCATGCTTTTATGTATAAGGGTGAGACATCTAGCTCTAGGCAATCAACCCGTGCTAAATTGCCTAGAAAGAAAACTCCTATTGCATCAAATGATCATAATATTTCATTTAAAACTTTTGATGCATCCTATGTTTTAACTAACAAATCCGGCAAGGTAGTTGCCAAATATGTTGGGGACAAACACAAGGGCTCCAAGACTTGTGTTTGGGTACCCAAAGTTCTTGTATCTAATGTCAAAGGACCCAAAACCATTTGGGTACCTAAAATCAAGAACTAAACTTGTTTTGTAGGTTTATGCATCCGGGGGCTCAAGTTGGATCATCGATAGCGGGTGCACAAACCACATGACAGGGGAGAAGAAGATGTTCTCCTCCTATGAGAAAAACCAAGATCCCCAACGAGCTATCACATTCGGGGATGGAAATCAAGGTTTGGTCAAAGGATTGGGTAAAATTGCTATATCACCTGACCATTCCATTTCCAATGTTTTTCTTGTAGATTCTTTAGATTATAACTTGCTTTCAGTTTCGCAATTATGTAAAATGAGTTACAACTGTCTTTTTATGGATGTAGGTGTCACTATCTTTAGAAGAAGTGATGATTCAATAGCATTTAAGGGAGTGTTAGAGGGTCAACTATACTAGTAGATTTTGATAGAGCTGAACTCGACACTTGCTTAATTGCTAAGACTAACATGGGCTGGCTCTGGCATCGCCGACTAGCACATGTTGGAATGAAGAATCTTCACAAGCTTCTAAAGGGAGAACACATTTTGGGACTAACAAATATTCATTTTGAGAAAGACAGGATTTGTAGAGCATGTCAGGCAGGGAAGCAAGTTGGTGTTCATCATCCACACAAGAACATCATGACGACCGACAGGCCACTCGAGCTCCTACACATAGACCTATTCGGCCCGATAGCTTACATAAGCATCGGCGGGAGTAAGTACTATCTAGTTATTGTGGATGACTATTCTCGCTTCACTTGGGTGTTCTTTTTGCAGGAAAAATCTCATACCCAAGAGACCTTAAAGGGATTCTTGAGACGAGCTCAAAATGAGTTCGGCTTGAGGATCAAGAAAATAAGAAGCGACAACGGGACGGAGTTCAAGAACTCTCAAATTGAAGGCTTCCTTGAGGAGGAGGGCATCAAGCATGGGTTCTCTTCTCCCTACACCCCACAACAAAATGGTGTAGTGGAGAGGAAGAATCGAACTCTATTAGACATGGCAAGAACTATGCTTGATGAATACAAGACTTCGAATCGGTTTTGGGCCGAGGCGGTCAACACCGCCTGCTACGCCATCAACCGATTATATCTACACCGAATCCTCAAGAAGACATCATACGAACTCCTAACCGGTAAAAAGCCAAATGTTTCATATTTTAGAGTCTTTGGTAGCAAATGCTTTATTCTTGTTAAAAGAGGTAGAAAATCTAAATTTGCTCCTAAGGTTGTAGAAGGCTTTTTACTAGGATATGATTCAAACACAAGGGCATATAGAGTCTTTAACAAGTCCTCTGGGCAAGTTGAAGTTTCTTGTGACATTGTGTTTGATGAGACTAATGGCTCTCAAGTAGAGCAAGTTGATCTTCATGAACTAGATGATGAATAGGCTCCGTGCGTCGTGCTAAGGAACATGTCCATTGGGGATGTGTGTCCTAAAGAATCCGAAGAGCCTCCACAAGCACAAGATTAACCATCTTCCTCCATGCAAGCATCTCCACCAACTCAAGATGAGGATGAAGCTCAAAATGATGAAGGGGAAGCTCAAGAAGATGAACCACCTCAAGAGGAGAGCAATGATCAAGGGGGACATGCCCATGATCAAGATAAGGAAGATAAACAAGTTCCAAGACCGCCACACCCAAGAGTTCACCAAGCAATCCAACGAGATCACCCCGTCGACACCATCCTAGGCGACATTCATAAGGGGGTAACCACTAGATCTCGTGTTGCACACTTTTGTGAGCATTACTCTTTTGTTTCCTCTATTGAGCCACAAAGGGTAGAGGAAGCACTTCAAGATTCGGATTGGGTGGTGGCGATGCAAGAGGAGCTCAACAATTTCACAAGGAATGAGGTATGGCATTTAGTTCCACGTCCTAACCAAAATGTTGTAGGAACCAAGTGGGTCTTCCGCAACAAGCAAGACGAGCATGGTGTGGTGACAAGGAACAAAGCCCGACTTGTGGCCAAGGGATATTCACAAGTCGAAGGTTTGGATTTCGGTGAAACCTATGCACCCGTAGCTAGGCTTGAGTCAATTCGCATTTTACTTGCCTATGCTACTTACCATGGCTTCAAGCTTTATCAAATGGACGTGAAAAGTGCCTTCCTCAATAATGGACCAATCAAGGAGGAGGTCTATGTTGAGCAACCTCCCGGCTTTGAAGATAGTGAGTACCCTAACTATGTTTATAAACTCTCTAAGGCGCTTTATGGGCTCAAGCAAGCCTCAAGAGCATGGTATGAATGCCTAAGAGATTTTCTTATCATCAATGGCTTCAAAGTTGGAAAGGCCGATCCTACTTTATTTACTAAAACTCTTGACAATGATTTGTTTGTATGCCAAATATATGTTGATGATATTATATTTGGGTCTACTAACGAATCTACATGTGAGGAATTTAGTAGGATCATGACACAGAAATTCGAGATGTCAATGATGGGGGAGTTGAAGTACTTCTTGGGATTTCAAGTGAAGCAACTCAAAGAGGGCACCTTCATTAGCCAAACGAAGTATATTCAAGACATTCTAAACAAGTTTGGGATGAAGGATGCCAAGCCCATCAAGACACCCATGGGAACCAATGGGCATCTCGACCTCGACACGAGAGGTAAATCCATCGATCAAAAGGTATACCGGTCAATGATAGGATCTTTACTCTACTTATGTGCATCACGACCGGATATTATGCTTTCCGTATGCATGTGTGCAAGATTCCAAGCCGACCCTAAGGAAGCTCACCTTACGGTCGTAAAACGAATCTTGAGATATTTAGTTTATACTCCTAAGTTTGGGCTTTGGTACTGAAAGGGAATTAGGCTTACACCTATTTCCTAAATGATTTTGGTGGTTGAATTGCCCAACACAAATAATTGGACTAACTAGTTTGCTCTAGTCTATAAGTTATACAGGTGCCAAAGGTTCACACTTAGCCAATAAAAAGACCAAGAATTGAGTTCAACAAAGAGAGCAAGGGATAACCGAAGGCAGCCCTGGTCTGGCGCACCGGACTGTCTAGTGTGTCACCGGACAATGTCCGGTGCACCACCGGACAGTGTCCGGTGCACCAGGGAACTCGACGACCAACTTCGCACCTTCGGGAATTTTCAGAGGCGCTTCTCTATAATTCACCGGACATGTCCGGTGCACACCGGACAGTGTCCAGTGCTCCAGAGCAGAGCGACTCTGAACTCGCCAGCTTCGGGAATCCGCTCCGCTATAATTCACCGGACATGTCCGGTGCACACCGGACTGTCCGGTGAGCCAGCGGAGCAACGACTACTTCGCGCCAACGGTCGTCTGCAACGCATTAAATGCACGCCAGCACGCGCAGAGGAGCAGAGCACGCGCGGGTGGCACACCGGACAGTCTACAGGACTTGTCCGGTGCACCACCGGACAGCCAGGCGGGCCCACACGTCAGAGCTCCAACGGTCGGAACCCAACGGCCTGGTGACGTGGCTGGCGCACCGGACAGTGTCCGGTGGCACACCGGACTGTCCGGTGCGCCATGCGACAGCAGCCTCCACCAAACAGCTAGTTTGGTGGTTGGGGTTATAAATACCCCCAACCACCCCACATTCAAGTCATCCAAGTTTTTCACCTTCCAACTACTTACAAGAGCTAGGCATTCAATACAAGACACACCCAAGTGATCAAATCCTCTCCCAATTCCACAAAAGCTTTAGTGTTAAGTGAGAGTGATTTGTTGTGTTCTTTTGAGCTCTTGCGCTTGGATTGCTTTCTTTCTCATTCTTTCTTGAGATCAAATTCACCTGTAATTGAGGCAAGAGACACCAATCGTGTGGTGATCCTTGTGGGAACTTTGTGTTCCAAGTGATTGAGACGAAAAGCTCACTCGGTCCGAGGGACCGTTTGAGAGAGGGAAAGGGTTGAAAGAGACCCGGTCTTTGTGACCACCTCAACGGGGAGTAGGTTTGCGAAAACCGAACCTCGGTAAAACAAATCCGCGTGTCACACTCTTTATTCGCTTGCGATTTATTTTGCACCCTCTCTCGCGGACTTGATTATATTTCTAACGCTAACCCGGCTTGTAGTTGTGATTAATTTTGTAAATTTCAGTTTCGCCCTATTCACCCCCCCTCTAGGCGACTTTCAATTGGTATCAGAGCCCGGTGCTTCATTAGAGCTTAACCGCTCGAAGTGATGTCGGGAGAACACGCCAAGAGGGAGATGGAGACTAGCGACAAGCCCATCGGCGACAAGCCCACTACAAGCCACGGGAAGGCTTCATCAGAAGAGTCCCACAAGAAGGGGAAGGGGAAGGAGAAGAAAGCCTCTTCCAACAAGTCGCATCGGAGTGGCGACAAGAAAAAGAAGATGAGGAAGGTGGTCTACTACGAGACCGATACTTCATCACCTTCCACCTCCGGCTCCGACGCGCCCTCCGTAACTTCTAAGCGCCATGAGCGCAAGAAGTTTAGTAAGATCCCCCTACGCTACCCTCGCATTCCTAAACATACGCCTTTACTTTCCGTCCCATTAGGCAAACCACCAACCTTTGATGGTGAAGATTATGCTAGGTGGAGTGATTTAATGCGGTTTCACCTAACCTCACTCCACAAAAGTATATGGGATGTTGTTGAGTTTGGTGTACAGGTACCATCCGTAGGGGATGAGGATTACGATGAGGACGAGGTGGCACAAATCGAGCACTTCAACTCCCAAGCCACAACTATACTCCTCGCCTCTCTAAGTCGAGAGGAGTATAACAAGGTGCAAGGATTAAAGAGCGCCAAGGAAGTTTGGGACGTGCTCAAGACCGCGCACGAGGGAGATGAGCTAACCAAGATCACCAAGGAGGAGACGATCGAGGGGGAGCTCGGTCGCTTCCGGCTTCACAAAGGGGAAGAGCCACAAGACATGTACAACCGGCTCAAAACCTTGGTGAACCAAGTGTGCAACCTCGAGAGCAAAAAGTGGGATGACCATGAGATGGTTAAGGTTATTCTTAGATCACTTATTTTCCTTAACCCTACTCAAGTTCAATTAATTCGTGGTAATCCTAGATATACACTAATGACTCCCGAGGAAGTAATCGGGAATTTTGTGAGCTTTGAGTACATGATCAAGGGCTCAAAGAAAATCAATGAGCTAGATGATCCCTCCACATCCGAAGCACAACCGGTCGCATTTAAGGCGATGGAGGAGAAGAAGGAGGAGTCCACACCGAGTAGACAACCAATCGACGCCTCAAAGCTTGACAACGAGGAAATGGCGCTCGTCATCAAGAGCTTCCGCCAAATCCTCAAGCAAAGGAGAGGGAAAGATTACAAGCCCCGCTCCAAGAAGGTTTGCTACAAGTGTGGTAAGCCCGGTCACTTCATAGCAAAATGTCCTATTTCTAGTGACAGGGGCGACGACAAGAAGGGGAGAAGAAAGGAGAAGAAGAAATACTACAAGAAGAAGGGTGGCGACGCCCACGTATGCCGCGAGTGGGACTCGGACGAGAGCTCCTCCGACTCCTCCTCCGATGAGGACGCCGCCAACATCGCCATGAACAAAGGCCTTCTCTTCCCCAACATCGACCACAAGTGTCTCATGGCAAAGGACGGCAAAAAGAAGAAGGTTAAATCCAAATCCTCCACTAGATATGAGTCCTCTAGCGATGATAATGCTAGTGATGAGGAAGATAATTTGCGTACTCTTTTTGCCAACTTAAACATGCAACAAAAAGAAAAATTAAATGAATTGATTAGTGCTATCCATGAGAAGGATGATCTCTTGGACTCCCAAGAGGACTTCCTTATTAAAGAAAACAAGAAGCATGTTAAAGTTAAAAATGCTTACGCTCTAGAAGTAGAAAAATGTGAAAAACTATCTAGTGAGCTAAGCACTTGCCATGAGACTATTGACAACCTTAGAAATGAAAATGCTAATTTGTTAGCTAAGGTTGATTCAAATGTTTGTAATGTTTCAATTCCCAATCCTAGAAATGATAATGATGATTTGCTTGCTAAGATTGAAGAATTGAATATTTCTCTTGCTAGCCTTAGAGATGAAAATGAAAAATTGCTTGCTAAAGCTAAAGATTTTGATGTTTGCAATACTACCATTTCCGACCTTAGAAGTAAAAATGATATATTGCATGCTAAGGTTGTAGAATTAAAATCTTGCAAACCATCTACATCTACCGTTGAGCACACTTCTATTTGTACTAGATGTAGAGATGTTGATATTAATGCTATTCATGATCACATGGCTTTAATTAAACAACAAAATGATCATATAGCAAAATTAGATGCTAAAATTGCCGAGCATGAACTTGAAAATGAAAATTTTAAATTTGCTCGTAGTATGCTTTATAGTGGGAGACGCCCTGGCATTAAGGATGGCATTGGCTTCCAAAAAGGGGACAATGTCAAACTTAATGCCCCTCCTAAGAAATTGTCTAATTTTGTTAAAGGCAAGGCTCCCATGGCTCGGGATAACGAGGGTTACATTTTGTACCCTGCCGGTTATCCTGAGAGCAAAATTAGGAGAATTCATTCTAGGAAGTCTCACTCTGGCCCTAACCATGCTTTTATGTATAAGGGTGAGACATCTAGCTCTAGGAAACCAACCCGTGCTAAGTTGCCTAAGAAGAAAACTCCTAGTGCATCAAATGATCATGACATTTCATTTAAAACTTTTGATGCATCTTATGTTTTGACTAACAAATCCGGCAAGGTAGTTGCCAAATATGTTGGGGGCAAACACAAGGGATCAAAAACTTGTGTTTGGGTACCCAAAGTTCTTGTATCTAATGCCAAAGGACCCAAAACCATTTGGGTACCTAAAGTCAAGAACTAAACATGTTTTGTAGGTTTATGCATCCGGGGGCTCAAGTTGGATCATCGATAGCGGGTGCACAAACCACATGACTGGGGAGAAGAAGATGTTCTCCTCCTACGAGAAAAACCAAGATCCCCAACGAGCTATCACAATCGGGGATGGTAACCAAGGTTTGGTCAAAGGATTGGGTAAAATTGATATATCTCCTGACCATTCTATTTCTAATGTTTTCTTGTAGATTCATTAGATTACAATTTGCTTTCCGTTTCTCAATTATGCAAAATGGGCTACAACTGTCTTTTTACTGATGTAGGTGTTACTGTCTTTAGAAGAAGTGATGATTCAATAGCATTTAAGAGTGTGTTAGAGGGTCAGCTATACTTAGTAGATTTTGATAGAGCTGAACTCGACACATGCTTAATTGCTAAGACTAACATGGGTTGGCTCTGGCACCGCCGACTAGCCCATGTTGGGATGAAGAATCTTCATAAGCTTCTAAAGGGAGAGCATATTTTAGGATTAACAAATGTTCATTTTGAGAAAGACAGAGTTTGTAGCGCATGCCAAGCAGGGAAGCAAGTTGGTGCTCATCATCCACACAAGAACATCATGACGACTGACAGGCCACTGGAACTCCTACACATGGATCTATTCGGCCCGATTGCTTACATAAGCATCGGCGGGAGTAAGTACTGTATAGTTATTGTGGATGATTATTCTCGCTTCACTTGGGTATTCTTTTTGCTGAAAAAATCTCATACCCAAGAGACATTAAAAGGATTCTTGAGACGGGCTCAAAATGAGTTCGGCTTAAGGATCAAGAAAATTAGAAGCGATAACGGGACGGAGTTCAAGAACTCTCAAATTGAAGGCTTCCTTGAGGAGGAGGGCATCAAGCATGAGTTCTCCTCTCCCTACACGCCACAACAAAATGGTGTAGTAGAGAGGAAGAACCGAACTCTATTGGACATGGCAAGAACCATGCTTGATGAGTACAAGACTTCGGATCGGTTTTGGGCTGAGGCGGTCAACACCGCTTGCTACGCCATCAACCGGTTATATCTACACCGAATCCTCAAGAAGACATCATACGAACTCCTAACCGGTAAAAAGCCCAACATTTCATATTTTAGAGTCTTTGGTAGCAAATGTTTTATTCTTGTTAAAAGAGGTAGAAAATCTAAATTTGCTCCTAAGACTGTAGAAGGCTTTTTACTAGGATATGATTCAAACACAAGGGCATATAGAGTCTTTAACAAGTCCTCGGGACTAGTTGAAGTTTCTTGTGACGTTGTGTTTGATGAGACTAATGACTCTCAAGTAGAGCAAGTTGATCTTGATGAGATAGGTGATGAAGAGGCTCCGTGCATCGCGCTAAGAAACATGTCCATTGGGGATGTGTGTCCTAAAGAATCCGAAGAGCCTCCAAGTGCACAAGATCAACCATCCTCCTCTACGCAAGTATCTCCACCAACTCAAAATGAGGATGAGGCTCAAGTTGATGAAGGAGAAGATCAAGCAAATGAGCCACCTCAAGATGACGGCAATGATCAAGGGGGAGATGCAAATGATCAAGACAAGGAGGATGAAGAACTAAGGCCGCCACACCCAAGAGTCCACCAAGCAATCCAACGAGATCACCCCGTCGACACCATCCTCGGTGACATTCATAAGGGGGTAACCACTAGATCTCGTGTTGCACATTTTTGTGAACATTACTCGTTTGTTTCCTCTATTGAGCCACACAGGGTAGAGGAAGCACTACAAGATACGGATTGGGTGGTGGCGATGCAAGAGGAGCTCAACAACTTCACTAGAAATGAGGTATGGCACTTAGTTCCACGTCCTAATCAAAATGTTGTAGGAACCAAATGGGTCTTTCGCAACAACCAAGACGAGCATGGTGTGGTGACAAGGAACAAAGCTCGACTTGTGGCCAAAGGATACTCCCAAGTCGAAGGTTTGGATTTCGGTGAAACCTATGCACCCGTAGCTAGGCTTGAGTCAATTCGTATATTATTAGCCTATGCTACTTACCATGGCTTCAAGCTTTATCAAATGGACGTGAAAAGTGCCTTCCTCAATGGACCAATCAAGGAAGAGGTCTATGTTGAGCAACCTCCCGGCTTTGAAGATAGTGAGTACCCTAACCATGTTTATAAACTCTCTAAGGCGCTTTATGGGCTCAAGCAAGCCCCAAGAGCATGGTATGAATGCCTAATAGATTTCCTTATCACTAATGGATTCAAAGTCGGAAAGGCCGATCCTACACTCTTTACCAAAACACTTGAGAATGATTTGTCTGTATGCCAAATTTATGTTGATGATATTATATTTGGGTTTACTAACGAATCTACATGTGAAGAGTTAGTAGGATCATGACACAGAAATTCGAGATGTCTATGATGGGGGAGTTGAAGTACTTCTTGGGATTTCAAGTGAAGCAACTCCAAGAGGGCACCTTCATTAGCCAAACAAAGTATACTCAAGATATCCTAAGCAAGTTTGGGATGAAGGATGCCAAACCCATCAAGACACCCATGGGAACCAATGGGCATCTCGACCTCGACACGGAAGGCAAGTCCGTGGATCAAAAGGTATACCGGTCGATGATAGGTTCTTTACTCTATTTATGTGCATCTCGACCGGATATTATGCTTTCCGTATGCAAGTGTGCAAGATTCCAAGCCGACCCTAAGGAAGCTCACCTTACGGCCGTAAAACGAATCTTGAGATATTTAGTTTATACTCCTAAGTTTGGGCTTTGGTATCCTAGGGGATCCACATTTGATTTAATTGGTTATTCCGATGCCGATTGGGCGGGGTGTAAATTTAATAGAAAGAGCACATCGGGGACTTGCCAGTTCTTGGGAAGATCCTTGGTGTCTTGGGCTTCAAAGAAGCAAAATTCCGTAGCTCTTTCTACCGCCGAAGCCGAGTATATTGCCGCAGGCCATTGTTGCTCGCAACTACTTTGGATGAGGCAAACCCTTAGGGACTACGGTTACAAACTAACCAAAGTTCCTCTTCTATGTGATAATGAGAGTGCAATTCGCATGGCGGATAATCCCGTTGAGCATAGCCGCACTAAACACATAGCCATTCGGTATCATTTTCTAAGGGATCACCAACAAAAGGGAGATATCGAGATTGCATATATTAACACTAAAGATCAATTAGCCGATATCTTTACCAAGCCACTTGATGAACAAACTTTTAACAAACTTAGGCATGAGCTAAATATTCTTGATTCTAGGAACTTCTTTTGTTGATTTGCACACATAGCTCATAAATATACCTTTGATCATATCTCTTTCCTATACTATGACTAATGTGTTTTCAAGTGAATTTCAAAGCAAGTCATAGGTGTATTGAAAGGGAATTGGAGTCTTCGGCAAAGACAAAGGCTTCCACTCCGCTCCATAACTCATCCTTCGTCGTCGCTCCAAGCCATTTCTCCAACGTTGGTATAATCTTCACTCGTATTTTATTTGCCAAAGGGGAGAAAGTAGTTAAAAGGGCTCTAATAACTCCGTTTTTGGCGATTTATGCCAAAGGGGGAGAGAGCATGAGCCCAAAGCAAAAGGACCGCACCACCACCTAATTTTAAAAAGAATTTCTCAATTGGTATGATTTTCAATTTGGTATCTCCTTGTGTTCAAAAAGGGGAGAGAGTAGTATTTTCAAAATCAATATCCTAAAACTCTCTTGAACACTAAGAGGAGGAATTTATCAAGGGGGAGTTTTGTTTAGTCAAAGGAAAAGCATTTGAAATAGGAGGAGAAAATTTCAAATCTTGTAAATGTTTCTCATGAGTCTTATTCATTTACCTTTGACTCTTTGCAAAAGACTTTGAAAAGAATTTCCAAAACCTTTGCAAAAACAAAACATGTGGTGCAAGCGTGGTCCAAAATGTTAAAAATTTAAGAAACAATCCATGCGTATCTTACAAGTATTTATATTGGCTCAATTATAAGTAACCTTTGCACTTATGCAAACTAGTTCAATTATGCACTTCTATACTTGCTTTGGTTTATGTTGGCATCAATCACCAAAAAGGGGGAGATTGAAAGGGAATTAGGCTTACACCTATTTCCTAAATGATTTTGGTGGTTGAATTGCCCAACACAAATAATTGGACTAACTAGTTTGCACTAGTCTATAAGTTATACAGGTGCCAAAGGTTCACACTTAGCCAATAAAAAGACCAAGAATTGGGTTCAACAAAGAGAGCAAGGGATAACCGAAGGCAGCCCTGGTCTGGCGCACCGGACTGTCCGGTGTGTCACCGGACAGTGTCCGGTGCACCACCGTACAGTGTCCGGTGCACCAGGGAACTCGACGACCAACTTCGCACCTTCGGGAATTTTCAGAGGCGCTTCGCTATAATTCACCGGACATGTCCGGTGCACACCGGACAGTGTCCGGTGCTTCAGAGGAGAGCGACTCTGAACTCGCCAGCTTCGGGAATCCGCTCCGGTATAATTCACCGGACATGTCCGGTGCACACCGGACTGTCCGGTGAGCCAGCGGAGCAACGACTACTTCGCGCCAACGGTCGTCTGCAACACATTAAATGCGCGCCAGCGCGCGTAGAGGAGCAGAGCACGCGCGGGTGGCACACCGGACAGTCTACAGGACTTGTCCGGTGCACCACCGGACAGCCAGGCGGGCCCACACGTCAGAGCTCCAACGGTCGGAACCCAACGGCCTGGTGACGTGGCTGGCGCACTGGACAGTGTCCGGTGGCACACCGGACTGTCCGGTGCGCCATGCGACAGCAGCCTCCACCAAACGGCTAGTTTGGTGGTTGGGGTTATAAATACCCCCAACCACCCCACATTCAAGTCATCCAAGTTTTTCACCTTCCAACTACTTACAAGAGCTAGGCATTCAATACAAGACACACCCAAGTGATCAAATCCTCTCCCAATTCCACAAAAGCTTTAGTGTTAAGTGAGAGTGATTTGTTGTGTTCTTTTGAGCTCTTGCGCTTGGATTGCTTTCTTTCTCATTCTTTCTTGAGATCAAATTCATCTGTAATTGAGGCAAGAGACACCAATCGTGTGGTGATCCTTGTGGGAACTTTGTGTTCCAAGTGATTGAGAAGAAAAGCTCACTCGTCTGAGGGACCGTTTGAGAGAGGGAAAGGGTTGAAAGAGACCCGGTCTTTGTGACCACCTCAACGGGGAATAGGTTTGCGAAAACCGAACCTCGGTAAAACAAATCCGCGTGTCACACTCTTTATTCGCTTGCGATTTGTTTTGCACCCTCTCTCGCGGACTCGATTATATTTCTAACGCTAACCCGGCTTGTAGTTGTGATTAATTTTGTAAATTTCAGTTTCGCCCTATTCACCCCCCTCTAGGCGACTTTCAATTGGTATCAGAGCCCGGTGCTTCATTAGAGCTTAACCGCTCGAAGTGATGTCGGGAGAACACGCCAAGAGGGAGATGGAGACTGGCGACAAGCCCATCGGCGACAAGCCCACTACAAGCCACGGGAAGGCTTCATCAGAAGAGTCCCGCAAGAAGGGGAAGGGGAAGGAGCACATCGGGGACTTTCAGGTACCCTAGGGGATCCACATTTGATTTAGTTGGTTATTCAGATGCCGATTGGGCGGGGTGTAAAATTAATAGAAAGAGCACATCGGGGACTTGCCAGTTCTTGGGAAGATCCTTGGTGTCTTGGGCTTCAAAGAAGCAAAATTCCGTAGCTCTTTCTACCGCTGAAGCCGAGTATATTGCCGCATGCCATTGTTGCGCACAATTACTTTGGATGAGGCAAACCCTTAGGGAATATGGTTACAAATTAACCAAAGTTCCTCTTCTATGTGATAATGAGAGTGCAATCCGCATGGCGGATAATCCCGTTGAGCATAGCCGCACTAAACACATAGCCATTCGGTATCATTTTCTTAGGGATCACCAACAAAAAGGGGATATCGAGATTGCATATATTAACACCAAGGAGCAATTAGCCGATATCTTTACCAAGCCATTAGATGAACAAACTTTTAACAAACTTAGGCATGAGCTAAATATTCTTGATTCTCGGAATTTCTTTTGATATTTTGCACACATAGCTCATTATTATACCTTTGATCATATCTCTTTCATGTGCTATGACTAATGTGTTTTCAAGTATATTTCAAACCAAGTCATAGGTGTATTGAAAGGGAATTAAAGTCTTCGACAAAGACAAAGGCTTCCACTCCACTCCATCAACTCATCCTTCGCCGTCGCTCCGAACAACTCTCCGACTTTGGTATATTCTTCACTCATATTTTGGTTGCCAAAGAGGAGAAAGTGGTTTCACAGGGCTTATATTTCACTCAAGTATCCGTTTTTGGCGATTCATGCCAAAGGGGGAGAAAGTATTAGCCCAAAGCAAAAGGACCACCACACCACCACCTAAAATTAAAATAACGTTTTTCAAATTGGTATCTTATTGTGTTCAAAAGGGGGAGAAAGTAGTAATTTCAAAAGTGGTGTTTTAAAACCCTCTTGAACACTAAGAGGAGGATCTTATATAGGGGGAGTTTTGTTTAGTCAAAGGAAAAGCATTTGAAACAGGGGGAGAAAATTTCAAATCTTGAAAATGCTTCTCAAAATCTTACTCATTTACCTTTGACTATTTGCAAAAGAACTTTGAAAAGAATTTACAAAGGTATTTGAAAAAACAAAACATGTGGTGCAAGCGTGATCCAAAATGTTAAAAATAAAGAGACAATCCATGCATATCTTATGAGAATTTATATTGGCTCAATTCTAAGTAACCTTTGCACTTACAATTATGCAAACTAGTTCAATTATGCACCTCTATACTTGCTTTGGTTTGTGTTGGCGTCAATCACCAAAAAGGGGGAGATTGAAAGGGAATTAGGCTTACAATTATGCATATCTTATGATTTTGGTGGTTGAGTTGCCCGACACAAATAATTGGACTAACTAGTTTGCTCTAGTCTATAAGTTCTACAGGTGCCAAAGGTTCACAATAAGCCAATAAAAAGACCAAGAAAAGGGTTCAAATAAGAGAGCAAAAGACAACCCGAAAGGCACCCTGGTCTGGCGCACCGGAGTGTCCGGTGTGCCACCGGACAGTGTCCGGTGCACCAGGGCACTCGAGGCTAAACTCTTCACCTTCGGGAAATTCAGAGGGCGCTCCGCTATAATTCACCGGACTATCCGGTGAGTCATCGGACAGTGTCCGGTGCACACCGGACTGTCCGGTGTGCCAGCGGAGCAACGACTACTTCGCGCGCAACGGTCGACTGCAACGCATTAAATGCAACGTTTGCGCGCGCAGAGGTCAGAGGATGCGCAGTTGGCGCATCGGACAGTCCACAGGACCTGTTCGGTGCACCACCGGATAGCCCAGAGGCCCCATAAGTCAGAGCTCCAAAGGTCGAACCCCAACGGTCTGCTGACGTGGCTGGCGCACCGGACAGTGTCCGGTGCGCCATGCGACAGCACACTTCCAACGGCCATTTTTGGTGGTTGGGGCTATAAATACACCAACCACCCCACATTCAATGGCATCCAAGTTTCTACACTTCTACACCTTACAAGAGCTATAGCATTCAATACAAGACACACCAAAGAGATCAAATCCTCTCCCAACTCCACACAAAGCTTTAGTGATTAGAGAGAGTGATTTGTTGTGTTCATTTGAGCTCTTGCGCTTGGATTGCTTCTTTTCTTTCTCATTCTTCTTGTCATCAAACTCAATTGTAACCAAGGCAAGAGACACCAATTGTGTGGTGGTCCTTGCGGGAACTTCGTGTTTCGTTTGATTGAGAAGAGAAGCTCACTTGGTCTAAGTGATCGTTTGAGAGAGGGAAAGGGTTGAGAGAGACCCGGTCTTCGTGACCACCTCAACGGGGAGTAGGTTTGCAAGAACCGAACCTCGGTAAAACAAATCATCGTGTCTCGCTCTTTATTTGCTCATGATTTGTTTTGCGCCCTCTCTCTCGGACTCGTTTATATTTCTAACGCTAACCCGGCTTGTAGTTGTGCTTAAGTTTATAAATTTCAGATTCGCCCTATTCACCCCCCCTTTAGGCGACTTTCAGTAGTATTGTTGATTGCCGGCCATCGTGCCATTGAATTATGTGTGGATGTCAGCCATCATGCTGATAGTTTTATTTGCAGGATTTCGAAACCTCCCCGTGCAGGGGAGATGCTGCCGAAATTTTCTGTTGCTAGGCTTCTGTTAGAGGATGGAGGACCGTGAGTGGATGTACACGGGCCGTAGAGGAAGGAACGATGTCACCAATGAATGGATTAGAAAGACCGATGATTTCGTGGAACGGGCATATGGCGAAGCTGCTAAAGGAGCGTGTCTAGTCCCATGCCCGTGGAGCAAATGTGCCAACCGGAAAAGAAAACCAAAAAAGGCCATGGTAGAACATATTTGGAAGAATGGATTTACGCCGGGCTATACTCAGTGGATATTTCATGGTGAAGCGCATCGTACGAGAGAGGAGGTGTTGAGACAACGTGTCGAGGATTATGACGCGGATGCGAGGGTAGCGGATATGTTGAACGACTATCAAGAGGCACAGTACACGGGAGGATGTATGGATGATGAGCCAGAGCCGACTGCAAAGGCATTCTACGACATGTTCGACGCGGCACAGAAGCCCCTTCACGGGCAGACAAAGGTTTCTCAACTGGATGCCATTGGGCGTGTAATGGCGTTCAAGTCGCAGTACAGCATGAGTAGAGACGCATTCGATGTCTTGTTGACGGTTATTGGGAGCCTGCTTCCGGATGATCACGTTCTGCCAAAGAGCATGTACGAGGCACAGAAACTCCTTCGTGCACTCAAGATGACGTATGAGCAGATTCATGCTTGTCCGAAGGGCTGCGTGCTATTTAGGAAAGAATACACGGAGGCAAAGTACTGTCCCAAGTGTAAATCGTCTAGGTTCATGGAGGTAGACTCCGGTGATGGACAGAAGAGGCAGCTCGACATCCCCTTGACAATCCTACGGCACCTTCCGTTCGTATCGAGGATCCAGTGTCTGTACATGACAGAGGAATCCGCGAAACAGATGACATGGCACAAAAATGGAAAACGATACAATCCTGACAAGATGGTGCACGCATCCGATGGTGAAGCATGGAAACACTTTGATGCCATTCACCGTGAGAAAGCCGAAGAGGCTCGTAATGTACGTGTTGCGTTGGCCATAGATGGGTTCAATCCCTATGGAATGAGCGCTGCCCCGTACACATGTTGGCCCATGTTTGTTATCCCAATCAATCTCCCCCTGGTGTGTGCTTTCAAAGGCAGAATATATTCATGTCGTTGATAATTCCCGAACACCCTAGGAATAAAATGGGCATGTACATGGAGCCTTTGATCGATGAATTGGTACGTGCCTGGGAGGAAGGGGTATGGATGTATGACCGAGCTACGAAGACAAACTTCAAAATGAATGTTTGGTACCAGTACTCCATGCATGACTTACCGGCGTATGGGCTATTCTGCGCCTGGTGTGTTCATGGTAAGTTCCCATGCCCAGTTTGCAAGGAAGCACTCAGTTTCATTTGGTTGAAAAAGGGTGGCAAATATTCGTCCTTCGATAAACATCGACAATTTCTCTCTGCTGACCATCCATTCCGCCTAGACATCAAGAACTTTATGAAAGGTGTCATAGTGATAGACCGCCCACCTGCAACGATGACTGGTGCCGAAATTCGTCAACAGATAGATGGGCTCGTGGCCAATACAGAAGGTGGTTTTGTGGGATATGGTGAGCAGCATATGTGGACACATAAGTCTGGTGGCTTGACTCGGCTCCCCTATTTTGACGACCTGCTCCTTCCACACAACATTGACGTGATGCACACTGAAAAGAATGTTGCCGAGGCACTGTGGGCAACAATTATGGACATTCCTGATAAGTCAAAGGATAACGTGAAGGCAAGAGTGGATCTGGCAGCGTTATGTGATAGACCAAACCTAGAGATGAAGCCGCCAAGTGGCAGAAAGACGTGGAGAAGGCCTAAGGCCGATTTCGTCCTAAGCAGGGCCTAGAAGAAGGAAGTACTTCAGTGGATCAAGATGTTGATGTTCCCTGATGGGTATGCAGCTAACCTGAGTAGGGGGGTGAACTTATCTACTATGCGAGTCTTAGGGATAAAGAGTCATGACTTCCACATATGGATTGAACGGATTCTTCCTGCGATGGTTCGAGGCTATGTCCCTGAGCATGTCTGGCTAGCGCTTTCAGAGTTGAGCTATTTCTTCTGTCAGCTTTGTGCAAAAGAGTTATCTCGGACCGTGGTTGCAGACTTGGAAAGATTGGCACCCGTGTTACTGTGTAAGCTTGAGAAGATATTTCCACCCGACTTCTTCAATCCAATGCAGCATTTGATTCTTCATCTCCCCTATGAGGCACGAATGGGGGGGGCCCGTGCAGGGACGTTGGTGCTATCCAATCGAGAGATGTCTAAAGACTATTCGAAAGAAATGTAGAAATAAATGCAAAATCGAGGCTTCCATTGCAGAGGCATACATTCTAGAGGAGGTCTCAAACTTCACAACAACTTATTATGGTGACAAACTGCCGAGCGTGCATAATCCACCCCCTCGTTACAATGATGGCGACAATGAATCGAACCTTAGCATACTTTGAGGCCAACTCGGAAGCGCAAGTGGCTCGACCACCAAGACCCTGACACATGAAGAGTGGCAGCATATCATGCTATATGTATTGACCAACCTTGAAGAGGTGACGCCATACATGGAACAATTTATTCATGAATTCTGGCGTCGATCAAGGGACCCCACTCCACAGGAATATGACACTCTTCTTAGAAAGGGTGCGAGAAATGGGTTGCCCGATTTCATTTCCTGGTTCAAACGTAAGGTACGTGCTTAGTTTGTAAAAGAGATACGTCTTTGAACTCAATTTAGCGACTTTTAACTTGCGAATACTTGCAGGGCCAAAGAGATCCGTCTATGAGTGTCGAGTTGAGACAAGTAGCCAACGACTTTGCTTATAGGGTCAAGAAATATTCTGGGTATGACGTCAATGGATACCGTTTTCGCACAACAAACTATGACAAAAGTCGGCCCAATCGGAAAACAACGTGTTCTGGAGTCTTTACGCCCGGCCTTGACAATGTCGATTATTATGGACGAATCGAAGAAATATATGAGCTCAATTTTTATGGTTCCAAACCTCTTACTCCAGTGATATTCAAATGTCATTGGTTTGACCCTCAAGTGACGAGACGGACACATTCTAATCTTGGGATAGTCGAAATTCGACAAGATTCCACCTTAGCAGGAGACGATGTCTATATCATGGCCCAACAGGCCACACAAGTGTATTATCTCCCATATGCGTGCCAAACGAAAGAACATCTTAAGGGTTGGGATGTTGTGTATAAGGTATCGCCACACAGGAGGTTACCTGTTCCTAACGATGAAGATTACAACTTAGACCCGGACACATATGATGGAGAGTTCTTCCAAGAAGATGGGCTAGAAGGGAAATTTGAGATAGACTTAACCGAAACTATCGGAATGGACGTAGATATTGAAATGATTGTTGATGAGGAGGATGATGAGGTGCAAAATGATAATGACTTAGTAATCCTTGAAGGCAATGACATTAATGACGAGGTTGCGTCTTCCGATGGTGTTGAGATTGAAATGGTTGATAGTGATGATGAGAGTTATGATCCGGCTAACCCCGACACATATGAAGATTATTTTTAATCGATGTAATGCTATATGACTTTTTATTTCGCACCTGTTTTTAAATACATCTTTTTATATGTGCTTATTTGTTTACTCTTAATTGCAAGTTTTTGGACAAATATGGTCGACGGTAATTGGCTGAGTAGGAGGAGGAGGGGGAGGAGGAGTAGGACGGCAGACGAGGCAGACCAGCAGCAGGCGGCGCAGCAGGACGACCTTGTCCAGCAGCAGGCGGCGCCTCAGGTCGATGACGACCAGCAGCAGGCGGCGCAGCAGGACGACCTTGTCCAGCAGCAGGCGGCACCTCAGGTCGACGACGACCAGCAGCAGGACGACGACGACCAACAGCAGGATGCCTCAGGTTCTGGCGCCTCAGGATCGAGGAGCATCTACCTGCGAGGTCCCACGAGTCTTCCTCAGCGTCTCATACTTCGGGACGGGCGGCCGCTGATTCGGCCGGAAGGGGAGAGGTATGTAACTTTATGTTCTTCATTCTTGTTCATAATATGTGTTCAAAATCATAATATAAACTAATACTTTTTATTTATCACTTGGACAGGTCTTGGACGGTTGTGGATTATGCTGGGGGTCATCGTCGCCCCCCCAATGGCATCCTCGGCCTGCTGTGCAGGGAACACTTCCCTGGACTGGTGGAGTACGCCAGAGTGATGGGCCTAGCCTTCACCTTCAACCACTACGCCGTCGCCCCCGATGCAGTAGACCGGGACGGCCGGGAATTCAATAACAAGGCGGAGCGGGTGAAGCAAGAGTTGTGGGTAAGTCTTAGTATAATGTAAAATATGTCGCATTCGTTGCAAATTCTTGAAATAATGTATGGATACATCATTTTTGTATGCAGGATTTCTTCAGATGCGAGGCTGGATACGAGGCTAGGGCGGATGTGGTGGCCACCACGAGCTGTAAGAAGCTCGTCGTAAACATGCACTATGAGGCCCGAATCCAGGCCTTCGTCACCTACCACGGCTTCGTCCTTAGGGAGAGGGTGACCAAAACTCAAGCCCGAACCATGTCGTTGACCAGGGACCAGTACCTGCAGATAAAGTCATGCATGTTTGGTACCAGTACTCCATGCATGAATTTTATTTTATCTTCTGATATGCACTTTACGTGTTTACTTTGTAGATGATTCCACATTGGTGCACCGCACATCCTCTGTGCTGGGAGCAGATGGTGGATAGGTGGTGTTCGGCTGAGTGGGACGAGGCGCACACCGCTAGCCGGGAACGGCGTATGATGATGCAAGATCCCTCCCACCACCAAGGCAGCCGGAGCCTGGGCCAATATACCGAAGCATGGGTACGCCCTTTTTTTATTTAGGTATATAGCACTAGATTAGATATGATTTCTAACTATCTCGTTGGTTTTCTTGCAGTCGGCGTCACATGGTGGCCGGCCTTGCTCCACATTCTCGGCCTATGCTATGGCCCATAAGGGCAAGGCGACGTCCGACGTCACCTACAACCCGGATGACGGGCTCGAGGCCTACACCAACCCTGTCGTCTACAACCGCCTTCCGACTACATCGCCATGGCGCAGGAGGTCCATGGACCAGACTATGATCCAAGCACCCAGCCGATCGACCCCGATATGCTCATGAGGGTCGGAGGAGGCAAGAGACATGGGCGGTACTGGATTGCCAACGGGGCAATCGACTCGTCCTCCACTCCCACTCTGTCTCAGGTGTGGGCAAGTAGCACGGGCTCGAGTCCAGCCATACGACCTCGGCACGACAGCTCACAGCTTCGCATACAGCAACTCGAGGTTAGTGCTTCTGTAACTCGTCATTCCTTGAGTTATATACCTTCTCTTTGAGTTACTATAACGTTGGCTTGTAGTATTACAGACCCAACTAGAAGAAGAGAGGAGGGAACGTCAAGAGATGGAGGCGAGGATAATGGTGGAGCGGGTGGCGACTGATCAGAGGATGGCAGTTATGTTCCAGTACATGCAGAACCTTAGCGCGTCATAGGGTTTCGCTCCGCCACCTCTATTATTCCCTGTAGTTGACCCTGCTGTGTTCCATACTCCTGTGAGTATCAAAATTGTAGTTAGATGTTGGTAATGCATCTGGTATAACACATGCAATCTCTTCTCTGTGCAGGGCCAATCTGGGGCTGCATCCAACAACCCTCCTGAAGGGTTCAGCCCAACGCAGCACCAGACCAACCACCCACCTCCATGAGTTTTATGTTTTCAGTGTTGAATACTTATGACTGTGTGTTTGAAGACTTCAAAACTTGTGTTAAATACTTATGTTTGTGTTGGATACTTATGTCAGAGCTTGAGACGTATGAGACTTATGTTTGTGTTGGATACTTGTGTTGAACACTTATGTTTGTGATAAATATTTATGTTTGTGTTGGCTATTTATGTTTGTGATGATATCTGTGATGTATATATGTGATATATATGTGATATCTTTTGTTTGTGTGGATGGAATATAAAAAACAAATAAAAAGGTGCCTACTGGTCACTTTGCTGAGTGTTACACTCGGCAAAGAGGTTCTTTGCCGAGACCATAGCACTCGGCAAAGAATCAAGACCTGGGCACCGATATAGGATCTTTGCCGAGTGTAATGTCTCTGACACTCGGCAAAGAGACACGCTTTGCCAAGTGCCGTACGTAGCACTCGGCAAAGAACCTGACATGAGGACCCTCCCTCGGGTTCTTTGCCGAGTGTCCCAGATGGCACTCGACAAA
The DNA here is from genome assembly GCF_902167145.1 of Zea mays. Lineage (NCBI taxonomy): Eukaryota > Viridiplantae > Streptophyta > Magnoliopsida > Poales > Poaceae > Zea > Zea mays. The sequence continues at coordinate 246,053,640 of NC_050096.1, read as the reverse complement.
GATTGATTTTTTGTCGAGTGCTGCTGGGCAGACACTCGGCAAAGGTAACTCCTTTGCCGAGTGTCATCTGTGATAATCGGCAAAGACGTCGTCTCCGTCACCTCGTCGCCGTAACGGCTGCTTTTCTTTGCCGAGTGCTCCCTGGCACTCGGCAAATTGCTGAGTGCCCGAGAAAAAAATACTCGACAAATAAGGCTTTACCGATGCACTGTGTGCCGAGCCTTCTTTGCCGAGTGCGACACTCGACAAAGTCTTTGCCGAGTATTTTTAAGGCTTTGCCGAGTGCTTCAGACACTCGGTAAAGGCGTCGATTTCGACAGTGAACGTGGCCTTGCTTGTGCACGCTAAAATGAAGGCGATTACGGTGGCGCTGTGTCACTCGGCGGTTGTGACACGGTGCATTGCGTGCCTCGATATTGGCGCTGGAATCGGATGATACACAATCCGTCTGTTTGGTTGGGCGCGTCCATGGGTGCATGGCCCATCAGATGCAAAAACAAAATAAATCACGTGTTTGGTTGACTGAACTTGTGTTTGGGTCAGGCCACGCTTGTGCAAATTCACGGTCTCGTCCAGGCCCGCCAGATACGGCCGATTTGTGCGTTCCTGGAGAGCCAGGATGCGCTCGGCATTCGCGGCGCGCAGTCACGCGCTAGGGTTTCCATCTCGTCTCGCCTTCCCCAGTCTCCTCTCCCCCTCGAGCTCTCCCTCCCTGTGGGCCGCGCCCGAGTCCCCGCGCCGCTCCCTCCACGCGTCCCCCTCGTCCACCACCTCCTGGGGCGGCGCCGCCTGGGAGAAGGTGCGCGTCGGCGCGCATCAGGCGCTCCGGGGGCCACTCCGTCCTCGTCACGGGAGCCGCGGGGTTTGTCGGCTGCCACGCGGCCGCCGCTCTCCGCCGCCGAGGGGACGGCGTGCTCGGCCTAAACAACTTCAACGACTACTACGACACAGCTCTCAAGCGCGGCCGCGCCGCGCTCCTCGCCCGCTCCAGGGTCTACGCCGTCCACGGCGACATCGCCGACGCGGAGCTCCTCGCCAAGCTGTTCGACGTCGTGCCCTTCACGCACGTTCTCCACCTTGCCGCGCAAGCCGGCGTGCGGCACGCGCTCGTGCACTTCACCCGTGCCTGTTACACAGCTAGTGGATTTGCTAGAGAAATTGCTCAAAGTGAAGGCTGTGAGGAAGGTTGTTAAGATGCCAAGAAATGGAGATGTGCCATACACGCATGCCAATGTAAGCCTTGCGCAGCGGGAGCTTGGTTACCGGCCATCCACAGATCTGCAAACAGGGCTCAAGAAGTTTGTGCGGTGGTATCTCCTGACGGTGTGTATCAGAATTCTACATCCATTCCTTAATTCATCGGGCTCATTTTGATCAGCAAATTGTGAAAGTGGAACAGAAGTTAAGAAACACTCACTAGGTAGTCATCATAATTCAAAAGTCTGGTGCTTCTCTTTGCTGCCTCCTAGCTGAGCATTTAATTCCTAGTTCCATTAGTTGGTTATTAGGGTGACACTGTTCCGAAGATTTTTTATGTCATGGGTTTTGGGGGATGGCACTCTATTGCATAGACTACCATAGATTCTTTTAGTGACTTTTTGTACCACGGGAGAGAACTAAGTATATCATGACTTGCTTTTGTTCAATTGAAGTAGCAATGGTCAGCAATTTGTCTATGTTAATACGCTTGTTTTGCTGGCGTGCATACTTTTTATCTGTATGGGTGCTAGTGCTACATGTGCTCACTTGCGCAGCAGCTGCGTTGCAAACTTATTTTCGCCATTACAATCTTAAGATCTTATGTGTACATTTCAGGACTTGGGTAAGGAATTTTATGTCATGAAGTGTGTTTTTAGGTCATACAATAAACCATTTGGTTATTGAGGTCTTTCAATGCATTATTTTTCTTGTTAGTTGTGATTAACATTACTAGAATTATTTAAGATTTGTAATGGTGTTAGAAATTCTCTTGTTGGTAGTTACTACTTATTCCGTTCCAAAATATAGTTCTTTGTAGCTCACTTTTTTCTGTCCACATTCGAATCAAATGATAATGAATATAGACATATGTACAAACTACATTCATCTGTTACTTAATGAATATATGATTAATCTAAAACGAATTATATTTTGAAACGGGGGAGTACTTTATTGGTGTGAATGGTATCACTCGAACTGTTGAGTATGTCAAATGATATATGGTTTAGTTTAGGCACTACAAATATCTTTCTTACCTGTCTGATTACAGGCATGAGCCAAATGAAGCAATGCTTACTATTCAGGCACTTATAGTTGTTCACATGCTTTGTTAAGATACTCCATCGACCCCTTTATTGGTATTATATGTGGCTTTTTAGGGATTGATTTGTGGGAAGATAAACTTTTTGGTGTTTGAGAACTAAGAACAGATACTCCTATCTCTGTCCTTTGTCACTGTCTAGTAGCTGGCTGCACTATCTAGTAGCTGGTTTTTGGTGTTTGAGAACATATAAGCCAATTGAGTGATTGTTTGCAAGGCGAGGTATTTTCTGTAGGCAAAATAGAAATTTGATTGTATTCTAATGACATGAGGTATTTTCTGTAGCTGCAATATCTTTAATGATAGAAAGAGAGACCAAAATTTGAATTTATATATCTACAATTTGATTGTATTTACCGGCTGACGCCAGCTGGGATTTTTTTGGATAAGTTATTGTAATTTATAATTGTATAAATTTGGATTTATGTAATTTATGGCGTTGTAATTTATGACGTTGTAATTTTAGAAATGTAGTTGAGTAGTGCAACTTAGAGCTAAATCCATGCAACTTACCTAAAACAGCAAACCAAACATGGGTTGTGTTGATCCTGGCTAATTTGGAACAAACAACCAAACAAGAGAAGTATTTTGGTTTGCATCAATACATACAGGCTAAGCCCATCCTGCATCTAGGCTTGGACCAGGATCTGTTGATCCCAACAACCAAACATGCGGAATGCAACCACGCTTTGCTGTCTCTCCTCGTGCTCGTGAGGGGAGTGATTGTGTCTTGGCACATACTGCTACCTTGTCACGGCGAAGGAGGCAATCAAGTGAGGTAATCCAAGGTCGGCCAAGCAAGCGTGCATGCGCAGTACTGTGGAAAAAGAGAAGAAGATCGAGCGAGCAGCAGCTATATATATATATAGAGAGAGAGAGCTAGCGCGCACCGTGCAGATGATCGATATGACCCTATGAACATGACGAACCATGCATGCATGCGTGCATTTGATTAACTGACCACCAGCTGCATGCAAGACGCAATGAATGAATGCAATTACTGCATGAGCACGAACGATGATGCAGGTGAGTGCATGCTGGAAGCAGGATCTGATCTCATGATCTCAGATATGCTTGCATGTTGCTGCATGCCACTGGGCAAACCCATGGATGCATGCAATGCAAGAGGGAATGAGATATCATAGCTTTGCTTGCTTTGGCCCCATGCAACAAAAATGCATGCAGTGGTGGTGCTTTCGGCTGCTTGCTGGATGCCTAGCTTTCGGGGTTCTAGACTTCTATAGGGTAGTAGCTCAGCTAGGAGAAGAGTGCGGCATCGATCTAGCTAGCTACCTAGGTCGGGCTTTACGGCAGCCATGCATGGACGACGATCCATCCATCCATCCATCTCTCTAGCTCGTCTCCTCTCTCTGCAGCTAGCTCGTAGTACGTACCAAGTGTCATGTCGTCCTCTCTCTCTCCTTTGCTTTGCTTTTGTTCAGTCACCTCCATGCCCAAATTAAAGGGTGCACGCTGACGCGCTGTCATGGATCATCGGCCATTTCGATCTCGCATGCATTGGCCGCCGGCCCACACGCAGACCTGCGGTCATGCATGGGCGCTGACGTACGTACATGCATGCCACCGACCTCATCAACCTTTTTTCTGAAGAATATACTCGGCGTGTTCACTGAAATGCGTGTCACTAGGCTTTTGTAACTTTAACCGTTGTGCCCGTTGTTGTGTGCCAAAAACAAATTGCTTTTGCTCGCGCTGTCACGTGAATCGAATTAAACAGGCGGCGAGAGACTGAGATCATTGTTGATGGTTTTGAGTTGCATGCATATACCACTCGTAAAGAAAGAGTTTCTCCTGGCGTCATTTCTTCGATTTACACAGATGGGTTTCAGAACTGTCGGTGTGAACGATCAGCCAGCCGGTTGGCCTAAAGTTAGTTATCGCTACATGCAAGTTTTTAGACGGTTGGCCTAAATGTATTGTTGGATACTTGATTTCAACTCTCTAGAGGCGTTAAGAATCAAGACGACACAAGTTAGAAATATGGACCTTCGTCCTGAGCTTTGAAGTGTTAATGCGGATGACAAAGGTCTTCGTCAGGTGGAAATGTAAAACGGAAATGATGTGTAATTGAATAACACAACCCAATGATGTTATTGGTCACTTGTTCTCAATTGCTATACACAGTTCAAAACAAGGCAACACGGTGTTAGAAAGGCAAACATTCTTCGTCCTCAAGCAATTATCCCTTCGGGACAACTCCTTCGAAGACGAAGGTTAAGACCTTAACTTGATAGATTGTTTAATAGGAGATACGAAGAAGTTATAAATGTCAACTCATCTTCAATATTTCAATATCTCATTTATCCCTTATCATTTAATAGATTTGCAATCATACCTTTGGCTCTACAAAGTGAATGAGAACGAAGGTGCTCTAGAGAAATAATTACACGAGGCAATTATCCAGTCTACCAAAAAGGCACTTTATGCAGAGTACTGTTCATCTATTTATAGGAGATCGTACAACTTCGTATGAAATTACATGTGTGCCCATAAAAACAGTACATGTGATTCTCAACTAATGTAAGGGCAATATTGTCTTTTGCACTTAGTATTCTGGATGACTCCTTCTCCTGACTTCGTTACCTTATGTTCGTTATGAGGAAGCTAGCTTCTTCGTCCTTCTCTTCAATCTGCATTGAAGGTGTTTCGGCTTCGAAGCTCCTGCAACGCTTAATAACATATCGATAACCAATAGTTAAGTGTGTTTTTGAGGACCTTCGAAAGACAAAGGCCCCCAATAGTAGCCCCTCGCAGTACTAGTTTGTTTCCTTCTAACAAACTCAAACTGCAAAAATAACGGAGGCCTTATGCCGAAGGTCCAAAAAACACCTTCAATATATACGGTCATGGTAAAATATATGTTATGTTATTTAGCTGCCCAACTGCTTTGAGCCCTTTAAATTGCATTTGCATTTTAGCTTAGGTTTTTTCTTTAGTTTGAGCTGATATGGATGAAGGTAAGAGGAGTGAGGACGCTACATTGGCTAGGTTTTATGAAGCTATGGAAAGGACCAATGTTGAAAAAAATAACCGATGATATTTTAGCTGGGCTCTCTGAAGATTCTGAGGACAACTAGGATTTTGATGTTGACAGTGGTAACGATGATGCCGAAGATCGGCCGTGGAGGCCAAGTCACGTGAACTTCGAGAAATCTACCGTGAAGAAAGGGCATGTTGAGGCCATGAAGGGTAGGTACTTTCATGATGTATCTATAGTGAGAACTGGAGGAGAAAACGTGTTCCTCTTCCCGAGAAAGATCAAGTGGTGGTTTTCCGAAGCTTTATGAAAGCTGGACTGCGCTCCCCCCTGCACAAGATGTTGGTTAAAGTCCTGCAAAAGTTTGAAATATTTCTTCACCAACTCAGTCCTGAAGCTTTGATTAGAGTTGGAGTCTTCATCTGGGCAATAAGGAGCCAAGGACTGGAACTAGATGCCGATTGCTTTTACAATATTCAAGAGCTGTCCTATCAGATGAAGGCTACTGGAAAAGCGTAGTATCACAATAACTTTGGTTGTTATACCTTCGTATACCAATCAGATGCCAGGCATCCCGTGCCAACCTTTCGGAAGAAACGACCAGGCTCATGGATGAAGGAGTGGTTTTACATGAAGAATGACTTGAACAAGAGAAGTGATGTTAGGGATGTGATCCAGTGGACTATCCGAATAAAGAGACCAATTATTGTGAACATAGAAAAATCTCAAGCTTGTCTGGCAGCGTTTAATGTTGTGTGTGGTTACATCAGTACTAGAGACTTGGTGCAGGAGCACATAGCCTTCAAGGTACGACCCCTGGCTGCTGACTGGGAAATGCTAAAGGACACTAGGGCTGGTTCGAGTCAGAGTGCTGGAAGAAGTAGTTTGTTGTATCTGAGGTATACTTATCCTTATGGAAATCAATTCGACGAACCAGATGACGAATGGCTTGATGCCATCGAAGCAACTCATGATGAGTTGTTAGGGGCCTATACCAAAGCTGAGGACAAAGCTATGAATGTTGCCTTTGGTGCCCGAGGAAAAAGAAGATTAAATAGAGTTTTTGATGCCATTGAGTTCATTTACCCTGATTACTGTTTCCCTGCTCGAAAAAGGGGCTAAAGAGAAAAGGTGCTCTAAAGAAAGTAAAAAATTCTAACCCATCGGCCAAGGTCATATTATGCGGGGAGAGCAGCAGAACTGCCTGCCTTGCCAGCTGATGAAGCTAGCAAGGCAAAGACTGTGAGTACTTTTCCTTCGAAGGTAATGGTTTTTATTTTTTGTTTAACTCTGAACTAGCTTGTTGGTATCCTTATTAAATTTTGGAACTTTTGAATAGGAGCAAGAGGAGATCGAGAGGAAAACATCTACTGAAATATCCAAGGCTGACATGGAACTGAAGATGCCAAAACTCTTGAAAGTGCAAGAGCAAATGGAGGTGCAAGAGCAGCTGAAAGCGACATCTGCCCCGGCAGGAACTCCTAAAAAAGGAAAAAGAATGGCTAATGTGCTAGAAGTTGTTTTGAGGCCTATGAAGATAGCGTCACCTGCACCACCGAGGGTTTCCAGAGACATAGTCGATGAACCAAAGATGACTATTAGAGTAGACATTACTTCTAATTTGGGTGAGACTGGACCTTCAGGATCTATTTCACCAGGACAGAAATCTGATAGCCTACCAGAGAAAGTAGTGTTGCCAACACCCGAAGCGACGTCATTTGAAGATCTTGAATACATTATTTGCCATGCTTCGGGTAAACAACTGACTAAAGAGCAAATCACCAAAGTGCAACATTATGCTCGAGACTTAAGTTATCCTCGAGGTTCCTTAGTATATGGGGGGCAATGATGAAGATGATTATCTATACTGTCTTCCAGATAATAAAGAGATCGATGTATGTCGTGAAATGATGGACAACATGGGATATCCGAAGCTTGAGCTCGGGCTATCCACAATGTTGAAGGATCATTGTGCGGATTGCCTAGCATATAAAAATTTAAAGGTTTGTGTTCACTCTTCTCTTCTACGTTTGGTGATTACTTGAATATTTTTCTATATTATTTACTCATTCTACCTTTGCTGCCGCCAGGGGCTTATTTTGAGCAAAGCTTTGAAAGCACAGAAGGATGTCGAAGATGAAAGCACTCGAATAGCCTTCGGAAATTTACGTTCTGAAGTTATAAACCTTCTTCACGACGCCATTGAGAAAGATAAAATCCTGCTTTCTTTGATCGGCAGATTGAAAGAAAGCCAAGCTGAACTGGCTAAGTTTTCCAAAGAGAGTTCAATAGTTAGAAAACTAGAAGAAGAAATAAAGCTGATTCAAAGCGTATTGCTGATCTATAATCTGCACTATCAGCCTTGGTAGAACTACACAAATCTGAGGTATCAAGGCTAGAAGAAAAGCTTGATGAGTTTAACGAAAATTTGGAAGTCAAAAAGGAAAAACGTGAAATAGCCGAAATTGAACGGAACAGAGTTCAAAAGAATGTTGAAGAGCTTTGGTTATCAAAACAGCAAAGTTTTTCTGTTGCCGCGCAATGCTGTGATAAACTGAAGAAAATGTTTGCCAATGTCGTTGCAATTTCAAATTAGCAAAATCTTATTCGCGACTACAAACATGTTGTGTATCGTACTTCCTCAATAGGTACTTGCATTTAATTTGTAGCAACTGACATAACAAGCGGGCATCTAGATGCCATCCTTTGGGATGTCGCCTTCGGAACTTGAATCGCTGCCTCCACCACCGCTTCCACCTTTGCCACATTTCCCTTTGGTTCATCTAGCTCATGTATTCATTGATGTGCTGATATATGTGTGTGTGTGTTACAAATGAAGAACTTAGCGGTTAATTAATATCCAAATATGTGTTATAGGGTTTCGAGACACCTCCTACTTCGGTTGCCGCAGTTGGAGATGGATGTAGCCAAGACGACGCCTCGGTTTCATGGGTGAACAACCTTTTCACCATCTAGAGTCTAGGCAAAGGAAGTGGACACAACTCCAACCAACTAGGTGATAGATATTTGTGATGTGGATGTGGAGGAGAATGACTTCAAACTACGTGATGTGCAACTATGACGATATTTGAATGAATGTGGATCTATATGTGATGTTGAAATATATATGTGTTTGCGTGAATGGGAATGTGAATGTGGTTGTGGTTGTGAATGTGTTGGAAATGAGATTGTGTATGTGAAAATGTGGTTGTGAATTGTTGGTTGAGCTGGTGTATGTGAGAATGTGATTGTATGTATGAAATATGTGGGTGTATGAATTATGTTGTATGTAAATTATGGCAATTAACGAAAAACGTATGCTCGATGGCCTAGCTAGGCTGACGGACATAAGTGTAAAATGTCCGAAGGTTTCTATTGAGCCATCATACATACCACAAAATTATGTCTGATGGCTTGCATGCAACCGTCGGTGATAACTATATTATGCCTGATGGTCTACGTGTAGGTTGTCGGACATAACTCTGTGGGTCCCACTAGTTGCCATTACGGCCTTCAACGACTTTAATTGTCGATGGGCCTTGGAGACTATTGGACATAGCTTATGTCCGACGACAGTTATCGGAAATAACCTTATTTTTGACCATTTAGAACCAACAGACACTTGTCATCGGACATAAGCCAAAAGTCGTCAGAAATAACTTATGTCCGACATTATATGGGTTATGTTCGATGGCTTATGCCATCGGAAATTTTTGGCTTAGGCCCTTGGAGGCCGTCAATGTAGTGGACACATAGCGGGGTCGAGATCCACCATAGTCCAAGGGGTGGAAGCGGTAGAGTTCAGTGTGAGACGTGTTGTGGATGCAGAACACCGGCGAAGCTTGTGGCACCGGAGTTGACGAAGAAAGGGCTCGGGTGGAAGCGGAGTGTCTTCTGCAAGCTTCAATGGCAGGACCATGGCACTGGTGGAACAGTCACATGACTCAGGTGGCTGGGATCTTGAATTGAAATGAGCAGGGCATATAGGGGGTCAAGTTTTATACCCCCTGAAGCATTGATGAAGGGGGGCGACAACAAGGGCATCGTGACCGGGGTCTCCGTTGAATGTTGGTGAAGCCGTTTACGGTTATGGATCGGGCATCCTAAGGAGGCAATGTGGTTGGGGGCTGAGGCAATGGTGTGAGGTCTCCTCTACCGGATGACAAGCTCGGGAGTGGCACTTTAGCCTGGTAGAGACGTGATTGGCGGCAGCATGCGCATCAGTGAATAGAGAGGTGGAGCAGAAGATCAAGAATAATAGGCTGGGTTCGATTATTAGTGGCTCACGCACGACACGTGAGGGGCCGACGCTGACAAGTGAGGCCCGATTATCTGTAGAGCGAGAGCAGGAATACACGATTGTTGGCTCGAATGCCTTTGGGCCGACTATTGCACTGTTTTGTTCTTTTCTATTTTCAAAATTAGAATTTAAGTTTATTTTTCAAATTGAAATCAATTGAATCTAAATCACTTCAAGTTTTTTCCAAGAAAATCATAATAAAATAGAGAAACATTTTAGCAAAGTTTGGACTAAATTTAAGGTGAGAATTTTTATAAAAAATAATTTTCCCTTTCTCTATTTGTGAAAAATATGGACACACATGTTTAAAATGAAAAGAATTCAAATTTATCTCTAAAATTTGTGACATGTTTGTGTATATTCATTGTGATTTTTCTGCAATACAAGTAGGGTGTTACAAATAGGGGTGGTAATGTGCTCTAGATTTTACACTATAAACCTAAAATTTAATGATCTAATGAGGTTAGAATCGGGCTTTATTTCTATTCATTTTAACTAGAAATAATCAAGTACTCTAACTTACCGGCAGGCATGCAGCTTTATTTGGCATGCATAGAGCTACTAACGTACGTAACGTTTGTAAGGCTGACATCAGTGTGGATCAATGGATGCATGGTTAAGGTTTTTTCCTTCTTCTCATGAATAAAGATATCACTACCGGAATCGACGGTTTTTTCGAGTGCCTGAAGCACTCGGCAAAGCCTTAAAAACACTCGGCAAAGTCTTTGCCGAGTGTCGCACTCGGCAAAGAGGGCTCGGCACACAGTGCATCGGCAAAGCCTTCTTTGCCAAGTACTTTTTCTCGAGCACTCGTCAAAGTGGTTTGCCGAGTGCTAGAGAACACTCAGCAAAGAAAAGCAGCCGTTACGGCATCGGGTGACGGAGACGGCGTCTTTGCCGAGTGTCCCAGGTGACACTCGGCAAAGGAGTTTACCTTTGCCGAGTGTCTGCCTGACAGCACTCGGCAAAGAATCCGCCAGAGAGGTCCCCATGTCAGGTACTTTGCCGAGTGCTTGGTATGGCACTCGGCAAAGCGTGCTTCTTTGCCGAGTGCCAGAGCCATTACACTCGGCAAAGAACCTATACCGGTGCCCAGGTCTTGGTTCTTTGCCGAGTGCTATGGTTCTAACACTCGGCAAAGAGGTTCTTTGCCGAGTGTTACACTCGGCAAAGTGACCAGTACACATCTTTTTTATTTGTTTTCCCTATTCCATCCATCCAAACAAAAGATATTTCACAGATATCACATATATACATCACAGATCATCACAGACATATATAGCCAACACAAACAGTATTAACACAAATTCTGACATAAGTATTCAACATAAGTTGAGAGGTTCTCAACACAAACAGTATTAATAGAAGTTCAGAAGTATCAACACAAGTTCACAAGCTCTAACAAGTATTCAACATAAGTTTTGTGTTTGAAACACTAAAAACATAACTCTCATGGAGGTGGGCGGTTGGACTGGTGCTGCGTTGGGCTGTACCCTTCATGAGGGTTATTAGATGCCGCCCCAGATTGGCCCTTCATAGAGAATAGATTGCATGTGTTATACCAGATGCATTACCAACATGTAACTACAATTTTGATACTCACAGGAGTATGGAACAGAGCAGGGTCAACTGCAGGGAACAATGGAGGTGGCGGAGCGAAACCCTGTTGAAAGTGCATTCATCCCTTTTGTGAGTTTTGGTGATTTGGATAACAACACATTTAAAGGTCTAACAAGTTTGCTAAGTGTTGAACAGGAAATTCAGTATGATGAACATACTTGAATAGTGTATAATGATCAGTGAACAAGGTTCAACACAAGGTCAAATAACCAGTGAGACAATGCAAATGGATATAATATGGTCTCTATATTGGTTTGAATATATGGACAAGTCCTGAGAAATCACTATGCATAAATATGATCATAATAGAGGTTGAAGTGATTAAGAGGATTGGTCAAGCCAAAGTGAATAAGATATGAGGAATCGTGAATTGGCTTGACCATATTACTATCAGTCCATATATGCTTCTATGAGAATCAAACTAGAGCTTGATTGATCTTAGCAGTTATATCTAGATGACATTCAAGCAAGGTTCACAATATTGAAGAAATGATTCTCTCAATGGATGCTCAATATGATGTGACTCAAGAATGGCTTGATAGGGTGAAGATAGCAAGGAAAGGGATTCGAGGAACTAAGCGAAGGTGAAGGCCAAGCGACGGCTTATGGACCGAGGTACCATGGCTAAGGTGAAGAAGAGAGTACTTGCACTAAGTCGATGAACTAATCAGCTATGAAGAGTTATAACATGTTGATGCATCAGTAAGGTGACTTGAAGCCATGATATGAACTCATATAAGGTGATATGGTACAAGTCACAGGGTTTGATTTGAGTTTGCTTGAAAAGGTGAGACAAAGATGTTTGTGATCCTTATGAAGCAATGCCATGGAGAAATCACACATGAGACACCAATGACTCAAGGAGTTTACTTCATTATATTTTATTTAACTTGAGTATAGGAATCGTCGTACTATAAAGGGGGATCCAAAAAGAAGGTTGGTGTTTGCCAAAGCTCAAACCTCTCTATTCAAAAGCTATTTTTGAAAAGCAAAAATCTCTTTTACGTTCTATGGTTGACCGTGGTTAGGGTTGAGAAACCTAGAGTGTTCTTGCTGAAAAGCAGCTGAACTTCTTCAACTGCAGCTGAGCTTTCCAGCTGAACTTGACTTCAGCTGAGTTGAGCTTCTTCAGCTGCAGCTGAGCTTTTCAGCTGAGCTGAACTTCAGCTGAGTTGAGCTTTCTCAACTTCAGCTGAACTCAACTTCAGCTGTGAACCTCTTTGACCATACACCAGCTGAACTTGCCTCCGGGCCGTTGAGTTGGGGTTTTCTCTCCTAAACTCTCTGGTCAAGACCGGTTGAACTGGTCCTGAGGGGCAGTTCAGCTGGTCTCTGACCTCTCTGGCCTCTGACCAACAGTCTGCAAGTCAGACTGGCAAACAGGTCGCTAGAGGTGTCAAGGGCGGTTCAACCGCCCTGGGGGGCGGTTCAACCGGTCTAGTCAACCCTGACCAGTCTGCAGGTCAGTCTGCGCGTCAGTCTGCCAGTCAGACTGGCAGACAGGCTGCCAGGCCTGCTAGGGGCGGTTCAACCGCCCTAGGGGGCGGTTCAACCGGTCTCAGGCAGAAAAATCTGCCCAACGGCTAGTTTTGAGCTCCACCTATATATACTACCTCCTACCTCTCTCCCCAAACAAGTGAGCACGATTTGAACTCCATTTCTAACCCAAGAAACACCTCCCTCTCTCTCTCACACATCCCTTGCCTCTCCCATTTCAAATCTTTGGAGAGAAATCTTTGAGTGAGCTTGAGAGCTGCGGTTTTTGTGCTCCATCTCTAAATCTCTCTTGCTCTTCCTCATTCGAGCTTTGGTACTACATCGAGTTCTTTGTGGATTCATTACTCTTGGAGCTTCTAGCTCCTAGACGACTGGGTGTCTCTTGTGAGTCTCCAAATCTTGTGGAAGACCACAAGAAAGTTTGTATTACCCGCTCGTTTGAGCAAAGATTATTGTGTGGGCTTGACCTTTGTGGTCGGCAAAGGGAGGATTAGGGTTGAAAGAGACCCGGCTCTTTGTGGGCGCCTCAATGAGGAAGTAGGGAACCTTTTGTGGTGTGACCGAACCTCGGGATAAATCTTGTGTCTCTTGTGTTCTTGTTCATTATGTTTGTTCATGTTCTTCGTTCTCTCACCATACCGTGGAAGATTTGCTTATATCTTTTTGGTGTGTAGATTTTGAGAAGTGCCCTTCTCAGATCTATTACTTTGAACCCTGTGGATCATTTAGAACATCTCATTTCCAAAGTTAACTGGGTGAATTTCGAGATCAATTCAGTTTTACCCAGTTTGCTTCTAGTTTTTGTTGAAAAAGTTTTAACTTGCCTATTCACCCCCCTCTAGGCAACTTTCACCTGTGCGGCGCCAAGGCTCTGCATGTACTGGAACATCTCCGCCATCCTCTGATCAGCTGCCAGGCGAGCCTTCCGCTCGACCTCCCGCTCCGCCATTATCCTCGCCTCCATCTCTTGACGTTCCCTCCTCTCTTCTTCTAGTTGGGTCTGTAATATTACAAGCCAACGTTATAGTAACTCAAAGAGAAGGTATATAACTCAAGGAAGGACGAGTTACAGAAGCACTAGCCTCGAGTTGATGTATGCGATGCTGTGAGCTGTCGTGCCGAGGTCGTATGGCTGGACTCGAGCCCGTGCTCCTTGCTCGCACCTGAGACAGAGTGGGAGTGGAGGACGAGTCGATTGCCTCGTCGGCAATCCAGTACCGCCCATGTCTCTTGCCTCCTCCGACCCTCATGAGCACATCGAGGTCGATCTGCTCGGTGCTCGGATCATATTCTGGGCCATGGACCTCCTGCGCCATGGCGGTGTAGTCATGAAGGCGGCGGTAGACGGCAGGGTTGGTGTAGGCCTCGGACCCGTCATCCGGGTTGTAGGTGACGTCGGACGTCGCCTTGCCCTTATAGGCCATAGCATAGGCCGAGAAGATGGAGCAAGGCCGACCACCATGTGACGCCGACTGCAAGAAAACCAACGAG